>NC_062232.1:49757112-50124612 GCF_902686445.1 Sciurus carolinensis
AAGAGGAAATAAAATATTAATACTTTCAGGACACTTCTCCTCCTCCAACCTGTTGCCAAGGTTACCTGCCTCTAGGGTATTGTTCCTCCCTGCAAGGAGTTGTTAATGAGTAGTGTGGAGTGACTTCCTTCCTGCCTGTACCTCTGGGCAGCTTAGTTCTGGGCTTGAATCACTCCATCTTTTGGGTCACATAGGCAGGATGGGAGGAGGAGAGAGCATGAGGACAAAGGAAATCTACAATCTATAAAAGGGGCAGGATACCCCCACTTCATTGGGCACCAACTTGGACCCCCTCTTCTGCAGAGGAGTCTCTATTCTTCTTTCTCTGTTCCATCTTTTAAATAAAACTTTTTGTGCTTGCCTTGGCATTTCTTGGGTGTTCAATCTTCAACACCAGGGGAATGGGACTTGGCCCTAAATCTCAATACTGTTATCAATGGCTCCCACCTCAGCTCTCAGTGACCAGTAGAGAAACAGAGCATGCCCTTCAAGCAACAGTGCACACTGCAGCTTGTGTGTTATTGAAAGCTCGGTCTTTGTCCCTGATGCCAATGTAATAAGGAGGACATGGTTTTTAGAAAAAGGAAAAAGGGTTATTGCTTTGCTAGCATAGGAGAAACAGGGACTGTAATTCTGTTCAACCAGGCAAACAGTGGGCTTTTAAGGAAGCTATTAAGACACTCCCTTCCAGGTGTTCCTTGTAGGGGGTATGTGATTCACTTGTTAATTTTTTTTATTGTAAATAAATGGGGTACAACTTGTTTCTCTGTACATGAAGTAGAGGCATACCATTTGTGTAATCATACATTTACCTATGGTAATAGTGTTTGATTCATTCTGTTATTTTTCCCTTCCCCCCCACCCCTCCCACACCTCTTTTCCCTCTATACAGTCCCTCCTTCATTTGTTAATTTGTGAGATAGGCTTTCCTTAGATCTTCTGAAGCCATCCCCTGAAGTCAGAATGACTTGGTTTCTGTGGTGGGTATGTGCTCAAACACAGATAACTGGGACTAAGATGGGGGGAAAAAAAGGTAATCTTTGTCACTGTCTGCTGGTTAGGGATGGGGAGAGGGAGGAAAGGAAAAGGAAAAATCTGTTTTTTTTTTTTTTAATTAGTGGCAGAGCAGCATGGGCTATATTCAAAGCATGAGGTGGAGCACTGTTACATCTGACTCAGTGAAGTTCAGAGAGCTTTTTGGATCTCAGGTTTTCTTCTTGCCAAATCTGTGTTTCTTTGTGTTCTCCCTCCCTCTGTGGTGAATCAATGCTTCTATCATCATTGCTTTCAGTGCTGGTGCAGCAGCCAGGTCAGCCTCAAAGTATTTTTTCTTCTTTGTTTATTGTACCAAAATTTCTAGGTTCCTAAGTCAATTTGAATGTCTAATATTGAATGTTAGTTAAATCTCTCTTTCACTCACCTCGCTGAGAAAATACCCCTACTGCTTGAATCCTGAGTTGCAGACCTAATTGGAATGCAGCTTTCCTCTATGCTGTCATCTTCTAGACCCCCCAGGTTTTGTTTTGTTTTGTTTTTTTAATAAAGACCACTCCATTCCAAACACTCCCACCAATTCCCCTGTTCCAGAGTGGTGGGAAAGTGGAAGTGGGGATGGACTCAAAAGAATGGTACAAGAAAGTTCAGGCTCAAGGGACTAAAAGGGCATAGACAATTAGAAGTTCACATGCTGCACCAATAGCCTTGGTACCCTACTAATACCTGTTCAACACAGATTCCAACCAGCATCCCCAATACTCTTCCAATACCTGTTCAACATGGATTCACATCACCACCTCTACCCAGAAGCCATAAAAGTCCCCAGACTAGTATACCCCAGGGTAAAAACTTATTGCCAGTTCTTCCCTAGCATTGTGGGAGTTCCATCTCCCCTCCTCTAACTTGTACGAATCCCACTCCTTTCATTCTTGCCCTCTGACACCATCTATAGTTTTCACTCCTCAAACCTGCAAAGACAAGAAACCAGAATGAAATTGTTGAGGCGTCAACCCACATAGACCCCATCTACCAGCAGAAGATGAGAACCAATTCTTTTTCTCAAACTCTGGTTTTAATCTCATGGGCAAAAAGGGGCTAGAAGGTAGGGCAGAAGCCAGGGCCACTTTGCCCATTTGTTTTCTATAGCCCAGGCAGCTTTCCTGCAACTTTCTCCTCCAGCTCTGGGTTGATGTCCCTGATCCACAGTGGGATGATCTGTGACTACCTGGGGCCTAGCTGATAGGTAGTGTCTTTTTGAACCATTTACTTATTTTCTAGCTGTTCAGAATCCTTATCATGCAATGGCATAAATACCTGTCCATATAGAATTATTCCACTTTATCTCTGATAGACCAACTTCAACTGCAAGATTGTATAATAATTCAGAAGGTCATTCAAAGGCCAGATTGTTATGGTAAAACATCACTTTTCCTTAGACAGGCTTATATTTACAAGCAGCCCTTCAGCCTAGATAATTCCCAAAAGACTACAAAGGTTCAATGTAGTATGGCCCATGTCTTAAAAAGCCAGTAACATTCAGACAAAAACATAGAGACAGCAAATCAGAGGGGATCCCCAAAACTATGGCCAACAGAGAGGAACCTTTAAAATGGACCAGTTGGGGGGTGGGAAAGATCCCCTAAATTCCTTACTCCACTTAACTGTGACTCCTACATCAGTGGAGCCAGAGATGTCTCCACACAGAGGAACCAACTGTTCCCATGAAGGGGAACCAGTTGTGTGAAATCAAGAGTCTGGGTGTGCCAGATTGCCAAGGTGGCATGACTTTATTGCAGTGAATTTCCTTTTTCTCAAAATAGACCAATTGATGGCCTTAACTCATACAGTTAAGAGGGAGAATTCGAGAATTCTACAAAGGAAAAAAAAAGTTTTGGTAGCTGCTGGGATAGCCCCTCAGTCTTCCCTTTACTCACAGGAATACCTCCTCTGGTTTGGCCCCAAGGCAAACTTATCCCTTTTCCTAATTCTCCAGCAGTTGACTTTCAAAAAGTTCACCACTCACCTTGCATCCCCAGCATAGAAATGTGGTTGACTGAAGTGCCAGACCTACCTAAGAAAACTTGAGTTGGGGCTGCTCTTGGGTCTCTTTGTGATTGCCAACTTGTTACCAAAAACTTGGTCCTCGTCCCCTTTACCAATTCAATAATGAGGACACAATTTTGAGAAAAAGAATAAAGAAATTTTATTGTTTTGATAGCAAAGGAGAGACACAGGAGATTCCTGTCCCAGAGGTTGTGATTCTCTGTGTTATCTTTTCAATATATTTTTGTATGAAGTTTGCCAATATTTTATTAAAAATATTTGCTTTTATTTTCATCAAGGATATAAGCTTTGTCTGTTTTTGGTATCAGGGTGATACTGACTTCATATAATGAATTTGGCATGTTCAATCTTTTTCTATTTCATGGATTAACTTGAGGAAAATTGCTATTATTTCTTCACTGAAGCTCTGGTAGAACTTGGCTGAGAATCCATCTTCTGGTCCTGGGCTTTCTTTTTTTTTTTTTTTTTGAAGGCTTTTGATAACTGCTTCAATTTCGTTACTTGATATTTATCTCTTTAAATGTTCTATATCCTCACAGTTCAATTTGTGTAGGTTGTATATCGCTAGAAATTTGTAAATATCTTCAAGATTTTCTAGCATATTGTAGTACACATTTTCAAAACAGCTTCTCATGATTCTCTGAATTTCACTGGTGTCTGTGGTGACATTTCATTTTTAATCTCTAAATTCATTAACTTGGGTCTTATTTCCATTTCTTTTGGTTAGTTTGGCTGAGGGTTTATCAATCTTATTTGTCCTTTCAAAAAACCAACTCTGTTTTATTGATCCTTTGTATTTTTTATTCTCAATTTTATTGATTTTGGCTCTGATATTAATAATTTTCTGTCTTCTACACATTTTGGTGTTGGTTTTTTTCTTCCTTTTCTAGGACCTTGAGGTGCAATATTAGATTATTTATTTGTTATCTATTATCTATTTTTTAATGTATGAACTCAGTGCTATAATATAAACTTTCCTCTTAGAACTGCTTTCATGGTGTCCCAGAGATTTTGATATATTGTACAACTATTCTCATTTATTTCTAAGAATTTTTTATTTATCCCTTGATTTCTTCTGCTATTCATCCATCATTCAAAAGTCTATTATTTAATTTCCAGGTGTTGGAATTGTTTCTATTTTTTATCTTGTCATTGACTTTTATTATCATTCCATTCTGATCTGATAGGATACATGGAATTATCTCTATTTTTGTATTTAAGATTTACTTTGTAACCTAAAATATGATCTATTTTAGAAAATGTTTCATGTTCTGCTGGGAAGAAAGTGTATTAAGTCTTTGATTCATGAAACATTCTATAGATGTTTGCTAAGTTCATTTGATTAATAGTAATTTTTAGTTCTGAAGAATCTATTTATTTTGTGTTTGGGTGATCTATATATTGGTGAGATGTGTGCTGAAATCACCCAGTATTTTTTGTATTGTGATATTTTTTATTCTTAATATGAGAGTGGTTTTTTTTAATGGACTTAGATGCATATTTACAATCACTATTTTCTTGTTGGAGAAGTCTCTTAACCAGTATAAAGTGATCTTCTTTGTCTCTTTTGGTTAATTTTGATTTGAAATCCACTTTGTCTTTCATGGGAATAGCTACCCTGCTTGTTGATGGCTGCCATTTTCATGGTATATCATTTCCTATCCTTTCCCCTTCAGTCTGTGGTTGCCTTTGATTTCAAGGTGAGTCTCTTAGAAATGATATATTGTTGGGTCTTGTTTTTAAATCCAATCTGCCAATCTATGTCTTATAATTGAAGAGTTTAGACCATTTGCTCAATGTTATTATAGAGAAAAGATTTTTATTTCTTATCATTTTTATTTATTTCTAATGTTAAATTCTGACTTGATTCTCCATTAATTGACTATACTTTCAGTGAAATTTATCCCTATGATGGTTTTCGTTTTAATTTTTCATCTCTTCTTTATGAAATATTTTGTTGAGTATGTTTTATACTGCAGACTTTGTGGTTGTGAGGGTTTTTTAAAAAATTTTTCTGCTTATCATGGAAGGTTTTTATTTCACCCTCAATTCTGTAGGATAATTTTGCTGGGTATATTAATCTTGATTGTCACCCATTTTATTTCAGTGCTTGGTATATATTATTCCAAGTCTTCCTCGATTTTAGGGTTTGGGTTGGAAAATCAGTTCAAATATGAACTGACTTATCTCTAAATGGAACTTGCTATTATTCTCTTGTAGCTTTTAAAATTCTATGTTAATTCTGTATATTAGACATTTTCATTATAATGTGTCTTGGAGAAAATCTATTCCAACTCTGTTTGGGGCTCTATCTGCCTCTTGTATTTGAATTTCCATTTAATTCTTAAGATTTGGAAATATTTCTAATATTATTTCATTGAAAATATTGTACATTAATTTGTTTTGTATTTTGGAGCCTTCATCTACCACAATGATTCTGAAAATAGATCTCTTGATGCTGTCCCATATTGCTTGAATATTCTGTTCATAATCTCTTAACATCTTTTGTTTATGGTCAACTTTATTTTCAAGACTGTATACTTTGTCTTTGAGGCTTGAAAATCTATCTTCAAAATGGTCTAATCTATTGGTGATGCTTTCCATTGAATATTTAAGGTGATTTATTGGGTCTTTCATGTCTTGTAATCCCATTTGATCCTTTTTTACAATCTCTCAAAATTGAAGTGAAATTTTACTTCCTGTATTTTCTCTCCAATTTCACCCCTTACACTCTTCTTTTAGTTCATTGAACATTTTAACTATGAACTTTCTAAATTCATTCTCTGACATATTCTCCAATGTATTGTTGATGGAGTCAGTTGTTGTAGTGTCATGAGGTGGTTTGTTCCCTTGTTTTTTCACATTGCTTGTATGTCTACATATCTATTGGGATGTTTATTGCTTCTTTTAGCAAGGCTCAAATTTGTGAACTTCTTTCTCTTAGGAGACCTGTGTTGGGATAATATCCAGGTATTGACACTTTAACTCAATGTGTGGCCCCTCTGCTATTCCCAATATCATCATCAGTTTGAAAGAATCGTATCTACTACAATCACTTTAGAACCAAGCCATGCCCTATCTAACCTTATAAAAAGTAATAAACTTGTTGATATTGTTCTCCACAGTTCTTCTAATCCATATCTAAACTTGTAGTAAAGTTCTGTAATAGGTCAAACATGTAGTAAAGTTACTATAAAATTATATGGGAGCTGAAAGGGGGAAAATTAAAAGATTGGGCAAGAGAGATGGAGAAAGAAAAAAGAAAAGATAGAAAGAATGATACACATAAAAGTAAAAAAGGAGAAAAAGATGGATGGGGGAAAGATTTGAGGCAGTAGCAGATAATGTATGAGGGAGAATAGTGGGTAAGAGGAGAAAGTATAAATCAGAGCTAAGAAAACAAACATGCAATGCTTCTAATTAATGCCTTAAACTATTAGAAAAAATACATGTAAATGAGTTGACGGTACAGTGTTGACTATTAGGGTAACAATGGTCAATCAAAATAAAAAGTGTGATAAAGTTGATGTTAGAGTTATTTATAGTGAATCATTCCAAGGTGAAGAAAGATCTTATTGAATTTTGGTTTGGATTTTATTAAGATTTGAGACATTTAGAAGATGTTCATCATTATTTGGCTTTGGATCCCTCCAAAGGTATTGGGGCTCTGGACCCCCACCCCTAGTTGCTAAGGATCTTTCACAGGATGGTTTTGGTTTTTTAGGTCAGGGGCCTGTAGATGTCTGCTCAAAGGGTGCAATGTTGTGTCAGTTGATTGTTACTATTGTGTGCAGGAATTCAGAATGCAGGGCTCTAAACTGTTACTGTGATTGCTGTGATTGCTGTGAGTTACTGTCTACCTGCTCCCCTCTGCAGAATCTTTTACAAGGTGGCATAGAGCTGGGTGGCTGTCTACAAGCCCAGGTCTTGTGGTTTGTGGATTCTCCATAGGTAATCTGTGTGCAGAAGCATTCCCCATGGCTGATGAACCTCACTGGGGTACTGTTATTCTTACTGAGTAAGGATACACTGCTAGTTCACTGGGGTTCTAACTTTCATTGCCCATGGTTGTGTATGGTGGGCATTGATTTCTGCTGCTCACTGTGACTGAGGAATTGTCCAACCAATGTCCAAACAGTACCCAAACACTCACTAGCTGTGGCCACTGGTAAGGCTGGGTGTTATCACTCTTTCTTGGACCCAGGAATCTTCTCCCTTGACTGTCTTACCAGTGGCTATGGTCACAATATGGCACCTTTTATTTATACTTTCTGGGATTCAGGCATCTTCACATTACAGCCTTCTGTCAGTTGCTGCTACAATATGAACCATTCCTCTATACCACTGGAGATTCAGGCAGCTTCCTTCTGAGTCAGACTTCAAGCAGACTGTGGCCACAATCAAGAGGACAGTCCCTCTAGGCTTCTTAGGACTCAGGTCATTTCCTGCCATGCCTCCTGCCAGCATCAGTGGCAACAGCAATCCTGATGGCTTCCCCTTCCTCTGCTTGAGAGCATAAGTGCCTTTCCATTTGGATCTGAGCTCTCAGTTGCCATTGCTGTGAATTGTGGGCATCCATTCTTTCTATGCCTGGGCTCCCACAGAGGCTGTGTGGAACAACCAGATAGGCTCACACTTCCTGGGACAGGTTTGCTCCACTCTACTCCCCTTGTTTGCTGTGAGGGGTAAGGGGGTTTCAGTGACTTTTCAGTAGCTGAATTCCTCTACAAGTTTTTTCTAGATGCATTCTTTTTTATTTTTGCAGTGCTGGGGATTGAACTCAGGGCCTCACGTGCTAGACAAGTGCTTTAACACTGAACCACATCCCCAACTCCTAGATGCATGCATAAAAGATCCCACTGAAGGGGTACTCACTTTGCTTTAATTTGTTGATATCTGGAGGTGGGGAGATGTGGTATTGATTTAGATGGTGAGTGTTCATTTGTGGATTCCACAAAAAGGCTGCAGAGCCTAGCATGACATTCTATTCACGATTTGGCTTTAAACTGTTTGTCCTAGTTAAGAACACTGCCACTCTTGTCATGCTTCAATTTGGTCTATTTTTCTTTTCAGATGTTAAGGGGGTGAGGTTATGTACTTTTCTGCTCCCACTTTGTCCTTCTTTCTCTTTCTGTTGCCCCTCCCTCCTTCCCCTACTCTGATCAAGATTAGGGAACTCTGCACTTCTGTTTCTTAATATTGTTTAATTGTTAATTGACCTTTATTTTATTTATTTATTCATATGTGGTGCTGAGAATCAAACCCAGTGCCTCACACTGAGCCATAATCCCAGCCCTCCAACTTATTTTCTATTCCGATAACAGATCTTCAAGTCTCTCTATGTCTCAGACTTAATAATATTGGGTCTTAGAGCATTTATTCTGTCACCCACCTTTCAGAAAAATACATCCTTCATTGCCTCCTTTCTGTCTTCTGGAGAGATGAGGAATCACTGTCTAGCTCTATCCCACCATTTTCTCTAGTACATGTCTTTTTGTGACAGGTTTTCTCCATTTAGAGAAATGTTCTTTGTCAAGTTTTGAAATCAGGAAGTGTGAGTCATCAAGTTTATTCTACTTTTTTGTAAAATTTTGGTTCCTTTATATTCCCTATAAATTTTAGAATGAATTTTTGCTTTTAATGCAAAGAAATGTTATGGGTAGTTTGATAGGAATGGAAGGATAGTATTGATATAGTAACACTATTCATCTTCCATTATATGGATATGGGATGTTTTTCCATTTATTTGGGTATTTCTTAAATTCTCTCTACAATATTTTGTAATTTTCAGTGTATGATATTTCATTTCCTTGCTTAGTCTTATTCCTATGTATACTTATTCCTTTTTGATACCATTATAAATATGATTGTTTTTACTTTTCATTTTGAATTTTTCATTACTAGTTTATGGAGATGTAACTGAATTTAAGTTTGTATTTTGAAACTTTGTTGAATTTATTTATTAATTCTAATTGTGTGTTAGTGTGTGTGTGTTTAAGTTTTTGCATGTGTAATTCTGCTGTAAGTTAATAAGAAGGCCAGGACCAAATCAATATGTTTATGGAATTATAAGGACTCATCTAGACATTTTCAGTTCCTTGCTTAATTTATTAAATAATCATATTGGTGGGGGGGGAGATATATTTGTGGGTAAGCTAACTTACTTGTAATTGAAATCACAATTAAATTGGGGACAAATAAAATCTAGAGAAATTCCACTGGGGGAAAAAGTGCTCTTCAAAAGCATTGAGTATCTTTTTAGTAATTTTAGGAAGGAAAAGGAAAAAAAGTTTTAGCCAGTAAGCTAAGCCTGAAAATTTGTGAAATTCTTAAGTTTGAAAATTGGTTTAATTTGGAGTTGGGCTAAAACTTTTTTCAAGTTGAAGTTATAGTTAAATTGGGAATAAATCAAACTTAAAAACCTCTCTTGGAGAAAAATATTTTTAAGCAATATGTTAGTATTCAGGATCTGTTCAGTAACTTTCCAAAAAAAGAAAAGGTTTTATCCAATAATCCTGAAAATTTATGAAATCTTTAAGTTTTTAAAATTGCTCTATTAGGAGTTAGACTAAAATTTGCTTCTAGTTGAAGTTTTTTTTCTTTTTTTTTTTTAACAGTGCATTATAGTTATACATAATAATGGGGTTCATTTTGACACAATTATACATTCATAGAATACAGTTTGCTCCACTTTAGTACCCAGTACTTCCTCTTTCCCTCCCCTCCGCCATTCCCCTGTTTCCCTTCCTCTATTGGTCTTCCTTTTATTTATATAGTGTTTTTTTAATTGGTGCTCTATAGTTGAACTGTGTCTTTGAAACAGTGACAACACAGTTTGAGTAACACATGTAGCAAAAAATTTTTCCCTAACTTCGGGGGAAGCAAGGAGATAGCATCTTAAGTTTTGTGTAATACTTTCATAATATGCCTTTCTTTTATTAAGATAAAGCAAGGTAAAATATGCCTCATCTTCATTATATGAGGACACTAGTGCCTTTAAAGGAAGGTAAAGGATATTTTGCTAGTTAGATGTTAATATAGAGATATTAATAGTGTTTATTAATAAGTTTCATGATATCAGTTTATTTTAATTTTTCTGAGTATCTGGCAAGGTACAGGTTTTGATGTTCAAATTTCATTGGGATGAGACCTGTTGATCCAGATGTCAAGTGGATGGAATTTCAGGACATATATTTGCCCCTTGATTCTTTTCTTTTTTTTTTTTAATTGTAAACAAATGGGATACATGTTGTTTCTCTGCCTGTACATGGCGTAAAGGCATACCATTTGTGTAATCATAAATTTACATAGGGTAATGTTGTTTGATTCATTCTGCCATTTTCCACTCCCACCCCTCCCCTCCCTCTATACAGTCCTTCCTTCCTCCATTCCTGCCCCCCTCCCTAAACCCAATTCCAACCCCAACACTAACCCCTCCCACCCCCCATTATGTGTCATCATCCACTTATTAGCGATATCATTTTTCCTTTGGTTTTTTTGAGATTGGCTTATCTCACTTAGCATGATATTCTCCAGTTTCATCCATTTGCCTGCAAATGCCATAATTTTATCATTCTTTATGGCTGAGTAATATTCCATTGTATATATATACCACAGTTTTCTTTACCATTCATCAATTGAAGGACATCTAGGTTGGTTCCACAATCTGCCTATTGTGAACTGAGCAGCTATGAACATTGATGTGGCTGTATCTCTGTAATATGCTGATTTTAAGTCCTTTGGGTATAGGCCAAGGAGTGGGATAGCTGGGTCAAATGGTGGTTCCATTCCAAGATTTCTAAGGAGTCTCCACACTGCTTTCCAGAGTGGCTGCACTGATTTGCAGCCCCACCAGCAATGTATGAGTGTACCTTTCTCCCCACATCATCACCAACACCTGTTGTTGCTTGTATTCTTGATAATCGCCATTCTAATTGGGGTGAGATGGAATCTTAGGGTGGTTTTGATTTGCATTTCTCTTATTACTAGAGATGTTGAACATTTTTCCATATGTTTGTTGATTGCTTGTACATCTTCTTCTGTGAAGTGTCTATTCATTTCCTTAGCCCATGTGTCCATTGGATTATTTGCATTCTTGGTGTAGAGTTTTTTGAGTTCTTTATAGATTCTGGAGATTAGTGCTCTATCTGAAGTATGATTGGAAAAGATTTTCTCCCACTCTGTAGGCTCTTTCTTTGCATTGCTGATAGTTTCCTTTGCTGAGAGAAAGCTTTTTAGTTTGAATCTATCCCAGTTATTAATTCTTGCTTTCATTTCTTGTGCTATGGGAGTCCTGTTGAGGAAGTCTGGTCCTAAGCCGACATGTTGAAGCTCTGGACCTACTTTTTCTTCTATAAGATGCAAGGACTCTGGTCTGATTCCGAGGTCCTTAATCCATTTTGAGTTTAGTTTCGTGCATGGTGAGAGATATGGGTTTAGTTTCATTCTGTTGCATATGGATTTCCAATTCTCCCAGCACCATTTGTTGAAGAGGCTATCCTTTCTCCATTGCATATTTTTGGCCCCTTTGTCTAGTATGAGAAAATTGTATTTATTTGGGTTTGTGTCCATGTCCTCTATTCTGTACCATTGAGCCACCTTTCTATTTTGGTACCAATACCATGCCGTTTTTGTTACTATTGCTTTGTAGTAGAGTTGAAGATCTGGTATTGCGATAACCCCTGCTTCACTCTTTCTGCCAAGGATTGCTTTAGCTATTCTGGGTTTTTTATTCTTCCAGATGAATTTCATAATTGCTTGCTCTATTTCTGTAAGGTACATCATTGGGATTTTAATTGGAATTGCATTGAATCTGTATAGCACTTTTGGTAGTATGGCCATTTTGACAATATTAATTCTGACTATCCAAGAACATGGGAGATCTTTCCATCTTCTAAGGTTTTCTTTAATTTCTTTCTTTAGTGTTCTGTAGTTCTCATTGTAGAGGTCTTTCACCTCTTTTGTGAGATTGATTCCCAAGTATTTTATTTTTTTTGAAGCTATTGTGAATGGCGTAGTTTTCCTAATTTCTCTTTCTGAAGATTCATCGCTTATGTATAAAAATGCCTTAGATTTATGTGCATTGATCTTATATCCCGCTACTTTACTGAATTCACTTATGAGATCTAAAAGTTTTCTGGCGGAATTCCTGGTTCCTCTAAGTATACAATCATATCATCAGCAAATAGGGATAGTTTGAGTTCTTCTTTGCCTATTCATATCCCTTTAATTTCTTTGGTCTGTCTAATTGCTCTGGCTAGAGTTTCAATGACGATATTGAATAGGAGTGGTGAAAGAGGGCATCCCTGCCTTGTTCCAGTTTTTAGAGGGAATGCTTTCAGTTTTTCACCATTTAGAATGATATTAGCTATGGGCTTAGCGTAGATGGCCTTTACAATGTGAAGGAATGTTCCCACTATCCCTATTTTTTCTAGTGTTTTGAGCATGAAGGGGTGCTGTATTTTATCAAATGCTTTTTCTGCATCTATCGAAATAATCATGTGATTCTTGACTTTAAGTCTATTGATATGATGAATTACATTTATTGATTTCCTGATGTTGAACCAACCTTGCATCCCTGGGATGAAACCCACTTGATCATGGTGCACTATCTTTTTAATATGTTTTTGTATGCGATTTGCTAAAATTTTGTTGAGCATTTTTGCATTCACATTCATCAGGAATATTGTTTTCTAGTGTATTTATCTCATACTATCATCTTCAGATTTTGCAATCAGACTAATGCTGATGTTACAGAATTAATGTGAAAGTGTTTTAACTCTAATTTTTCAGATAAGTTTCATGAGAATTGGTGTTAAGACTTCCTTAAATGTTAGAATTCTTCAGTGAAGCCATGGAATTCTATACTTTTTTTATTTGGAGGATTTCAATTACTGATGCAATCTTCTTTTTATTAGTTGTTCATGTCTTCTATTTTTTAGTCTTGTTAGATTGTGTATTTCTAGTAATTTATCCATTTCTTTCAGGTTTTCTAACTTGTTGGCATACAACTGATCATAGTATTACTTTAGAATTCTTTTTAATTCTGAGTAATCAGTGTAACATTCCCTCTTTCATTTCCAATTTTAGCAATATGAATGTTATCTTCCTTCTCTCCCTCTCCCACCTTCCCTCTTTTTCTCTTTTACTTAATGTAGACAAGATTTTGTAATTTTGCTGATTTTTTAATAACTGACTTCATTTCATTTATTTTTTCTATCGTTTTTCTATTCTGCATTTCATTTATTTCTGTTCTAACATTTATTTATGTTTAATATTGCCATATTTGTAGGTTTTTGAGGTTTCCTTGTGCTATTGATTTTTAGTTTCACTCTATTGTGATGAGAAGAAGTAATTCATATAACTTAACTCTTCTTGAATTTTTTAATACTCATTTTGTGGCCTAACTGGACGTCTATCATGGAGAATGATCTGTGTGCAATTGAGAGGAGTACATATTCTGCTGTTGTTAGGTAGAATGTCTTGTATATGTCTGTCAAGTCCTATTGACCTACTCTGTTGTGCAAGTCTTCTATTTTATTATTGTTTTATTCTCTGTTCTATCCATTAGTGAAAGTGAAATATTTACTTCATATAATTACTGTGTTGCTATCTATTTCTCCATTTAAATCTGTTAAAGTTTCCTTCCTATATTTAGGAACTTTTGGTGCATAAATATATGTAAGTGTTATATCTTTGAATTAATAGACTCCTTAATCAGTACATATTGTCTTATTTTGGCTCTTGTAAGTTTTTTTTTTTACTTTAAAGTCTGTTTCTTTTTTATCTAACACCTTTCCATCCCCCTGTCATTCCCAGTGTCCGGTGACTACATTTATTTATTTATTTTGATTCATTGTACACAAATGGAGTACAACTATTGTTTCTCTGGTTGTACACGAAGTAGAGTTGCACCATTTGTGTAATCATACATGTACATAGGGTAATGATATTTGTCTCATTCTGTCATTTTTCCTTTCCCCCACTCTCCCCCCTTTTCCCTCTATACAGTCCATCCTTCCTCCATTTTTCCCTCCCTCCTATCTCTCAGTGTTCTCATTTACCTCTAAGAATTTTTTCTCCTCCCTGGTGTCTTCTTCTATATGTGCATCACTCAATAGCATATTATTTAGTCTCCAAGTTTTGGAGTAGTTTCTATTTTTAATTTTATCATTGATTTATCATTTCATCCCTTTATGATCTGATAGAATGCAACAATGAAATCTTGACATTCAAGACAACAAATATGGAACTGGAGGTCATTATGTTAAGTGAAATATGTGAGACACAAAAGGACAAATAGCACACGTTCTCACTCATTTGTGGAAACTAGAAAGTCAATCTCACAGAAGAATGGAGAGGAAAAGTAGTCACTGAATTCTCCATATCAACAAATTTAGAGTTAAGAATCATATGATTATTTCAATAGATGCAGAAAAAGCATTTGATAAAATACAGCACCCCTTCATGCTCAAAACACTAGAAAAAAATACAGATAGTAGGAACATACCTCAACATTGTAAAGGTCATTTATGCTAAGCCCACGGCCAACATCATGCTAAATGGAGAAAAACTGAAAGCATTCCCTCTAAAAACTGGAACAAGGTAGGGATGCCCTCTTTCACCATTTCTATTCAACATCATCCTTGAAACTCTAGCCAGAGCAATTAGACGAAAGAAATTAAAGGGATATGAATAGGAAAGAAGAGCACAAGTTATCACTTTTTGCTGGTGACATGATTCTATATTTAGAAGAGTCAAAAAATTTCACCAGAAAACTTCTAGAACACATAAATGAGTTCAGCAAAGTAGCAGGATATAAAATCAACACTCATGAATCTAAAACATTTTTATCCCTAAGTGATGAATCCTCTGAAAGAGAAATTAGGAAAACTACCCCATTCACAATAGCCTTAAAAAATAAATACTTGGGAATCAATCTAACAAAAGTGATGAATGACCTCTACAATGAGAACTACAGAACACTAAAGAAAAAAAGAAAATCTTAGAAGATGAAAAGATCTCCCATGTTCTTGGATAGGAAGAATTAATATTGTCAAAATGGCCATACTACCAAAAGTGCTATACATATTCAATGCAATTCCAATTAAAATCCCAATGACGTACCTCATAGAAATAGAGAAAGTAATCATGAAATTCATTTGGAAGAATAAAAGACCTCAAATATCTAAAGCAATCCTTAGCAGGAAGACTGAGGCAGGGGGTATCACAATACCAGAACTTAAACTATACTACAGAGCAATGGTAACAAAAATGGCATGGTATTGGCACCAAAATAGACAGGTAGACCAATGGTACAGAATAGAGGACACAGAGACAAACCCACAT
Organism: Sciurus carolinensis; assembly: GCF_902686445.1. Lineage (NCBI taxonomy): Eukaryota > Metazoa > Chordata > Mammalia > Rodentia > Sciuridae > Sciurus > Sciurus carolinensis. Next base: position 49,772,521 of record NC_062232.1, read on the forward strand.
AAATACAATTTTTTCATACTAGACAAAGCTTCCAAAAACATGCAATAGAGAAAAGATAGTCTCTTCACCAAATGGCGCTGGGAAGACTGAAAATCAATATGCAGCAAAATGAAATTTAAGCCTAACTCTCACACTGCACAAAATGGATCAAGTACCTAGGAATTAGACCAGAGACCCTGTACCAAATAGAAGAGAAGGTAGGCCTGAATCTTCATGTTGGTGTTGGACCCAACTTCCTTAACAAGTCTCCAAAAGTGCAAGAAATAAAATCAAGAATCAACAAATGGAATGAATTCAAACTAAAAAACTTTTTCTCAGCAAAGAAAACAATCAACAATGTGTTGAGAGAGTCTACAGAATGGGAGAAAATCCTTACCACATGCACTTCAGATAGAGCACTAATTTCCAGAATTTGTAAAGAGCTCAAAAAACTCAACACCAAAAATACAAATAACCCAATCAATAAATGGACTAAGGAACTGAACAGACACTTCACAGAAGAAGATATACAATTGATCAACAAATAAATGAAAAATGTTCAACATCTCTAGTGATAAGAGAAATTCAAATCAAAACTATGCTAAGATTCATCACACTCCATTTAGAATGGTATTATCAAGAAAAGAAGCAACAATAGGTTTTGGTGAGGATGTATACTCATACATTGCTGGTGGGATTGCAAATTGGTGCAGCCACTTCTTAGAAAACTTGGAATGGAACCCCCAGTTGAGTCAGGTATCCCACTTCTTGGCCTATACCCAAAGGACTTAAAATCAGCATACTATAGTGATGCAGCCACACAATTTGCATAGCAGCTCAGTTCACAATAGTAAGATTATGGAACCAACTGTGGTACATATACACAATGGAATATTACTCAGCCATAAAGAAGAATAAAATTATGGCATTTACAGGTAAATGGATGGAGTTGGAGCTTATTATGGTAAGTGAGATCAGCCAATCCCAAATAAACAAATGTTTTCTTTGATAAGTGGATACTGATACATAAGGGGGAGCAGGGTGTAAAGGAAGAATAAAGTGGAGGTTTCAAGATGGCGGAGTAGAGGGCGGCTGCATTTCATGTTGCTCCAGGACGCAGGATTCAAAAGAGGAGATAGTGAGAGACTTGGGACCAACTCAAAGCCGCAGGGTGAGTCTCTCCCATTGGGGAGGCATCCCAGATGGGGCGGTAGCCCCGGAACACAGGGAACTTTGTGAAGTAGAGTTGCTCGGCAGACGCCCCTCCCCCCACAGGAACGGTAAACACAGACAACTGGGATCATCGTAGAGGAGGCGGCTCAGCACAGCGCTTGGACTCGGAGCAACCACTGGGGCTTCGGGCAGCTGCCTGAGGAGGAGCTGTGTGGCGAGCTGTTTGAACTCAGAGCGAGCACTCCTGAACACCGGGAGGTTGCCCGGAGGAAGAGGAGGAGCGCGGCGGGTTGCTTGGTCTAGGAGTGACTGCATCAGAGCTACAGGCAGTTGCCAGAGGAGGAGCTGCGTGGCGAGTTGTTTGGACTCAGAACGACCGCTTCCGAACACCGGGGGGTTGCCCAGAGGAAGAGGAGAAGTGCGGCAGGTCACTTGGTCTAGGAGTGACTGCATCAGAGCCACAGGCGGTTGCCAGAGGAAGAGGCGAGTGGTGAGTTGTTTGGACTCAAAAGCGACCACTCCTGAACACCCGGGGGGCTACCCTGAGGAGGAGGAGGACAGGGTGGGTCACTTGGACTCGGAGTGACTGCCTAAGGCTATGGGCGGTTGACGGGAGGAGGAGACGTGAAGTGAGTTGCTTGAACTCCTAGTGACTGCATCAGAACACCGGTCGGCTGTCCAGAGGAGGAGGTGTATGGTGGGTCTCTGGGTCTCGGAGCTATTGTACGGGGCTCCAGGTGGCAGCTCAGAGGAGGGGCCGCATAGCCAGGCGATTAGGTGCAGAGCAGGGTCCCAAGACCTAGGTGGCTTCTTGCTGGAAATGCAGCACAGAGACACGCCTAGGGGCAGAGCGAAGTTTCCAGGACTGGGGCAGAGACTCTGAGGAGAGGCAGCCTAAGGAGACTTGTCTGGGAAGGGTGAGGCTCCCAGGCCCAGGAGGTAGGTCCGGGCCCCTGGGAACGTTGCAGAAGAAGACAGCCCAGCCCAGGCGGTAGTTGTAGATTGAGGGGAACCTCTAGGAGGGGAACTGACCAGCGAGACGTCCCCACCGAGTGACTCTTCCCGGCCGGGGGAGGTTTTCCCACAAGGTCGGTAAAACCAGAGACATAGGCACAAACAGGCCTTGCCTCAGCCCACAGCCTAGTTCCCCTTTGGATGACCATTGGTCAACAAGTGGAGGCACCTCTGCCCACTAACAGGGAATATACCCCATCTGAGGGTCACCATCCCTAGAGAGGCAGGTTCCTTGTGGAGCACCGCATTATCAACTTCCTCCAAGTCTGCAGGCTACTGAAGGATAACAGGGGATATACTAGCAATCTTCAGGGACATTATAAGTCAATAGAGGAAATCTGCAATATCTTAAGGACCCACTGATTCCTGAAAAATATGAGAAAACAAGGGAAGAAAATGCCCCAAACAAATCTAGATGTTACATCAATAAAATCCAACGACAGCATGGCAGAAGAAATGACAGAAAGGGAGTTCAGAATGTACATAATTAAAATGATCAGGGAAGCAAACGATGAGATGAAAGAGCAAATGCAGGCATTGAATGATGAGATGAAAGAGAAATGCAGGCACTGAATGATAGCACCAATCGACAGTTAAAAGAGCAAATACAGGAAGCAAAACATCATTTCAATAAAGAGTTAGAGATATTGAAAAAAAACCAAACAGAAATCCTTGAAATGAAGGAAACAATAAACCAAATTAAGAACTCCACAGAAAGCACAACCAATAGGATAGAACACCTGGAAGACAGAACCTCAGATATTGAAGACAAAATATTTAACCTTGAAAACAAAGTTCAACAAACAGAGAATATGCTAAGAAATCATGAACACAACCTCCAAGAACTATGGGATATCATGAAAAGGCCAAATTTGAGAATTATTGGGATTGAGGAAGGCTTAGAGAAACAAACAAAAGGAATGAACAATCTATTCAATGAAATAATATCAGAAAATTTCCCAAATCTGAAGAATGAAATGGAAAATCAAGTTCAAGAGGCTTATAGGACTCCAAATACACAAAATTACAACAGACCCACACCAAGGCACATTATAATGAAAATACCTAACATACAAAATAAAGACAGAATTTTAAAGACTGTGAGAGAAAAGAACAAAATTACGTTCAGGGGGAAACCAATACGGATATCAGCAGATTTTTCAATCCAGACCCTAAAAGCTAGAAGGGCCTAGAACAACATTTTTCAAGCTCTGAAAGAAAATGGATGCCAATCAAGAATCTAATACCCAGCAAAACTTACCTTCAAATTTGATGATGAAATAAAATCATTCCATGATAAACAAAAGCTAAAAGAATATACAAAAAGAAAGCCAGCATTACAGAACATTCTCAGCAAAATATTCCATGAGGAAGAGATAAAACACAAAGAAGCAAATCAGCGAAAGGAGGAATTATCCTAAAGGAACTGTCAAATAAAGGAGGAACCAAGTTGTGCCAAAAAAATAAATAAATAAATAAAATTTTAAAAATGAACCAAATGACCGGGAATACAAATCATATCTCAATAATAACCCTGAATGCTAATGGCCTGAATTCATCAATCAAAAGACATAGACTGGCAGATTGGATTAAAAAGAAAGATCCAACAATATGTTGCCTGCAAGAGATTCACCTCATAGAAAAAGATACCCATAGACTAAAGATGAAAGGATGGGGAAAAACATACCATGCACATGGACTCAGCAAAAAAGCTGGAGTATCCATCCTCATTTCAGATAATGTGGACTTCAAGCCAAAGTTAGTCAGAAGGGATAAGGAAGGACATTTCATACTGCTTAAGGAAAGCATAAATCAGCAAGATATAACAATCATAAACATCTATGCCCCAAACAGTGGCTCATCCATGTATGTCAAACAAATCCTTCTCAATTTTAGAAACGAAATAGACCGTAACCCAATAATACTAGGTGATTTTAACACGCCTCTCTCACCACTGGACAGATCTTCCAAACAAAAATTGAACAAAGAAACCATAGATCTCAATAACACAACCAATAATTTAGACTTACCAGACATTTATAGAATATACCATCCAACCAAGAGCAAATACACTTTCTTCTCAGCAGCACATGGATCCTTCTCTAAAATAGACCATATATTATGCCACAAAACTAATGTTAGCAAATACAAGAAGATAGAGACTCTACCTTGTATTCTATCAGATCATAATGGATTGAAGTTAGAAATAAATGAAAGAGTAAAAAAACAGAAAGTACTCCAACACCTGGAGATTAAACAATATGCTATTGTATGATGAATGGATAACAGAAGATATTAGGAAGGAAATTAAAAAATTCTTAGAGGTAAATGAGAACAAAGAAACATCATATCAAAATCTCTGGGACACTATGAAAGCAGTTCTTAGAGGAAAATTTATTTCATGGAGCGCATTTAATAAAAGAAGTAAAACTCAAAAAATAAATGACCTAACACTACAGCTCAAAGTCCTAGAAAAAGAAGAACAGACCGAGACCAAAAGTAGTAGAAGACAGGAAATAGTTAAACTCAGAGCTGAAATCAATGAATTGAAACAAAAGAAACAATACAAAAAATTGACAAACTAAATAGTTGGTTCTTCGAAAAAATAAACAAAATTGATAAACCTTTAGCCACACTAACAAAGAGAAGATGAGAGAAAACCCAAATCACTAAAATTCAGAATGAACAAAGAAATATCACAACAGACAGGACTGAAATACAAAACATAATTAGAAGCTATTTTGAAAATCTATACTGCAACAAAATAGAAAATTTCAGAGACATCAACACGTTTCTAGAGACATATGAATTGCCTAAGCTGAACGAGGAGGACATACACAATTTAAATACACCAATTTCAAGTAATGAAATAGAAGAAGTCATCAAAAGCCCACCAACAAAGAAAAGTCCGGGACCAGATGGGTTCTCAGCCGAGTTCTACAAAACCTTTAAAGAAGAGCTCATTCCAATACTTCTCAAAGTATTCCATAAAATAGAAGAGGAGGGACCCTCCCAAACTCATTCTATGAAGCCAATATCACCCTGATACCTAAACCAGACAGAGACACATCGAGGAAAGAAAATTTCAGACCAATATCCTTAATGAACATCGACGCAAAAATTCTCAACAAAACTTTAGCAAATCACATACAAAAACATATTAAAAAGATAGTGCACCATGATCAAGTGGGTTTCATCCCAGGGATGCAAGGTTGGTTCAACATCAGGAAATCAATAAATGTCATTCACCATATCAATAGACTTAAAGTCAAGAATCACATGATTATTTTAATAGATGCAGAAAAAGCATTTGATAAAATACAGCACCCCTTCATGCTCAAAACACTAGAATAAATAGGGATAGTGAGAACATTCCTTAACATTGTAAAGGCCATCTATGCTAAGCCCATGGCTAATATCATTCTAAATGGTGAAAAACTGAAAGCATTCCCCCTAAAATCTGGAACAAGGCACAGATGCCCTCTTTCACCACTTCTTTTCAATATCGTCCTTGAAACTCTAGCCAGAGCAATTAGACAGTCCAAAGAAATTAAAGGGATACGAATAGGAAAAGAAGAACTCAAACTATCCCTGTTTGCTGATGATATGATTATATACTTAGAGGATCCAGGAAATTCCACCAGAAAACTTTTAGATCTCATAAGTGAATTCCGTAAAGTAGCGGGATATAAGATCAATGCACATAAATCTAAGGCATTTTTATACATAAGTGATGAATCTTCAGAAAGAGAAATTAGGAAATCTATCCCATTCACAATAGCTTCGAAAAAAATAAAATACTTGGGAATCAATTTCACAAAAGAGGTGAAAGACCTCTACAGTGAGAACTACAGAACACTAAAGAAAGAAATTCAAGAAAACCTTAGAAGATGGAAAGATCTCCCATGTTCTTGGATAGTCAGAATTAATATTGTCAAAATGGCCATACTACCAAAAGTGCTATACAGATTCAATGCAATTCCAATTAAAATCCCAATGACGTACCTTATAGAAATAGAGCAAGAAATTATGAAATTCATCTGGAAGAATAAAATACCCAGAATAGCTAAAGCAATCCTCAGTAGAAAGAGTGAAGCAGGGGTTATCGCAATATCTGATCTTCAACTTTACTACAAAGCAATAGTAACAAAAACGGCATGGTATTGGTACCAAAATAGAAAGGTGGCTCAATGGTACAGAATAGAGGACACGGACACAAACCCAAATAAATACAATTTTCTCATACTAGACAAAGGGGCCAAAAATATGCAATGGAGAAAAGATAGCCTCTTCAACAAATGGTGCTGGGAGAATTGGAAATCCATATGCAACAGAATGAAACTAAACCCATATCTCTCACCATGCACGAAACTAAACTCAAAATGGATTAAGGACCTCGGAATCAGACCAGAGTCCTTGCATCTTATAGAAGAAAAAGTAGGTCCAGAGCTTCAACATGTCGGCTTAGGACCAGACTTCCTCAACAGGACTCCCATAGCACAAGAAATAAAAGCAAGAATCAATAACTTAGATAGATTCAAACTAAAAAGCTTTCTCTCAGCAAAGGAAACTATCAGCAATGCGAAGAAAGAGCCTACAGAGTGGGAGAAAATCTTTGCCAATCATACTTCAGATAGAGCGCTAATTTCCAGAATCTATAAAGAACTCAAAAAACTCTACACCAAGAATGCAAATAATCCAATGGACAAATGGGCTAAGGAAATGAATAGACACTTCACAGAAGAAGATGTACAAGCAATCAACAAACGTATGGAAAAATGTTCAACATCTCTAGTAATAAGAGAAATGCAAATCAAAACCACCCTAAGATTCCATCTCACCCCAATTAGAATGGCGATTATCAAGAATACAAGCAACAACAGGTGTTGGCGATGATGTGGGGAGAAAGGTACACTCATACATTGCTGGTGGGGCTGCAAATCAGTGCAGCCACTCTGGAAAGCAGTGTGGAGACTCCTTAGAAAACTTGGAATGGAACCACCATTTGACCCAGCTATCCCACTCCTTGGCCTATACCCAAAGGACTTAAAATCAGCATATTACAGAGATGCAGCCACATCAATGTTCATAGCTGCTCAGTTCACAATAGGCAGATTGTGGAACCAACCTAGATGTCCTTCAATTGATGAATGGATAAAGAAAACTGTGGTATATATATACAATGGAATATTACTCAGCCATAAAGAATGATAAAATTATGGCATTTGCAGGCAAATGGATGAAACTGGAGAATATCATGTTAAGTGAGATAAGCCAATCTCAAAAAAACAAAGGAAGAATGATATTGCTAATAAGTGGATGATGACACATAATGGAGGTCGGGAGGGGTTAGTGTTAGGGTTAGAGTTAGGGTTAGGGAGGGGGGCAAGAATGGAGGAAGGAAAGACTGTATAGAGGGAAAAGAGGGGTTGTAGGGGTTGGGGGGGAAGGGAAAAAATAACTAAATGAATCAAACAGCATTACTCTATGTAAGTTTATGATTATAGAAATCATATGCCTTTACGCCATGTACAAACAGAGAAACAACATGTATCCCATTTGTTTACACTAAAATAATAAAAAAAATTAAAAAAATAAAAAAATAAAAAAAAATGGAAGAATAAAGTAATTTTGGATTGTGTAAAGGGAAATGAGGGGAGGAGAGGGACCAGGGATAGGAAAGAAGGTGGAGTGAGACAGACATCGTTACCCTATATACATGAATGGTGTGAATCTACATCATATACTCCATTTGTGTATAGCTAAATATATCACCTTTTTCTTATTCAGTCATCTGTTCATGCTCCAACTTTTTTTTTTGATTTCCCCTCTTGGTTATTGTGAATAATCCTGTAAGAAATATTGGAGTGCAAATATCTCATTGATATAATGATTTTAATTTCTTTGAATATATGCCCAGTAATGGAATTAATGGATCATATGATATTTCTAATTTTAGTGTTTAAGGAATGTTCATATTGTTTTTCTTAATGACTGTATTGATTTACATTCCCACCAATGTGTATAAGAGGTCCCTTATCTCTGCACTACTTCATCTGATATTAGTGTAGCTATGCTGCCCCTATTTTGTTACCATTTGTATGTAATATATTTTTCATCTTTTTACTTCTAGTCTATATGTGTCATCAGATCTAAGGTGAATCTCATGTACTTGTGTCTTTTTAAATTCATTCAGTGACTTCATACCTTTGATTAAGGAGTTTAATAAATGCAGTCTGTAAAAAATAAAAAAATAATTAAAAAAATAACAATTACTGATAGGAATACTTACTATAGCTTGTTAATTACCCTTTCCCTATCCTGTTGTTGTTCTTTGTGTTTTGCTGATTTTTTGTAATTATGTGCTTTTGTTTCCTTACCACTTCCTTTCACTTATATCTTATAGGTACTTTCTGTGTGGTTACCATAGGTCTTACATAATACATCTTTTAAAAATTCATTTTTGTTGATAAGAACTTAACTTTGATCATGTGCAAGAAATTTACTCTTTCTCACTTTTACTCATTTCACATAATGTATATACATTATGTAAAAAATGTACATCTTTTTCTGTTGTGCATACATTATCATTTTTTGCAGTGCTGGGGAACAAACCCAGGGCATTGTGCATGATAGACAAGCACTCTATCAGTGAGATAAACCCTCAGCCTCCAAAAGCATATTTTATATCTTTAATCATTTTTATACTTTTGTCTTTAACTTTTATACCAAAATTAAAAATAATTTACACACAACCATTACAGTATACAATATTCTCTATTTTTTCTTTTTATTTACCTTTCATAGAGAGCTTTGAACTTTCATATGCTTTTGTGTTGCATATATGTTATCTAGTGTTCTTTTGTTTAATTAAAGAACTTCCGATAGAATTTTTTTAAGGCTGGTCTTATTATGATGAACTCCTTCTGTTTTTGTTTATCTGGAAAAGTTTTACATTCTATTTCATTTTTGTATGACATTTCTGTCTGACATGGTATACTTGTTGACTATTTTTTTTTCAGCACTTTTACCTTATCATCTCACTCCCTTCTGGCCTACAAAGCTCCTGTTGAAAAATCCACTGATAATTTTATATACGTCCTTTTGTATGTGATTATTCACTTTTGCAGCTTTCAAGATTCTTTTTAGACAACTTGATTTTAATATATCTTATTGTGATTCTCTTCAGATTTATACTAGTTGTATGTCTATATGCTTCTTGAATCTTATTTCCTGAGTTCATTTATTTCCCAGATTTGGAAATTTTTCAGTCATTATTTCTTCATAAACAAAGGCCTCTTTTGCCTTCTTTATGTTTTTTCCTTTGAAGATTGCCATTATATGTATATTCATTTGCTTGAAATGTTCAATAAGTCCCACAGACTCTTCTCACTCTTCTTCCCTCATTTTTTCTCTTTGTTCTTCTAACAGTGTTATCAAGTGACTTGTCTTCAAGTTTTCTTAATTCTTTCGTTTGTTTTCTAAAGTCTACTCTTGAATCCTTCCATCGAGGGTTTTAAATGGTTCACTGCATCTGTTGAGATGATAATGTGGATTCTCCTCCTTTCCCCATCAATATGATATATCACATTAATTTATTTCAGAATGTTATGAAACCTTATATTCCTGAGATCAATCATTTTGATTATAATGTATAATACTTATATGAACTAGATTCAATATGATAATATTTTATTGATGATTTTTCCATCTTTATTAATATGTTAGTCTATAATTTTGTTATGATGCCTTTTTTCGGGTTTGGATTCAGGATAACATTAGACTTATAGGATAAACAAGGGAGAACACTCCCTGCCTCCATTTTTGGCAGAAATATGGTAGATTTGACCAGTGATACAATTTTGTCTTGGGTTTTAATTCATTGCTAGTTTTTTAGAATAATTAATGATTCAATCTCTTAAATATTTTTCTATTGTCTGTCTCATTGCTTTCTGTTCTAATCATATTAGTTCATTCCATCTCTCTTTAGGTTTAGTTTACTTTTATTTTATAATGTTTTAAGGTAGAAAGAAGATTAGGTTGTTGATTTCAGATCTTTCTTCGATTTTGATATAGGCTTGCACAGATATTAACTTCCTTCCGTGCTTTGCTTTAGCTGCAACCCCATATCATGTTTTGACTTATTGTGTTCTCATTTTCATTCATCTCAAAGTATATTATAATATCCTTATTATTTCTTTTTCACCAGTTTCTTATTTTGAAATTCACTGTTTCTAAACTTTGTGAATTTCTCCATTATTTGTCACTTATTTCACTGCAGTCAAATAATATGTGTTGTAGCCTTCAAACTTCTAAAACTAATTAATTCTTGTTTTATGGCCTAAAACATGGTCTATCTTGGATAATGTGAATCACATGGAAATGTGATTTTGAAAAGAATGTGTATTTGCTATTGTTAGGTACAGTAATATTTGAGTGTTTAATGGATTTATAGAATTATTCAAGTCTTCCTTCGTCATTGCTGGTCTTTGATATTTATGTTCCAGGCACTACTAAATATTGGTTATTAGGGCTGGGATTGTGGCTCAGTGGTAGAGTGCTTGCCTAGCATATGTGAGGCACTCAGTTCAATCCTCAGCACCACATAAAAATAAATAAATCAAATAAAGGTGTCCATCTACAACTAAAAAATTAAAAAAAAATAAATATTGGTTATTAAAGAAATCAACTATTATTATTTCTTAATTTTAATAAATAGTAACAGTATGTATTTATTAGTTAGACTGTAATGTTTTTAGTGTATAGGCATGTGTGTGTGCTTGTGAATTATTAAATTATTGTTTGGAATTACTTGAACTTCTTTTATTATTTCTCATAGGGAAATATGTCAGCAAAACAATCTCATTTTTAACATCTCATTGTTAAAGTTTGTATTTGGAATGTCCCCCATAGGCTCATGTGTTGAAGGCTTGGTCCACAGCTGGTGTTATTATCAGGAAGTGTTGGAAAATTTAGAATGTGGGGCCTATTTGGGGGAAGTTGGTCAGTGGGGTATGCCCTTGAAGGGTATATTGGGCCCATGGATTATCTCTCTTTCTTTTCCTCTTTTGCTTCCTAGTAACCATGAGGTGAGTGGCTACTATGTGCCACACCCTTTTCTGCCATGATTTACTCTCTCACATCAGGCACATAGCAGTGAAACCAGCTGGTTATGGACTGAAACCTCTGAAATTGTGAGTCAAAATAAATATTTCTGCCCTTAAGTTGATCTTTTCAGATAATTTATCACAGTAATGGAATGCAAATACACTTTTTCTGCCTTCATATTTCAGATTTGAAAGATAACTTTACAAGACATAAGATTTTTGGTTGAGAGTCTTCCCCAAGCACATTGAGTACGTCATCTCATTGCCTTATTGCATCCATGGTTTCTTTTAAGAACATGTCTATTAAACTTATTTTTTCCTCTATGTGACTGTTCATTTTTTTCTTGCTGCCTTCAAGATTTTCCCTTTAACTTTGCTTTTATCATTTTGACTAATGTGTCTGAGTGTGGACCACTTTGCTTTTATCCTAATTTGAGTTCATAGGGCCCTTGGATGGTTTTTATTATGTTTGGGAAGTTTTCAGCCATTATTTTTCATATATATATCCTTTTCTCTACTCTTATTCTTATATTTCAGTTGTACGTTCATTGGAGAAATTAATTATGTTTTATATTTATCTGAGATCATGTTTATATTTAATATTAATTTAGTCCCTCTGTTTCTCAGTTGCATAATTTCTATTGATCTCTCCTTGAGCTTGATGATTGTTTCTTTTGCCTGTGAAAATTGACTCTAGTGAATTTTCATCTGTTATTTTACTTTTTTTTTTTAACTCCAGAATTTCCACTTTGGTTCTTTTGAAAAGAATTTGTATCTATTAATTTTTTTCTTTTATGAGACATTGTCATTATATCTTTATTTCTTTAATAGTGGTTTTATTTGGTATTTATCATATTTATAACAGCTACTACGAAATGTTCCCTACTATATGACTTATGGGATCCCCAAAGTTATTTATAACATCCTGCATGTTTTCTGTAAATGGAACAGTTTTACATGTCTTTGCTTGTTGTATACACTTTTTTGGAAAGCAGGCATTTTATTTTATTTTATTTATTTATTTTTGTGGTGGTGAGGATTGAATCCTGGACCTGTGCATGCGAGGCAAGCACTCTACCAACTGAGCTATATCCCCAGCACAAAAGCAGGCATTTTTGATTACATTTTGTAATTGGTATCTGGAATTTTTATATCAAATGGATTAATTTACTGATTAGACAACAGCTCTTATAATCTAATCATTTCACTTCTGAACATTCCTGCATTGTCACATGAGCTTCTGGGGGACATCTCTTATTCAAACCACAACAAGGAGCATCTCTACAGAAAGTAGCCTATTCCCAAAAGCCTCTCCCTGGGGCCAGGATATGTCAGATTCCTCATCCACAGTTGCCACCCTGTGGTAAGGCACTGCAGGATTTTGCCTGGCTCTGAGCAGAATCACCATAGATGAACCAGCACCAGACTCCTTTGTCACACCTCTGCTCACCACATGTACTGAACTGTGACTCTACCCGAGTCCATAGCCTGCTCAAACAAGCACAACACTGAGGTAGGACCAAGGTCCATGCTGTTGTGTGCCTTCTGTTGCTGAAACAGGGATCACTCCAACCAGTCACAGGTAATGTCAACTGGAATAGAAGTCTAATAGACTGGGACTATGTTTCTCCTTCCCCTGACATTGGAGCTGTTCCAGACACCAAGTCAAAGGCAAGACTGGGATGAGGACTACTAGTATCTGCCTAGTGTTAGGTTTCACCAGCCTGGCACTAAATTCTATAGCGAAGACTTGTGCCTATCACTCTGTCCTGCCCCAACAAATGGAGGGTGAGGTAGTATTGGTGAGGGCAGTCCCTTGACTCCCTAGACTTAGGCTAGGCTGGTTCACATTTGAATCACAGCAGCAGAGGCCTGCACAATCTCAGGAAAAGCTCATTCGATCCCTGCACTCACTCCAAGATTGGAAATGATGTGGGTTGAATCTTTCTCACTGGTACACAAGTCTCCACCTGATGCCAGGGCTGGTCTGGAGACTACATCTGTAAGCTCTGGCCTATGTGTGGGGTCTTCAGTTTATACCACAGTGAGCCAGTCACTGGGCTTCAAGAAAAAGTCCTGGCAAGTTTTTGGGCTCTACTAAACAGAGAGTGGAATCTCACTTCCTGCTTTGCCTCTCAAGTTTGGAGAAGGGGTGGTTGATGCACTCAAATACCTAGTCTACCATTTCTAGCAACTCAGTCTGTGGGAATTGGGTTAATATTAGTGGTGATATGGCTTTGATCAGCACTTGGTTTGACTGTGGCAGGCCTGGTACTGGGCTTCAAGAATAATGGGCTGTTGTGGATGGATGTGAAGTGTCCCTCAAAAGTTCATGTGTGAGACAATGCAAGAAGGTTCAGAGGAGAAATAATTGGGTTATGAGAGGTTTGATCCAATCAACATATTCATCACCTGATGGGATTAACTTAGTAGTAATTGAAGACAGGTGGGGTGTGGTTGTAGGAGGTTGGTCAAATTTATTGTGATAATTTGGAGCAGAAAGCAGAGTAGAAAGATTTGAAAAACTTGGACTTGAAAGGTGGGGATAAAACTGGGGCTAAGGAAGTTGTATTGTTAAAGACATTACCACCACTAAAGAAATGCTATAGACTTTGCCCAGAGACAATAAGAAAGATGGCTTAAGGGCATCTTGAGAATTGGCAAGACCACACAAATCTCAAGCTTAAGGGAGTAAAGGTGAAAATTCTCTTGAGAAGGGACCAGTGGGGCACCCTTTTTGCACAAGGGGGTCTAAGAAGTTTTCTCAACATACTCAGTCACCCAGGCATTTTTGAGGCTTCTACAGCCAGGGTCCCTGGAAGCTTGGCTACTGCTTGAGATTGTGGCAGACCTTGGTGTCAATCACATGATGCTGGTTCTACAAGACTGCAGGATTCTGGAATTAGGGGGACATGGAGGCTTCTATCAGGATTTTAAAGGAAGGTCTGGAGGTGAAGCAAACTGCAGCAGGGTTGGAGTCCCTGTGAGCACCCCCTGTGAGGGCAATGTGTGGAGATTTGTGGAGGAAGCCAAAGCTGCAGTGGAGAATCCCAAGATTAAGAAATGGCAGTAACATGAGACATCATCCTAGGAAAGCTGTAAGAATTGAGCAGAGACAAAACAACAGAAAAGTCACTTGGGCTGCATCCAATAAGGCCACAGGGGCAGATCTATACAAGTCCTTTTAGAGAACATGAGAATGCCATGTGTCACAGATGCCAGACATGAAGCTACAGGACTTGTTTGCCCAGCTGGATTTCCGTATTGCTTTGATTCCACCTCTTATTTCTATGCTCCTATTTTTGTGAATGAAAATGTTTACTCTATACTTTTATATATTGGATACTTGTAATTGTCTTTAGATTTTTACAGGAACACATAATGCACGTTTTCCCTGAATCTCACAGGAGACTTTGGACTCAAACTTTTTGGGCAATCCTTGAACTGTTGAGACTATGGGGACTCTTAGAGATAGACTAAATTTATTTTGCATTGTGAGATGGTCATGGGCTTTTGGGGGACAGAATGTTGTGCTTTGGATGTGGAGTGTCACCTAAAATTTCATGCATGAGACAATGTAAGAAGGTTTAGAGGAGAAATGATTGGGTTATGAGAGCCTTCACCACATCAGTGAATTAATCACCTGATGAAATTAACTGAGTGATAATTGAAGGTAGGTGGGGTGTGACTGGAGGAGGTGGGGTGTTGGGGGCATGATTTTGGAGTACTTATTTGTACTTAGTGTAATACAAAGCTGCTCCCCCATCCTTTCCGTTGCATCACAATCTAGCTTGTCAGTCTGAAAGCTGCTCTCCCCGCCCTTTCCACTGCAGCCATTTTCCCCGCCTCCCAACTACTTGTCAGTCTGTGAACACCCTAGCTAGCTATTGGTTCATCAGTCAACTTGCAAGTATCCTTCTCCATTATTGGTCCCCTATTAGCCCAGCGGAATTCAACTGCTTAAGGGTAGCTACCTGCCATCTTTTCTCATGCTTTTCTCTCTCCTACTCACTTGCTTTCTCTCTCCTCCTTGCTTTTCCACTCTCTAGTGCATGCCCTTTCTCTTTTCCTCTCTTGTCCTCTCATTTTCTCTCTTACCCCAGGGAGACACTCTGTTTGCTTAATAAACTCTCTTATGTGATTTCCCATGTCCTGCATGGTTTTCATGGGCTTTCTTACATTGGTGCAGTGACTCGTGATGGGTTCTTCCACTGTCTCTTAAGCAAGTGGAAACCCATCTGACACCCCAGTGCCCTCCGGACACAGCCTCACCTTCCATTCTGCCCAGATGCTCTGCTCTGCTCTTTATCCATCACCGAACTTCAGGTTGGTGAGTCCTCTAGGTGGGTTCCCCTAGGCTGGTTTATCTGCTGGGGATGTTTCTGATTTTATGATGGAGATTCTCTCTCAGGGTTGAAGCTCATCTTCCTCATGCTCACTCACACTCAAAAACCCTGATATCAGGTTCTTAACCCTCTCGGCTTTTGCCCAGCACACAGACTGATGCTTGTGTCATGAAGCCATCACTGTTCTGCCTCCTCGACTCCAGCCAGCTACTCTGTGGCCTTGGGACGCCAGGGCACAGACTTGGCTGTTTCATTCTCCACCATGGGATCTGGGTCCTCGATTCTAGCAGATTCAACCCTGGGAACCCTTTGCCTGACCCCCAGCTTAAAGCCATCAATATTTGTTTGTGTAGCGAGCGGGCAGATGGAAAGGGATTCCTTATCTTCAAGTCTCTTCTTTCTTGCTTCTTGGCTCTTCCTGCAGGCTCGGGTGCCTCTGGCCCCTGCCTCTCTGTCTTCCCCTGCTTCTCCATCTCCTTTACCCCATTCTGTTTCTGCTTCCATTCCCCAGCCCAGCCAATCTAGTCCTCCTGCCATGAGATCCCACATACACTGGTGTGGAGGAAGTAACCAGTCCAATCATCAGTGGCATGTCCCAGTAAGGAGTATGATATAGCAGCCCCATTCCCCACAAGTAGTGGGAGATTGTTTCACAGTTTTTTGCATCCAAAATAGTTTCACAATTTTCTGCATCCAAACCTGAATTGATTACTAACCAGGAAAAATGGTTAAAATGCCCTAGGCATCAAGTTTCTGCTAGAACCTGTTAGCTCCTTTCAGATCTCAGTCAAGGCTTACATTGAAATGTAAATGGAGGAAGCCGGAATGCTCAGTGGGAGACCATTCTCAAACCCAAGGGAAAAAAGTGTCCATTTTAAATTCCTCCTGGGCTGCCACACATAATAATTTATCTCTTGCTTTTACCTCTTTTCTCTGCCCTTCTCTTTCTCATTTTCTCATGCTATAATTAATGACTATTATCATTTTTCTTCTAGGACTTTTGTTTTTCTTAAATGCTGTATTTCTGAGTTCACAATTTTGATCCTACATACCTAGGTTAATGATTTTCAATCAGTTCTTTTATCCAACTCGAGTTATTTTTGAACATCTGTTACATTGCAATGGAGATATACATTACAAGGCCTTTGCTTTTGTGTTAAATATAAGCATGAATAAAATTAAAAATTTAAAAAATGGATCCAAATACTTTTAATTCATGTGATTTAAAAAGGTTCAATTTAAATTGGGTATACTAATAGAGGTAAAATGTCTTTAAAATTAACTCACAAGTCTCTAGGTGGTCAGACTCATAAAATGTTGATGTTTATAAAATGTCTAACATCAATTTTTCTAGGACTTTTCTTTAGCAGGAAAGAGACGGCAAATACTGTTGGTACACTTGTCTGATATCTTGTTTTTTTTACACTTGTCTGATATCTTGTATTTTTTACAATAAGATGAGTGAATTACAGTTGACATGTTTGTGATTATTCAAATGTATTTGATAGAGACATCTGATTAATTTACAAAGTTATTCCATGGAGTAACATACTTAAAAACATTATTCTTTGTATATTAAATGTGTTCATATTTTCCAGGTATATAAACCTTTAAAGCAGAAAATTTATCAAGCTGCTATTCTCCAAATTATACTTGTCTGTAATGGCAATTTAAAACTTATCAATTAATGTTCTATTATAGGACCTGTCATCAATAGGGTATATGTAAAATTTGTTACTTTTTACACTGAGATAAAAAAATTGAGTGTAAATGTATTTCTAAATGTTAGTGAGAGCCTGATTTGTTTAAATGTTAATGTTGTGAAAGCATTTTGCCACTTTGCCAGACAGAAGGAAAGTTAAAAGCTCTCTCAGCCTTTCTTTAATTCATGTATTAGATATAATGTTAAATTGTGTTAACTAATGTTCATATAGACTCAGGAGTCAATATATGTAAACTTCTTAAAATGACATTTAAGAAAGAGTTTAATGTGCAGTAGCAAAAATGGGACAACAGTGACTGAGATTGGGGTCTCTGACCCCATGACTATGGCATGCCTGGTGCCTGGGAGTGCTCCTGTGCAGGGGCACAAGATGCCTAACTGCTGTGGCAGTACCCTCCCTGGGGAGACTCTATATAGGAGTCCTATCAGCTCTGACATTGATCTCAGGCATGCAGCTCTTGGGCAGGAAGGAACTCTTTAGCTAGATAACCAGTGTTTCATCAGCTCCCTTCTCTGGTTCCTGCCCACTTTACAGTAACTTTGGACAGTGGACTTCCTTGAGAGCTACACAGAGCTCCTAACATTGCACTTTGCAGCTGTGAAAAAAAAGTTACGTTAATGTCCTACTCTCTGTAACTTTCCTGAAAACAAAGAATGATGCTTACATACATATATAAAGATTGCTGACATAATTCTTAAGATCTGCATTTCCATCAGAGAACAGAGTTCCATCTGATCTCAGCTTAATCTTCAAAATCTGTGTTTATAAACCTTTATTTTCTAATACTCCTTTGGTCCTCACTGAACTTGAGAATTTGGTCATGCTGGTCATGGCAAAAGAGGAAAAAATCAGCTTCAGGATTAGAACATTTTATCTAAGATTTGTGAAAAGCCCCACCTTACCTGAGATAATGTTCTGCCTCACCCTGCTGCATGTTAGAATGGCTCCAAAGTAAGCCAGACTTCAACTCCTTTACAGTTATGTTCAAAAGTTTGATGTTTGTTGTAAAGATTACTGTGATCTCAAACAGGGGATATAATGAATAACTCAGCCAAAATTCAAGGTAGCTATTGCACAAACTGAATATTTTACTGTTGATGATTCCATTTTGTAAACTCTTAACTGTTGCCTGATTGATATTTTGCAAAAGTACTTCTTCAAGAGCAAACACCATAAATTAACTTGAAATCATATAGGACAGATAATGTAGACCCCAATTAAATAAAAGGGGGTAAATAACTGTACAGTTATAGACATAGAAGTTAAAACCCAGCACTCTTACTTTACGACTGGTGAGACTGGCTTGCTGGATGGTTAAGATCAGATTTAGAGATTGAGATTAAATACAGAGGCCAAGAAAAGCCAGTATTTGGGTCTTGCCTTTGGTCAGCCTGAGTCCAGGGAACAAGAGGACTTCTCTAAGGAGCTTTGAAACTCTGGGTCACACGACCTCCCATACAGGGAGATTGATGAGGCCACTAGAGGATGAAAAGCCAATCAGTGCACCTGCTGCAGAGGAGGGTCAAGGAAAAAGGGAGACATCCCTGGTGCTTTCAAGGGAAGCCACCTCATCGAGGAGACCCTGCCTAATGGAAGGCACAAAAACTAAGGCTCTCAAGTTCTCTACGAGTGACTCCTGTGGGAACTCAGCTGACTCTAACAGACAGGAACAGGTCACTTTGACCAGCTTGATTTAGACACCTAGCAAAACAGTTAAAACCAAAATATAGCCATTCTTGGGCATTTAAAAGAAATAATAGTTAAATGTAACTTAAGATGTACACTTGTGTTAGCCCACTAGAATAAAGACTAAAAGCTACAAAAGAGAGATTCTTAGGCAAATGTTCCTGATAACTATCAAGAGAAACTGCCAGAGTCAGAAAATTTTAGTCAGTTTAAGGCCTACAGACCTTCCTAAGCTACACAGGTAGGCTTAATCTACATTTGCTAGTATGATTATCTAGCCCTAAGTAACAGAAGTATAGAGATCTCTACTAAACACAGGTTATACCAATAAAGGGATATTTTACAAAAATCAGATGACATTAAGTAGCTTAACTATATTTTCTGGGGACATCAATGACACTAAGAGTTAAATGTTGTGTTTACATTCCTGATAACCTGGACAATGTTAAAGTTCCCAAATAAAGGCCTTGTCCTCTCCAGCCTTTGTTAGGCCTTGTTATGGGAACAACTTCTCAGTTCTTCCACCCACTGGTGAGGGATTCATTGGCATGTTCCAGATTCTGCAACATTTATACTGTGTTAATCTCATTTCAGTACTCATGTCTTTTTGTTCTTCTCTTATAGAAGCACCCATCCCCAGATGCCTTTACAACTTGCTCTTCCCCTACCAGACTTCTACCACGGACCCCTCAATTAACCTGATTTCTAAAAAGGGAACTCCAAACTGCTTGCCCCATGCTGC
The DNA here is from genome assembly GCF_902686445.1 of Sciurus carolinensis. NCBI lineage: Eukaryota > Metazoa > Chordata > Mammalia > Rodentia > Sciuridae > Sciurus > Sciurus carolinensis. The sequence goes on from NC_062232.1 coordinate 49,792,292, forward strand.
CCCCTTCCAGCTTGAAGAAGCCAGAGCAGTCATCGCTCCCTTTCCCTAAAGCAGTAAAGGAGTTAAGCCAGAATTGGGTACAGGCAGTTAGTGTAGAAATTGGGGATCAGTTAAATCGAGGAAATGAAGTTCATGAAAACCATCTGCCTCTGGAAGTCTGGAAGTTGAAGACTGCCCCTGGGAGAATGGACTTTTACATCTCACCTGCAAAACCAGCCCTTGTCACTTAGGCAGGAAGGAGAGAGAAGGTGGGAAAGAACTGGAGAACAAAAGATTTTCTTATAAAACAGAAATGGGGGAATGTAATACAAAGCTGCTCCCCCACCCTTTCCATTGCATCATAACCTAGCTTGTCAGTCTGAAAGCTGCTCTCCCCGCCCTTTCCACTGCAGTCATTTTCTCCAGCTCCCAATTACTCGTCAGTCTGTGACCATCCTAGCTAGCTATTGGTTCATCAGTCAGCTTGCAAGTATCCTTCTCCATTATTGGTCCCCTGTTAGCCCGGCAGAATTCAACTGCTTAAGGGTAGCTACCCTGCCATCTTTTTCTCATGCTTTTCTCTCTCCTACTCACTTGCCTTCTCTCTCCTTCTTGTTTTTCCACTCTCTAGCACTCACCCTTTCTCTTTTCCTCTCATTTTCTCTCTTACCCTGCAGGGAGACACTCTGTTTGCTTAATAAATCCTCTTATGTGATTTCCTGTGTCCGGTGTGGTTTTCGTGGGTTTTATTACACTTAACAAGTGGAGATCTCTCCCTCTCTGCTGTCTGATTAGGATGTAAGCTGCTTCCTTTCACTACATTCTTCTTCCATAATGTTCCACCTTACCTCGAGCCCCAAGGAATGGAGTCTTCTGTCTATAAATTGAGACCTCTGAAACCATGAGCCCCCAAATAAACTATTCCTCCTCTACAGATTTTCTGGTCAAGTTCTTTAGTCACAGTAGGGAAGAAGCTGGCTAAAATATGGACTAAATACTCTTACTCGCCCAAGTGAGAGGCATCTCTCTCTGAACTGGGCTTTTAGAGTTGGGGGATGGATGACAAGGTCATGTATTTTGTCTCTGCCTTCTTCAATTTTTTTTTTACTTTGTTATACTAGGAGAAACTACTATGGTCTCTCAACTGATTTCTTTAGCTCTTATGAATTTAGTTTAATGGGTTAATAGATGTTCAATTTGGTGTGTCTTTGGAGATTTTCACTGGAGGATCTTATTCTCTTGTCATCTTGCTCTGTCTCCTCTCCCTTCATGGTCTGAGTTGATAGTTTCTCTTTCATTTCTGATTTTTATGATGTTTTTTTTTCTGTTTCATCTTTATTAAATTTTCAGGAAGTTTAGCAATTTAATAGAGAATTTTTTTCATTTTCACACACACACACATACACGTGCACACACACTGAATTTGAAAAGAAATCCTTCAATTTGCCAGAAAATTATTTAATCTGGAGTATATTACATTACTTGAAGTAAGCTAAACATTTAAAGAATAATATTGCATGAACTCATGTGAAACATTTCCAAAAGACTAAACTACACAGAGATTTTGATTGAAACATGAGTTGCCACAAGCAAGGGGAGAGAGAACATTGGCGATATAGGTCCTATGATAAAAATAGCAGGTATGTGGTATGATAAAGTCTAGAGATCTAATATAAAACATAAGGACTATATTCAATGATAGTGTACTCCATTCAGGAGTTTTGGTAAAATGATTAGATTATAGCTGCTTTTATCAGAGGGAGATAAATGGATAACTATGTGAAGTGATGGGTATGTTAATTTGTTCCTCCATATTAACCATTCAATTATATATGTGTCTTACAAAATTTATGTTGTATTCATTAAATATGCCAAATAAAATTTATTTTAAATAGATTTCAGAGGAAGAAAATTATTGGCAACAGAGAAAGATATTACATAATGATAAACAGGTCATTTCTCCAAGAAGATACAGCAGTTCAAAATGCGGATCCATCAAAAAACAGACCTGAATAATATAAGAATAAATGGTAGAACTTAAAAAAATATGAATCCACCATTATACTTTCAGTCTTCAAAACCTCTCTCTACAACTGTAGAGAAAACAAGTAATGATGTAGAAGAACTCCAAAAATTCCATCAGTAATATGAAGAGTTTTCATATACCCACAGAACACAACCAAGATATATTATATCTGGGCCATAAAACAAACTTCAAAAAATTTAAATGATTGAAACCATATAGAGTGTACGCTGGTTAAAATAAAATAATCTAGAAATAATTGACAGTAGTATAAAGGGAATATCCCAACCAATGGGAAATAATCAACATATGTCTAAATAACACATGTATTAAAGAAAAAAAGCTCAAGAAAAAAAGTGCTTTGATAATCGCATCAAAAGAAATTTTATTGTCATGCATAACTAAGAAGAACCAATAAAATTAAAAATTAAGAAGTACATGTAATTAAATAAAAATGAAATTACAATGTACAAATTTGTGTGTAACACAGTTAAAACAGTGCTATAAGGAAAATGAATAGTAATAAATGTCAACACAGAAAATTGGAAAGTCTCAATTCAACAAATTAGGCCCTCAGCTAGAACAACTATAAAAATAAAAATAAAATAAATCCAAAGTTAGTAGAAGAAATAATAAAAATCCTAGGATAAGTCAATAAGATTGAGAACAGACAGAATTAAAAAAAATTCAACAAATAGTTGGTTCTTTGAAAAAAATTTCTAGTTAGAATTGAAAAGGAATATGCTATCCCAGAAGATTTCCGTGGGCAATTTTATTAAATTTAAGAAGGAATTAACATCAATTACGCACAAACTTCCAGAAAGTAGAAGGGAAATCAACTCTTTCCAACTCATTTAATGAGGTCAATATTATCCTGATTCCCAAAACCTGACATACAGTACACAAAACAAAGCAGTGTTTTTCATTTCCTATAAATACACATACCAAAATCATTAACAATATATCAGCAATAAAATTCATCAATATATGAAAATACTCTTGTGTCATGAGTAAATGCAGTTTATTCTAGGGATGAAAGGATGGTTCTTCACTCCACAATTAGTTTATATAATCTAACACATTGACATAGTAAAGCAAACAACATAAGAATTAGATCAATCTATGCAGAGCAACATTTGAAAAATTTAACAACCATGCATAACAAAACTTCTTAAAAATAGTAGAGAGGTACTTCCTGAACTTGATAAAAATGACTTTAAAAAGTAGCATCATATATAATCATGAAATATTGAACATTTCTCACCTAAGATCAGAAATGTAGTAAGTATATCTGCTCTCACTACTCTTCTGAAACAGTAATGAAAGTTATAGCTCACACAATAAGTCATGAAAAGGAAGTATGAGGGTACAGATTGGAAAGAAATAAATCAAACTGTCTCTGTATAGATGACATGATCCATAGATAAGTGAGAAAATTATAGGAAATCTAGAATGAAGCCTAGAAATAATAAATGAGTTCTACATGTGTACAAGATTCAAGATAAGCATAAAATATTTTTATTTCTATAGACTAGCAATGAATATGAGTAAACTGAAACTCAATATAATGTAGACTAAAAAGTGATATACTTAGATATAAATCTAAGAAATAATGTACCAACTAGTTTGTGAAAACATTGATGAAGAAATCAAACAAGATCTATGTTTGATTGAAGATCCATGAAGATTCATCTACATTCATGGACTGGGAAATTCAAATCTTGTAAGTTCATATACAGATTTAATATATTTCCTGTCAAAATCCCAGAGAGACTTTTGTTGATGTATCAAAGATTATTTAAAATAGCTTTTAATTTTAAAAAAGGATCTTGGGGGAAACTTTTACCCCTATATTTAAAATAATTATGAAAGGGCAAAGTACCTAGAGCCTAGGAAACTTTGAAAAAAAAAAAAAAAGAACAAATAGGAAGAATAATTCTATCAGTTAAAATCATGTTAAAGTGAACAATTAGGCAGCATTTAGTATATTAGTGCTTCCACAGTTTTGTGAAACTACCACTTCATTCTAGTTCCAAAATATTTTCATTGATCCTCAAAGTCAAGGTTCTTTACATAGCTATAGTAACCAAGATTCTGTGATATTGGAATAGACATTTAGATCAGTGAACAGAACAGAAAAGTGAGAAGTTGTTTAAATAAGTATAATCAACTTCTATTTGACAAAAATGCAAAACATTGCTAGACCAGTTGGATATGCACAGACAAAAGCAAAGATCAGTCTGAACTTTACAGACTTAAAATGGATCACAGATGTAAATGTAAGACATTAAACTCAAACTGTTGGTACAAACAAGAGAAAATCATCAGGTGTAAGTTTTGGTGACCAGTTCTTAAACATTACATTCAAGTCATGATCCACTAAAATAAGGTAATAAATTTGACTTGGTTAAAATTAAAGTCTTTTCCTCTACAAATATTCTAGTAACAGGATGAAACCACAAGTTTAGTTTAGGATAAAATATTTTCATGTCACTTATAAATAACTAATATGAAGAATTTATAATTCACAACCCAATAACAAATGGTCAAAAGTCATGAACAGATATTTCACCGAAGAGGATATACAGATGACTAATAAGTCATATTTTGTCTTTTCTGTAATAGCCTGCAACTCTTACACACTGTTGATGGGAATTTAAATTTATACAACCATTAATAGAAAGCAGTGTGGAGGCTGCTTGAACAATTGAAAGTTGATCTACAATATGATCTGTCTATTCCAGTTCTGGGTATGTATCCACAGAAAATGAAATCAACATTTCAATGTGATACCTGTGCTTTCACATTTATGGCATCATTATTTAAAAAAGGTCAAATGTGGGATCAACTGACATGTCCATTAATGGATAACTGTATAAAGAAAATATGATATGAGAAGATGAAAAATAGCAGACTAGTGACATCCAGAGTACACTGCCTTCTCCCCAAGATTGAAACAAATCGATATTTGTGTAGTTCCACGACAAGATAGGGGAGCCGTGGGAGTCCAACTCAGAGTCAGTGACGAGGTAAAACCCAGAAATAAGAATAAGTAAGAGAGAAAAAGAAAAGGACATTTTTGTTGTATGGGTGTAGAACCCAGGGATATTCTACCACTGAGCTATACCCCAAGCCTTATTTATTTTTTTTAATTTTGAGACAGGATGTTGCTAATTTGACCAGGCTAGTCTCAAACATGCAATCCTCCTGCCTCTGCCTCTTGATTTCTGGGATTATAGATATTGTACCACCACTCATAGTTAGAAAAGGAAGAAAAAGAAATAGACTGTGCTATTACCAGGCATGCAATATCTCAGAGCAGGAGGAGAAGCTACCTTCTGGAGAGGTAAAATAAGGATCCATAAAGATTTGTGGAAACCCAGGCTTTGATACTAGGCAAATAGACAGTCTGAGAAGAAAAGATACTTACATATTTTGTAGTAAGATGGCATTGGAAAAGAAATTATCTGCATGTCTCTGTTGACTCAGTGAGTGCTGGGAGAAGGAGCCATCTTAAAAGGAACTTTATTGTTTAGGCTGTCTGTGTGGGAAGTCAGAAATCCCTGAACTAATTTTTTTTAATTTCTTATTTGTTATACCTCCAAGGATGAATAGACACTTTTGCATTATTTTTTCCATTGGGTCAGTGGGTGACCAGCCTGAAAATCAGCCAGAGCTCAGGAGTGAGACTGTGACATGAACCCATAGAACTCTGGACTCTGGAAAGCTTATTCAGGTCCTTTGATATTGACGGTCTAAACTTCATGAGAAGGTGTGGGAGCATCTGGGTTTGGTGCTGGATAGGAGTGAATAAGAGAGAGAGAACTTTGGATGGAATAAAAAGCATCTTGCCTAAAGCATCCAAGCCTAGCAAGACTCCACAGCTCTGACCACCTACCCCATGCTCCCCATGCTCAAAAGCATTTAGCATTTGGTGGAGTTATCCCCATGACTTGAATACTTACCACACTCCCCCATAACATACACTGAAATTATTGAGTTGTGGGGTGCAATGCAAACTAGATTGGTTCATAGACTTCATAAGTGAGAAGAGGAACTTGTGGCTCCTACTATAGCCATGATCCTGTTCCTAAGTACAACAAAACAAAACAAAACCATCTATTAGGGTGAATTTAGCTCTGAAGTAGACAACATTTTTTTGGCACTCATCCATATGCAAGGAGGGGCAGAGCTCGGTCTACTTCAACAATAGTTTTGACCTTTGTGGGCTGGATCTAAAAAGGAAAAGCTGATCTGTAATTTTGTTTCACAAACTTTCCCATACCTAGTGAATTCTAAAACTAAAGCAAACCCCGAAAGAAGTATTTTCATTTAAAAAACTTCAGCAAAAAGACATTTCAATCTTTTTTTTTGTGCTTTCAGCATCTTGTAAGTTTAAAAAAATTTCCCTAGTTTAAATATTTATATATAATTTTATACATTTTTTTCAATTATTGGATTTTTCTTGATATCTCTTTGTATTTCGGATTTGTAGTCTTATTTTTTTCCAATTTCTTCTTCTTCTGTCTCTTACCTCCATTCCTTTTTTCTTTTATTTCCCTATTTTCTATCTATATATTTTAGTGTTAAATATACTATCATTTATGCCCATTTTAAGTCTATTCTATAATAGTGTTCACCCTGTTTACACTTTGGTTAGGAAGGCTATAGAGATCACATTTAAAAAGTATTTTATTATATACTGACTTATGGTTTGTACTTAAAATACTGCTTGTACTGGTGGTTATTTTCTCAAAGTTGTACTAGCAAATGAACCTAGCACTTAGAAAATGCTGAATTTGTGTTTAGATGCTGAGCTATACCCCAACCCAGGGTACATTGTAAAAATATTACTTCTCACTAAAATACCCCATATATTAGTGGAAGATAAATCCATCTCAACAGGTGTGCAAGCCTCAACTAAGAATCACAGGAAACATGAGCAAACAAATAAGACACCTCCAAATAATCACAACTCCCAATAACTAAACACATAGATATCAAAATGGATGAACCACCATGCAATAATTCAAAAATTGATTGTTAATGTAATCAGTGAACTGATTAATAACTGAATGAATTAGGGATTATGATATGGGATATAAATGAAAAAATCAATATGGATTCTGAAAAATTGCCAAATAAGGACACATGTAAATGAAAAGCACATTAAATCAAAAAGTTCAGTTGACAGTCTCACCAATATATTTGATCAAGCAGAAGACATAATTTCAGTGATTTAAGGCAAGTTTAAAAAATTAATTTTTTAATTTAATTTAAATTTTTAATCTTTAAACAACAACAAAGAATAAAATAAGAGACTATTATCAGAACATATGAGAACTCTGGGGCGATGTTAAAAGACTCATAGGCCTTCAGGAACAAACAGAGATACACGCTAATGGCACAGACACCCTATTCAGTGATAAAGATTCTCAAACATTGGGAATGAAATGAGCATTCAGATACTATAGCCATGTTGAAGCCAAAATAATTCTGTTGCACATTATAGATAAAATGCCAAAAAACCTAAGCAAAGATAGAAAGCAAAAGTTATAAGAAAGAAATTCCAAATAACTTATGGGTTAACCAGTCAGAATAAAAGAAGTCTTTGGAGGAAACTCTAAAGGTTAGGAGGATTCAAAAGAGTCTTTCATGCTCTGAAATTAAAAAAACAAACAAACAGGGGCCGTGACTGTAGTTCAGTGGTAGAGTGCTTGCCTCACACATGTTAGGCACTGGGTTTGACCCTCAGGACTATAACTAACTAACTAACTAAATAAATAAATAAATAAATTGTGTCTATCTACAACTAAAAATTATAAAAAACAAATAATACATACACAAACACACAACAAAAGGAACCCCAAAAGCCCTGTCACCCTAGACTGCTATATTCAATAAATCAATTCTTCAGAATTAAAGAATTAAGTACCTTCCAAAGATAAACACAAGCTAGAGGAATTCATAACTCCTAAGCCAGCACTGCACAAGATACATAAAGGAATCATATACACAGAAGATAAAACCAACCATAGGAGCAGGGCATATAAGCAAAAATAACCTATTTGATAAATGTTAAAATGACCTTAAACGGACACTTCTCCAAAGAAGGACTAGAATTGTCTGACAATAATATGAAAAATGTTAAACATCTTTAGTTATCAGGGAAATGCAAAAAAAAATTTACTCAAGATCCCATCTAGCCCTACTCAGAAAAGTTAATATCAAGAATACAAATAATAAGCAAGATGGCAGACTAGAGGGAGGCTGCGTTCCTTGTCGCTCCGTAACTGGTTTCAAACAGAGGATAAGTGTTTCTCGGTGAGGCAGTTTTTGCTGCATATTGATCCCCTGGTGTTTACCCCATTGTCTGCTGTGATGACCTGCAGTCTGCCAGCATATTGACACCTTTTTTGAGTGCAGATTGCTCATTGTCAGGTGTCTATCATCCACCATTTGCCTGCCTCTCGCCTGTCCATCGACCGCCTTACACATATCCATCACCCAACCCACGAGGTTCACCTGCTGATCGTCTGACAACAGTTAGCAAACTGATCTCCCATCACCAGTGGAGCACCAGCTGCCTGCTGTTTCCTGGAAGTTCACTGTTACAGTACCTGCAGGTTTGATTACACGTGGCTGCCACCATTTTGAGACAACAGCCAGACCCTGTAGGACCCCTGACCAGACTGACTGAGCCCCGTCTTCAGGATCCCTCAGCCGACTGATCACTCCCTGCCTCTGGGGCCCTCACATTGACTGACTGCTCCCTGCTGCCAGGACACCCAGATCAACTGACTGCACCCTATCACCGGGACCCCAGACCAACTGATTGCACCCAGCATCCAGGATCCCACAACTACACCAAACACACCGGAACTCCAGGACCCTTGCTGGACCAACTGCATCCCGCCTCCAGGACCTCCAGTTGATGACGTCCACCCCTGAGCTGCAGCTCCCCACTTGCCAACACATTTTGAAGCCAGAGTGGCCATCTTGGATAATCCTGGAAGCCGTAGCTCCGATCTTTGGGTGGGGCAAATCCCATCCTGAGATGCCTGCTGGAGGCTTGAAGCTCACTGTCAGGTACCTCTCATGCATCAGGCTACTGAACACTGGGAGGTTTCATTGGTATATGAAAGTCATACTGTAGATTTTCTTTTTTCTCCTTTTTAAAAAATTTAAGTTTTTATTCTTTACTTTTCTTGCTCACTTTTCCTTTTGCTTACCTGTTCCCTCAGAATCTCTTTCTCCCTTTTTTGCATGCCAATATCCAATTTCTTTTGATTACACTCTTATCCTTTCTATTTTCTAGAACTTCTGTATATTCTTTTCATATCCCATTAACAGCCACATTCTACATCCCTCTGCATCCTCTTTGTCCTCCATTAGAAACTGCAGACCTTATTGCAAACCTGTTTGTTCTACCGAAGATAATATTTGAACTCATTCTGTTTACTATATCAATTTTGTTATTGTCCTCATAGGGGCTATTTGGTCTAGGATTGCATAGTGTCTGAATTGGGCACTGCTTATATTGATTTCCCCTTAAAGAAAGGGTTTTGGAAACCTATAGGGCCACTATAAGCCTATAGGGGGAAAGCTGCAATACCCCAGATCTGCACTGCTAGAGGGGAAGATACATGAACATCATGAAAAAACAAGGGAAAAAATGATCCAAACAAATCTAGATTCTATATTAATAGAATCCAATGACAGTATGTTAGAAGAAATGTCAGAAAAGGACTTCAGATTATACATGATTAAGATGATTCACGAAGCAAAGGATGAGATTAGAGAACAAATGCAGGCAATAAATGATAATACCAATAAGCTGAAAGAGCAAGTGCAGGAAGCAAAAGATCATTTCAACAAAGAGATAGAGATTCTCAAAAAAAACCAAATGGAAATCCTTGTAATGAAGGAAACAATAAATCAAATAAAAAACTCAATGGAAAGCATCACCAAAAGACTAGACCACTTGGAAGACAGAACCTCAGACAATGAAGACAAAGTATTTAATCTAGAAAATAAAGTTGCCCAAACAGAGACGATGGTAAGAAATCATAAACAGAATCTCCAAGAACTATGGGAAATCATGAAAAGACCAAATTTAAGAATTATTGGGATTGAGGAAGGCACAGAGATACAAACCAAAGGAATGGACAACCTATTCAATGAAATAATATCAGAAAATTTCCCAAACCTGAAGAATGAAATGGAAAATCAAATACAAGAGGCTTACAGAACACCAAATGGACAAAATCACAACAGATCCACACGAAGGCACATTATAATGAAAATGCCTAACATTCAAAATAAAGATAGGATTTTGAAGGCCGCGAGAGAAAAGCATCAGATTACATATAGGAGGAGACCAATACGGATAGCAGCCGACTTCTCAACCCAGTCACTAAAAGCTAGAAGGGCCTGGACCAACATATTTCAAGCTCTGAAAGAACATGGTTGCCAACCAAGAATCCTATACCTAGCAAAACTAACCTTCATATTTGAGGATGAAATAAATTCTTCCATGATAAAAAAAGTTAAAAGAATTTACAGATAGAAAGTCTGCACTACAGAATGTTCTCAACAAAATATTCCATGAGGAGGAAACGAAAAAATGAAAAACAACAATGTAGGTCAGCAAAGGGAAGAACTACCTTAGAGAAAAACCACTCAAAGGAGAAACCAAGCCAACTTAAAAACCAAAAATAAGCCAAATGACTGGGAATACAAATCATATCTCAATAATAACCCTGAATGTTAATGGCCTAAACTCATCAAACAAAAGACATAGACCAGCAGAATGGATTAAAAAGAGACCCAACAATATGCTGCCTGCAAGAGACTCATCTCATAGAAAAAGACATCCACAGACTAAAGGTGAAAGGATGGGAATAAACCTACCATGCACATGGACTCAGTAAAAAAGCGGGGGTTTCCATCCTTATATCAGATAAAGTGGACTTCAAGCCAAAGTTAGTCAGAAGGGATAAAGAAGGACATTTCATACTACTTAAGGGAACCATAAATCAGGAAGACATAATGATAGTAAGTATTTATGCCCCAAACAATGGTGTATCCCCTTACATCAAACAAATCCTTCTCAATTTCAGGAATCACATAGACCACAACACAAGAATTCTGGGTGACTAATGCACCACTGTCACCACTAGATAGATCTTCCAAACAAAATCCAACCAAAGAAACCATAGAACTCAATAACACAATCAATAACCTAGACTTAATAGACATATATAGAATATTCCACCCAACAATGAGAAGATTCACTTTCTTCTCAGCAGCACATGGAACCTTCTCGAAAATAGACCATATGTTGTGCCACAAAGCAGCCCTTAGGAAATGCAAAAAAATAGAGATACTGCCTTCTGTTCTATCAGATCATAATGGACTGAGAGTAGAAATCAATGACAAAATAAAAAAGAGAAATTACTCCAACACCTGGAGACTAAATAATATGCTATTGAATGAAACATGGATAACAAAAAACATCAGGGAGGAGATTAAAAAATTCTTAGAGGTCAATGAGAACGACGATATAACATATCAAAATCTCTGGGACACTATGAAAGCAGTACTAAGAGGAAAATTCATTGCATGGAGTGCATTCCAGAAAAGAATAAAATGTCAACAACTAAATGACCTAACATTACAGCTCAACACCATAGAAAAAGAAGAACAGAATAACAGCAAAAGTAGCAGAAGACAGGAAATAATTAAAATCAGAGCTGAAATCAATGAAACTAAAACAAAGAAACAATTCAAAAAATTGACAAAACAAAAAGTTGGTTCTTTGAGAAAGTAAACAAAATAGATAAACCCTTAGCCACACTAACAAAGAGAAGGAGAGAGAAGACTCAAATTACTAAAATACATGACGCAAAAGGAAATATCACGACAGACACCACTGAGATACAGAACATAATGAGAAGCTACTTTGAAAATCTGTATTCCAACAAAATAGAATCTACCGAAGACATTGACAAATTTCTAGAGACATATGCTCCTCCCAAACTGAACCAGGAGGACATACACAATTCAACAGATCAATATCAAGCAATGAAATAGAAGAAGCCATTAAAAATCTACCATCGAAGAAAAGCCCAGGACCAGACGGATTCTCAGCCAAGTTCTACAAGACCTTCAAAGAAGAACTCATTCCGCTTTTTTCCATGGGGCGATCCAAGATGGCAGACTAGAGGGTGACTGCATCTCCAGTCGCTCCAGAACACAGGACTCAAGAAAGGGAGGCACTGAGAGACTCGGACTAAAATAGAGCCACGGGGTGAGTCTCCCCACCGGGTGAAGCTCGGCCTGGGCGGCAGGCACGAAAAGGGGTGGCTTATCAGAGCAGGGCAGGGCAGCTAGAGTCTTCCCCAGGTAGCCTTGCACACTCCGGCGGTGGTGTACACAGCCTCCCACACAGCCAGCTGCGCGGTACAGGCCCCCCAGTGAAAGCCTTTCCGCACAGAGCCAGCTCCAAGCCCTGGATCCAGTAGTGGGCTAGGGGCAGCTTTCTTCGGAAGCACTGCATTATCAAGTTCCTCCAAGAATTCAGGCTACTGAAGGCTGGGAGGTGATACAATGGTAATCTACAGGGACACTATAAGCTAAGAGAGGAAATCTGCAATATTTCAGAGTCCCACTGATATCTGACCAATATGAGAAAACAAGGGAAGAAAATGTCCCAAACAAACCTAGATACAACATCAATAAAACCCAATGACAGCACAGCAGAAGAAATGTCAGAAAGGGAGTTCAGAATGTACATGATTAAAACAATCAGGGAAGCAAATGAGGAGATGAAAGAGCAAATGCAGGAATTGAAGGAGGAGATGAAGAAGCAAATGCAGGCATTAAATGATTGCACCAATCAACAGTTAAAAGACCAAATATGGGAAGCAAGAGATCATTTCAATAAAGAGTTAGAGATACCGAAAAAAAACCAAACAGAAATCCTTGAAATGAAGGAAACAATAAACCAAGTTAAAAACTTCATAGAAAGCATAACCAATAGGATAGAACACCTGGAAGACAGAACCTCAGACATTGAAGACAAAATATATAATCTTGAAAACAAAGTTGGCCAAACAGAGAAGATGGTAAGAAATCATGAACAGAATATACAAGAATTATGGGATATGAAATGGCCAAATTTAAGAATTATTGAGATTGAGGAAGGCTTAGAGAAACAAACCAATGGAATGAACAATCTATTCAATGAAATAATAACAGAAAATTTCCCAAATCTGAAGAACGAAATGGAAAACCAAGTACAAGAGGCTTATAGAACTCCAAATATACAAAATTACAACAGACCCACACCAAGGCACATTATTATGAAAATACCTAACATACAAAATAAAGACAGAATTTTAGAGGCTGCAAGAGAAAAGAATCAAATTACATTCGGGGGAATCCAATAAGAATATCAGTAGATTTTTCAAACCAGACCTTAAAAGCTAGAAGGGCCTGGAACAACATTTACCAAGCACTGAAAGAAAGTTGATGCCAACCAAGAATCTTATACCCAGCAAAACTTACTTTCAGATTTGAAGACGAAATAAGATACTTCCATGATAAACAAAAGCTAAAGGAATTTACAAAAAGAAAGCTGGCATTACAGAACATTCTAAGCAAAATATTCCATGAGGAAGAGATGAAAAACAATGATGCAAATCAGCAATGGGAGGAACTAGCCTAAAGGAATAGCCAAATAAAGGAGAAAGCAAATCATGTCAAAATACAAAAATGAGTCAAATGACTGGGAATACAAATCATATCACAATAATAACCATGAACATTAATGGCCTGAATTCACCAATCAAAAGACATAGACTGGCAGATTGGATTAAAAAGAAAAATCCAACAAAATGTTTCCTGCAAGATACTCATCTCATAGAAAGAGATATTCATAGACTAAAGGTGAAAGGATGGGAAAAAACATACCATGCACATGGACTGAGCAAAAAACTTGGACTATCTATCCTCGTATCAGGAATGTGGACTTCAAGCCAAAGGTAGTCAGAAGGGATAAAGAAGGATATTTCATACTCTGTAAGGGAAGCATAAATCAGCAAGACATAACAATCATAAATATCTATGCCCCGAACATTGGCTCATTCACGTACGTCAAACAAATCTTTCTCAATTCCAGAAATCAAATAGACCACAACACAATAATACTAGGTGATTTTAACACACCTCTCTCACCACTGGACAGATCTTCCAAACAAAAATTGAATAAAGAAACCATAGATCTCAATAACACAATCAACAATTTAGACTTAACCGATATATATAGAATATACCATCCAACAAAGAACGAATACACTTTCTTCTCAGCAGCACATGGATCCTTCTCTAAAATAGACCATATTTTATGCCACAAAGCTACTGTTAGCAAATACAAGAAGATAGAGATACTACCTTGTACTCTATCAGATCATAATGGATTGAAATTAGAAATAAATGACAGAATAAAAAACAGAAACTTCTCCAATACCTGGAGATTAAATAATACACTATTATATGATGAATGGATAACAGAAGACATCAGGAGGGAAATAAAAAAAAATTCTTAGAAGTAAATGAGAACAAAGACACATCATATCAAAATCTGTGGGACACTATGAAAGCAGTACTTAGAGGAAGATTTATTTCATGGGGCACATTCAACAAAAGAAGTAGAAATCAACAAATAAACAACTTAACACTACAGCTCAAAGCCCTAGAAAAAGAAGAGCAGACCAACACCAAAAGTAGTAGAAGACAGGAAATCGTTAAAATCAGAGCCAAAAAAATGAAATTGAAACAAAAGAAATAATCGGAAAAATTAACAAAATAAATAGTTGGTTCTTTGAAAAAATAAACAAAATTGATAAACCCTTAGCGACACTAGCAAAGAGAAAGAGGGAGAAAACTCAAATTACTAAAATTCGGAATGAACAAGGAAACATCACAACAGACACGAGTGAAATACAAAACATAATTAGAAGCTATTTCGAAAATCTATACTCCAACAAAACAGAAAACTTCGAAGACATCAACAAATTCCTAGAGACATATGAATTACCTAAACTGAACGAGGAGGACATACACAACTGAAATAAATCAATTTCAAGCAATGAAATAGAAGAAGTCATCAAAAGCCTACCAACAAAGAAAAGTCCAGGACCAGATGGGTTCTCAGCCGAGTTCTACAAAACCTTTAAAAGAGCTCATTCCAATACTCCTCAAAGTATTCCATGAAATAGAAGAGAAGGGAACCCTTCCAAACACGTTCTATGAAGCCAATATCACCCTGATACCAAAACCAGATAGAGACACATCGAGGAAAGAAAATTTCAGACCAATATCCTTAGTGAACATCGATGCAAAAATTCTCAACAAAATTTTAGCAAATCGCATCCAAAAATATATTAAAAAGATAGTGCACCATGATCAAGTGGGTTTCATCCCAGGAATGCAAGGTTGGTTCAACATCCGGAAATCAATAAATTGATTCACCATATCAACAGACTTAAAGTTAAGAATACATGATTATTTCAATAGATGCAGAAAAAGCATTCGATAAAATACAGCATCCCTTCATGCTCAAAACGCTAGAAAAAATTGTGGTAGTGGGAACATTCCTTAACATTATAAAGGTCATCTATGCTAAGCCCAAGGCCAATATCATTGTAAATGGTGAAAAACTGAAAGCATTCCCCCTAAAAACTGGAACAAGGCAGGGATGCCCTCTTGCACCACTTCTATTCAATATTGTCCTTGAAACTCTAGCCAGAGCAATTAGAGAGACCAAAGAAATTAAAGGGATACTAATAGGAAAAGAAGAACTCAAACTATCCCTGTTCGCTGATGACATGATTATATATTTAGAGGAACCTGGAAATTCCACCAGAAAACTTTTAGAACTCATAAGTGAATTCAGTAAAGTAGCAGGTTACAAGATCAATGCTCATAAATCCAATGCATTTTTATACATAAGTGATGAATCTTCAGAAAGAGAAATTAGGAAAGCTACCCCATTCTCAATAGCATCGAAAAAAATAAAATACTTGGGAATCAATCTCACAAAAGAGGTGAGAGACCTCTACAATGAGAACTACAGAACACTAAAGAAAGAAATTAAAGAAAACCTTAGAAGATGGAAATATCTCCCATGTTCTTGGATAGGCAGAATTCATTTTGTCAAAATGGCCATACTACCTAAAGTGCTATACAGATTAAATGCAATTCCAATTAAAATCCCAATGATATGCCTTACAGAAATAGAGCAAACAATTATGAAATTCATCTGGAAGAATAAAAAACCAGAATAGATAAACAATCCTCAGTAGAAAGAGCGAAGCAGGGGATATTGCAATACCAGATCTTCAGCTCTATTTCAAAGCAATAGTAACAAAAACGGCATGGTACTGGTACCAAAATAGACAGGTAGATCAATGGTACAGAATAGAGGACATGAACACAAACCCCAATAAATACAATTTTCTCATACTAGACAAAGGGACCAAAAATATGCAATGGAGAAAAGATAGCCTCTTCAACAAATGGTGCTGGGAAAACTGGAAATCCATATGCAACAGAATGAAATTAAACCCCTATCTCTCACCCTACGCAAAACTCAACTCAAAATGGATCAAAGACCTCGGAATCAGACCAGAGGCCCTGCATCTTATAGAAGAAAAAGTAGGTCCAAACCTTCAACTGTTGCCTTAGGATTAGACTTCCTTAACAGGACTCCCATAGCACAAGAAATAAAAGCAAGAATCAACAACTGGGATAGATTCAAACTAAAAAGCTTTCTCTCAGCAAAGGAAACTATCAGTAATGTGAAGATTTAGCCAACATAGTGGGAGAATATCTTTGCCACTCATACTTCAGATAGAGCGCTAATTTCCAGAATCTATAAAGAACTACTCTACACCAAGAATACAAATAATCCAATCAACAAATGGGCTTAGGAAATGAACAGACAATTCACAGAGGAAGATGTACAAGTAATCAACAGATGTATAAAAAAATGTTCAACATCTCTAGTAATTAGAGAAATGCAAATCAAAACTACCCTAAGATTTCATCTCATCCCAATTAGAATGGTGATTATGAAGAATACAAGCAACAATAGGTGTTGGCGAGGATGTGGGAAAAAAGGTACACTCATACATTGCTGGTGGGGTTGCAAATTAGCGCAACCACTCTGGAAAGCAGTGTGGAGATTCCTCAGAAAGCTTGGAATGGAAACACCATTTGACCCAGCTGTCCCACTCCTTGGCCTATACCCAAAGGACTTAAAATCAGCATACTACAGAGATACAGCCACATCAATGTTCATTGCTGCTCAATTCACCATAGTCAGATTGTGGAACCAACCTAGATGACCTTCAATTGATGAATGGATAAAGAAACTGTGGCATATATATACAATGGAATATTACTCCAGAATGAAGAATGATATATTATGGCATTTGCAGGCAAATGGATGAAATTGGAGAATATCATGCTAAGTGAGATAAGCCAATCTCAAAAAACTAAAGGATGAATGATCTCACTGATAAGCAGATGAGGACATATAATGGGGGGTGGGAGAGGTTAGTGTTAGGGTTAGGGATAAGGAGGGTGGTAAGAATGGAGGAAAGAAGAACTGTAAAGAGGGAAAAGAGGTGTGGGAGGGGTGGGAGGGAAGGGAAAAAATAATGCATCAAACATCTTTGCCCTATGTAAGTTTATGATTACACAAATGGTATGCCTTGACTCCATGTACAAATAGAGCAACAACATGTATCCCATTTTTATACAATAAAAAAAAGAAGAACTCATTCCAATACTTCTCAAAATATTCCAGGAAATAGAAAAGGAGGGTACCCTACCAAACTCATTCTATGAAGCTAATATCACCCTCATACCCAAGCCAGGAAAAGACACATCAAGGAAAGAAAATTTTAGACAAATATCCTTGATGAATATAGATGCAGAGATCCTTAACAAAATATTGGCAAATTGTATCCAAAAAAATATTAAGAAAATTGTGCACCACGATCAAGTGTGGTTCATCCCTGGAATGCAAGGATGGTTCAACATCTGTAAGTCAATGAATGTAATCCATCATGTCAATAGACTTAAGGATAAGAATCATATGGTTATTTCAATTGATGCAGAAAAAGGGTTCGACAAAATACAACACCCCTTCATGCTCAAAACACTAGAAAAATAGGGATAATAGGAACATAGCTGAATATTGTAAATGCTATTTATGCTAAGCCCATGGCCAACATCATTCTTAATGGAGAAAAACCGAAACCATTCCCTTTAAAAACGGGAACAAGACAGGGATGTCCTCTTTCACCACTTCTATTCAACATTGTCCTCGAACCTCAGGCCGGAGCAATTAGTCAGACCAAAGAAATTAAAGGGATACGAATAGGAAAAGAGGAACTTAAACTGTCACTATTTGCGGATGACATGATTCTATATTTAGAGGATCCAAAAACCTCTTCCAGAAAACTTGTAGACCTCATCAGTGAATTCAGCAAAATAGCAGGCTATAAAATCAACACGCATAAATCTAAAGCATTTTTATACGCAAGTAATGAAACAGCTGAAAGGGAAATGAGGAAAACAACCCCATTTGCAATAACCTAAAAAAAAAAATACTTGGGAATCAATCTAACAAAAGAGGTAAAAGATTTCTACATTGAAAACTACAAAACATTGAAGAAAGAAATTGAGGAAGACCTTAGAAGATGGAAAGATCTCCCATGTTCTTAGATAGGCAGAATTAATATTTTAAAATGGCCATACTACCAGAAGTGCTATACAGATTCAATACAATTCCAATTAAAATCCCAATGACATACCATACAGAAATAGAGCAAGCAATCATGAAATGCATCTGGAAGAATAAGAAACCCAGAATATCTAAAGAAATCCTTAGCAGGAAGAATGAAACAGGGGGTATCACAATACCAGAACTTCAACTATACTACAAAGGAATAGTAACAAAAACGACATGGTATTGGCACCAAAATAGACAGGTAGATCAATGGTACAGAATAGAGGACATGGACACAAATCCAAATAAATGCAATTTTCTCATACTAGACAAAGGGGCCAAAAATATGCAATGGAGAAAAGATAGCCTCTTCAACAAATGGTGCTGGGAAAACTGGAAATTCATATGCAACAGAATGAAATTAAACCCCTATCTCTCACCCTGCACAAAAATCAACTCACAATGGATCAAGGACCTCAGAATCAGACCAGAGACCCTGCATCTTATAGAAGAAAAAGTAGGTCCAAATCTTCAACTTGTTGGCTTAGAATCGGACTTCCTTAACAGGACTCCCATAGCACAAGAAATAAAAGCAAGAATCAATAGCTGGGATAGATTCAAACTAAATAGCTTTCTCTCAGCAAAGGAAACTATCAGCAATGTGAAGAGAGAGCCTACAGAGTGGTAGAATATCTTTGCCACTCATACTTCAGATAAGGCACTAATTTCCAGAATATATAAAGAACTCAAAAAACTCTACACCAAGAATACAAATAACCCAATCAACAAATGGGCTAAGGAAATGAATAGACACATCACAGAAGATCTACAAGCAATCAACAAACATATGGAAAAATGTTCAACAACTCTAGTAATAAGAGAAATGCAAATCAAAACCACCCTAAGATTCCATCTCACCCCAATTAGAATGGCCATTATCAAGAATACAAGCAACAACAGGTGTTGGAGAGGATGTGGGGAAAAAGGTACACTCATACATTGCTGGTGGGGCTGCAAATCAGTGCAGCCACTCTGGAAAGCAGTGTGGAGTCTCCTTAGAAAACTTGGAATGGACCTACCATTTGACCTAGCTATCCCACTCCTCGGCCTATACTCAAAGGACTTAAAATCATATTACAGAGATACAGCCACATCAATGTTCATAGCTGTTCAATTCACAATAGCCAGACTGTGCAACCAACCTAGATGCCCTTCAGTTGATGAATGGATAAAGAAACTGTGGTATATATATACAATGGAATATTACTCAGCTATAAAGAATAATTAAATTATGGCATTTGCAGGCAAATGGATGAAATTGGAGAATATCATGTTAAGTGAGATAAGCCAATCTCAAAAATCCAAAAGACGAATGATCTCACTGATAAGCAGATGATGTCACATAATGGGGATTGGGGGGGGAAAGAATGGAGGAAGGAGGGACTGTGTAGAGGGAAAAGAGAGGTGGGAGGGGTGGTGGGGAAGGAAAAAATAATGAAATGAATCAAACATCATTACCCTATGTAAATGTATGATTATGCAAATGGTATGCTATTAGTTCATGTACAAACAGAAACAACATGTATCCCATTTGTTTACAATAAAAATAAATTTTAAAAAAAGAATACAAATAAAAGGAACACTGTTAAGGATGTGATGTGGGGGAAAAGGAACTTTTAGTAGGAATACAAGTTAGTACAGCTGATCTGGAAATCAATACAGAAGTTCTTCAAAAAAATAAGATATGATCCAGCTATATACCTCATCTTGGCATTTATTCAAAAGAATTAAAATTGACATATCCAAAGACACATGTATGCCCATGTTAATGATAGCAAAATTCACAGTAGCCACCTTATATAACCAGCTTAGTTGCCCATCAACCAAGGAACAAAGTAAGTGTTGCACGTATACACCATGGAACTTCATTCAGATGTAAAGTAGAATGAAATTATATCACTATGAGGAAAATGGATAAAACTGGAGAGCATCATGTTTATTGAAATAAGCCAGACTCAGAAATACATGTTATGGGTTTTCTTTAACATGTGAAAATAAAAGGAAAAAAGATAAATGATGGATCTCTCACCATGTTCAGCCAGAGGAAGGAGAAGTTTTGCTCCATTTGTGTACAGTGTATCCAAATGCATTCTACTGTGGTGTATAACTAATTAGAACAAATTTTTTAAATGATGAATCTCATGAAATTAGGGAGATCATTAGAATAAAGAAGGAGATCATGGGTAGGGAAGAGGAGAGGGTAAGAGGAGGTATTGAAAAGTGAGGTTGATCAAATTATATTTTATGATGTTACAGTTTGGATCTAAAATTGTCTCCCAAAGAGCACATGTGTTAGGCAATGTAGCAATTTTTAGAGGTGAAAAGAAAGGATTATTAGAGATGTTACCTCATCAGTGGATTAATCCTTCTGTATTAAAGGATTAGTTATTTAAATGGACTACGGGTTGATAACTGTAGGCAGGTGGGATATGGCTGGAAAGTGTAGGTCACTGGACACATGACTTTGGACCATATCTTGTTTCTGGCTTCAATCTCTCTCTGCTTCCAAGCTCCCATAAGCTGAGAAGCTTTTGTCCATCATGCCCTTCCTCTATGATACTATTCTTCACTTCAGGCATGGAGCAATGCAGTTATCTGACCATGTACTGAACCTCTAAAATCATCAGTTCCAAATAAACTGTTCCCACACTAAGTCATCCTTGTCATGTATTTAGGACACAGCCAGAAAAATCTGACTACAGAAGACTGAAGAAAGAAATTAAAGAAAACCTTAGAAGATGGAAGATCTCCCATGTTCTTGGATAGGAAGAATTAATATTGTCAAAATGGCCATACTACCAAAAGTGCTATACAGATTCAATACAATTCCAATTAAAATCCCAATGACATACCATACAGAAATAGAGCAAGCAATCATGAAATTCATCTGGAAGAATAAGAAACCCAGAATATCTAAAGAATTCCTTAGCAGGAAGAATGAAACAGGGGGTATCACAATACCAGAACTTCAACTCTACTACAAAGCAATAGTAACAAAAACGGCATGGTATTGGCACCAAAATAGAAAGGTAGATCAATGGTACAGAATAGAGGGCATGGACACAAATCCAAATAAATACAATTTTCTCATACTAGACAAAGGGGCCAAAAATATGCAATGGAGAAAAGATAGACTCTTCAACAAATGGTGCTGGGAAAACTGGAAATCCATATGCAACAGAATAAAACTAAACCCCTATCTCTCACCCTGCACAAAAATCAACTCACAATGGATCAAGGACCTTGAAATCAGACCAGAGACCCTGCATCTTATAGAAGAAAAAGTAGGTCCAAATCTTTAACTTGTTGGCTTAGGATCAGACTTCCTTAACAGGACTCTCATAGCACAAGAAATAAAAGAAGGAATCAACAACTGGGATAGATTCCAACTAAAAAGCTTTTTCTCAACAAAGGAAATAATCAACAATGTGAAGAGAGAACCTATAGAGTGGGAGAAAATCTTTGCCGCACACTTCAGATAGAGCAGTAACCTCCAGAATCTATAAAGAACTTAAAAAACTTTAAACTAATAATACTAATAACCTAATCAATCAATTGGCTAAGAAAATGAGCAGTTTACAGAAAAAGATCTACAAACATTCAACAGACATGAAAAAAATGTTCAACTGATATATGAAAAAATGTTCATCATCCCTAGTAATAAGAGAAACGCAAATGAAAACTACCCTAAGATTCCATCTCACCCCAATTAGAATGGTGATTATCAAGAATACAAGCAACAATAGGTGTTGGAGAGGATGTGGGGAAAAAGGTACACTCATACATTGCTGGTGGGGCTGCAAATTAGTGCAGCCACTCTGGAAAGCAGTGTGGAGATTCCTTAGAAAACTTGGAATGGAACCACCATTTGACCCAGTTATCCCACTCCTTGGCCTATACCCAAAGGACTTACAATCAGCATACTACAGAGATGCAGCCACATCAATGTTCATAGCTGCTCAATTCACAATAGTTAGATTGTGGAACCAACCTAGATGCCCTTCAATTAATGAATGGATAAAGAAACTGTGGTATATATACACCATGGAATATTACTTAGCCATGAAGAAGAATAAAATTATGGCATTTGCAGGTAAATGGATGGAGTTGGAGAATATCATGCTAAGTGAAATAAGCCAATCCCCAAAAACCAAAGTCCAAATGATTTTCTGATAAGCGGATGATGACACATACTGTGGGTGGAGGGAGTCAAGAATGGAGGAAGGAAGGATTGTGTAGAAGAAAATGAGTGGCGGGGATGGGGTGCAGGTAAGGAAAGATAATAGAATGAGACAAATATTATTACACAAATGGTGTGAGTCTACTTCGTGTATAACCAGAGAAACAAGAGATGTACCCCATTTGTGTACAATGAATCAAAATTAAAAACAAAAATACCACACCAGCATTTTCCACCCAACCCAGTTATTGTACACTTGGGCATTTATCCTAGTGAAGTGAATAGTTACACTTATACAAAATTAATATTTGTAAATGCTTTATTCATACTTGTCCCAAACTAGAATCAACTGTTATGTCCTTAAATGGGTGAATGGTTAAAGAATCTGTAATGTCCATAACATGAAATACTATACAACAAAAAACTATGAAAAAGAGCATGCTTATATGCATACAGTCTGTAGGTTGTTATGAATGAAAAGTCCAATCCCAAAAGTTTCATAGGGAATGATTCCCTTTGTATGCTATTTTTGAGAAGAGAAAATTATAGAAATGGAGAATGGATTAATGGTTTCCAGGGACTAGGAACAGAGAATTATGAGTAGCAGGAAGGAGGTGGGCATGATTTTAAAATAATAGCACATGGAATTATACCACCACAGAATGATTATACATCATACTGTGGTTGTGGCCATATACATGTGATAAAATATCCTAGCGCTAAACACATATACCCACACCTCCACAAACATGTAAATCTGAAAATTTGAATAATTTGATGGATTGAATCTATGCCATTCTCCTGGTCATGATATTATGCTATAATTTTGTAAAATGTCACAAAATTACTTCTTATATACAAAATTTATATAAATTTCATAATATAATTTCAACAATTTTTTAAAAGCCTCTTACTTTGGGAACCCATTTATGTAACATTCAAAATGACTGAACTATAGTGATGGAGAGTAAATTAGTGGTTTCCATGAATTGAGGATGCTGACGGGGTGAGTGCAATTATACTGGGATAGCGCTATATGTTGATGGAATAACTGTGTCTTAATGTTAATGGTGGTTATGAAAATCTACACAAAAGACAATATTAACATTATACCATTGTCAACTTCATGTTTTTTTATGTTACAGTTATGTAATATGTAATAATGGGGATAAACTGCACTATCTTTAAAACTTTTTTACACTATAATTGTTGCTACTTGTTATACATTATTCGCCATAGAATTATTTTCGTATGTGGCTCTGTCATTATACTATATATAATTTTACCATAAAAATAAAAAGTAGGAAAAATAAAATTGAAACATTGGTTTTTCTGAATATTTTTTCAGATATATTCCATGCCTTAGAGTCTCTAATACTGGTTCTAACCAGGGAGACCTTAATGGACAATTTATGACAACATGTACTAGACCCTTAGTGAATAATCATGTACTATGTAATTTTTTAGAGAGCCACCTTGATTCTTTTTCTGTTTTTTTCAGTACATTTTGGCAAAGATTATGGATTAAGGAATCAGGATTTTATTACTCGTTAAAGAAAGATCGTTGAGTAACCTCCTCACCCTCTAAATTTGAGATGCTGAACTTCTTTTAACTAACACAAATGCCCCCTTCTTAAAAACTGATTCCTTTACAAATCCCTCATATTTCCCCATTTTAAAACAGTGGAGAAGCTGGAGTGGCAAAGAAATGGTCTTGAAAGAGTGACACTTCTTAATGCAGGATATCAACTCATGGAGATATTTAGTAGAAAAAGGATTAAATGGAAATTCATTCATTTTGCCCGTGAGAAAAAAGAGAAATTGGCAATCAGTTGATAAATAGTGTTCATATCCTAAATAGAGAAAGTTATGGCAGGCAAGACCAACTTTTTGACCCTCTAGTTAATATGACTTAATGAGTGGAAAGTGCTTTGCACTCTATAAATGCTTTGATTGATTAGTCCACTCATCCAGCTGTGAGGAGAATAGGGACCTGATTTGCAGAAAAGGAAAATGATATTAGTGTTCTTATGTAGCTCCAAGTGAGAAAGAAATTTAGAGGTTATTGCCCAGCTTCCTACTAAAACAGGAGTTTCTGATCATCCCTGCTCTGCTTGCAATCCTTAAGTAATGAGATGCTCACTACCTACTGCTGTATCCTTTTTTCCCTATCTGAACAGTTTTGACTCTTATTAATCTTTGTTTTCAGCTAGAAGCAGTGTCTCTATGACTTTTACATGAAGGGCCTAACTATATATTCTAGGACCATACAGAATACATCTGCTTTTTCTTTGTCCTCTGATAGTCCTGCAGATATTTAAAGACTAAAACACTGAGTCTTTTGTAATTCAAAAAACTCTTATCATTTTAGAGCTGTAAATTTATTTAAAGATTATCTAGTTTTCTTAACAGTGACAAACTTGAAATTTACAGGAAAGGGACTTGTTCAATATCATACAAATTATGGTGACTTCCACAGACAAAATAGCATAATTTTCTTCAATTAATCTTCCTTTATCTTAGTACAGAAAATCTTTTGAAAATCTCTTACAGGCAAATATTCCCTCTAAACACTGTGCAGAAGATAAGATGAATCCATCTTAGCATCTGTCTTCTAGAAGCCAGTAATTCAGAGGAAGAAAGAGCAGCAAACAGAAATGACTACAACACAAAACTGGATAAAATAGGTTCAATAATAAAGTCCTAAGTAAACTGTGGAAGCAGAGGTAGAAGGGATGAAATAACATTGAAACAATTAGGGAGCAGTATACATGGGCTAGATGGTAAGTTAGCAGAGGGGTGGTCAGGTTCAATATTATGTAGTATGCACATTTTACCCTGATGGAACTGACTGAATAAAGAATTAATTGTGAGAGATTATAAGTTATTTCTCCTATAATGGGGGATGAGTGGTCAAGATTTCTACTCTAATCTTCTTTCCTAATACTTATCCATGGTCTCTTCTACCCCAAGCAGATATGTTCCCTCAGATTGTTAAGAATATTCAAAACAGCTTTCCGCTCTACCCAGGGAGGGATCCATATGGAGTTGTTCTTGATTCCAATTGTAACTTAAATGGAAACTGTCACAATGTCCAGAGACCTTGATGGCCTTCAAATGAAGGAAGAGGATGCCCTCAAATTCCATGCAGCAAGAACCCACTTAGGTGGCACCAACCTTGATTTCCAGATGAAACAATATATCTACAAAAGGAAAAGTGATGGCATATACATCATAAATCTGAAGAGAACCTGGGAGAAGCTTCTTCTGGCAGCTCATGCCATTGTTGCCATAGAAAACCCTGCCAATGTCAATGTCATATCCTCTAAGAATACTGGCCAGTGGGCTCTGCTGAAGTTTGCTGCTACCACATGAGCCACTCCTATTGCTGGCCGCTTCACTCCTGGAACCTTCACTAACCAGATTCGGGCAGCCTTCTGGGAGCCACATCTTCTGGTGGTTACTGATCCCAGGGCTGACCACCCACCTCTTACAGAAGCATCTTATGTCAATCTGCCCACCATTGCTCTGTATAACACAGTCTCTCCTCTGTGCTACGTGGACATTGCCATTCCATGCAACAATAAGGGAGCTCATTCTGTAGGTCTGATGTGGTGGATGTTGGCCCGAGAAGATCTGTGCACACATGGCACCATTTCCCGTGAACACCCGAGGGAGGTCATGCCTGATCTCTACATCTACAGAGGTCCTGAAGAGATTGAAAAGGAAGAGCAGGCTGCTGCTGAAAAAGCTGTGACCAAGGAGGAATTTCAGGGTGAATGGATGGCTCCAGCTCCCGAGTTCACTGCTACTCAACCTGAGGTTGCAGACCGGTCTGAAGGTGTGCAGGTGCCCTCTGTGCTTATCCAGCAATTCCCTACTGAAGACTGGAATGCCCCGCCTGCCACTGAAGACTGGTCTCAGCTCCCACTGCTCAGGCCACTGAATGGGTAGGAGCAACCACAGAATGGTCTTGAGCTGTTCTTCTGCAGATACTTAATAAGCAAAATGGAAATAAAGTTATGGAAAATAAAAACCAGTTTCTTAAAAAAAAGAATATTCAAAACAAATAACGCAATCAATAAATGGGTGAAGGAACTAAACAGACACTTCCTAAAAGTAAAAACACCAATGGTCAACAAATATGTGAAAAATGTTCAACATCTCTAGCAATTAGAGAAATGAAAATTAAAACTACACTGAAATTTCATCTCAATCCAGTCAGAATGGCAATTATCAAGAATACAAGTAATAGCAAGTTTTGGCAAGGATGTGGGGAACATTGCTGGTGGGATTGCAAATAGGTACAGCCACTCTGGAAAGCAGTATGGAGATACCTCAAAAAATAAGAATGTAACCATAATTTGACCCAGTTATACCACTCCTAGGTATATATCCAAAGGACTTAAAATCAGCATACTACAGTGATGCAGCCACATCAAAATTTAGAGCAGTTCAATTCACAATAGCTAAACTATGGAACCAACATAGGTGCCCTTCAACAAATGAATGGATGCTGTGACCATTATGGCCAAACTCACAGTTCTGGTGAGGGGCAAAGGAGGATTAGAAAAATAAGTGCTCACAAACATAGATTTTGAAGATTAAGCTGGAACCAGGTGGAGCTCTGCACTCTGATGGAGATGCAGATCTAAAGGGTTACACAAGCAATCTTTATTTATATATGTC
Organism: Sciurus carolinensis; assembly: GCF_902686445.1. NCBI lineage: Eukaryota > Metazoa > Chordata > Mammalia > Rodentia > Sciuridae > Sciurus > Sciurus carolinensis. The sequence goes on from NC_062232.1 coordinate 49,820,027, forward strand.
TCATTATCAGGCTAAAGACTATGCAACCATTACTCTTTGTATTCAGGAAAGTTACAGAAACTAGGACATCTACATAACTTTTCCACAGTTGCAATCCACAGTTGCAAAGTGCAATGTTAGGAGCTTTGTGTAGCTCTCAAGAAAGTCCATTGTTAAAAGTTACTGTAAAGTGGGCAGTGAAACATTATAGTTGTCCAGAATAAGAATTCCTTCCTTCCCAGGAGTTATATACTTGAGATCAAGGTCAGAGATGATAGGAGACTTGCACAGAGTCTCCTAATGAAAAGCATTACCACAGCAACTAAGCATCCTGTGCCCTTGCACAGAAACATTCCAGGCACCAGGCATGCCATAGTCATGAGGTCATGGGAGACCTCTGAACTCAGTCACTGTTCTCCCATCCTCTGTCACCACTTTCCACAAATGGATAAGTAAAATGTGGTACATATACAAAATGGAATATAACTTGGCCATAAATAAGAATGACTATGATTGTTGCCAGTAAATAGATGGAACTGGAGACTATCATGCTAAGGGAAATAAGCCAATCCCCAAAAACTAAAGGTCAAATGTTCTCTATGATATGTGGATTCAAACACACAACAAAAGGAGTCGTTCAGTGGATTAGACAAAAATGAATGAAGGGAGGGGAGGGAGGATAGGAATAGGAAAGGGAGTGGAATGAATCTGACATAATTTTCTTATATACATATGCAAATACACCACAATGAATCTCACCATCTCGTATATCCACAAGACTGAAATCTTAAATTAGAATTACATATATTCCATGTTTGTATAAATATTAAAATATACTCTATTGTCATGTACACTTATAGAGAACAAATAAAAATTAGAAAAAAGAATATTCAATATTGTTCTAAAGATCTAAGGACCTGTACTGGAAGAAGTGAAGATGCACTGGCATACTATGATTGAGGAAAAGAAAATTACAAAACAGAGAGAGAGATTATATAATCACCTTACCTTGAAGAAATAGGATTTAGGTGCATGTGGCATGTTGAGGAAATACTATAAGGGAAAGACATAGGCCAGTTAGTAGACAGTCAAATAGCTAGCTAAGAAAGTAACACAAGATCATCAATCATGGTATAGAAAATGGAGATGTAGAAAAGGGCAATAATTTTGATAAACATATACAGAGTAAAAATCAAGATGAAGAAAACAAGATAGAAAGATGGCAAAGAAAACTTAAATGAATCTTCAAAGATTTTCTGTGTGGTTGTTCTATTAATGGTTCAAAGACTGTAACTGTGGATTAGTCCACTGTCAATGTTTGTTACACATATTTTATAACTCTTTTTGTGCATACACATTTAGATTTTTATGCATCTTTATGGAATGACCCTTTCATCATTATATAAATTCTCTCACTATCTTGTAATTTTCTATTGTGATATGTCACCTCAGTATTGTTTCCTGGTGTCTTTTTGTTAATCATATTGTAATTTCCTAGTTCTTGGAATAATGACAGATTTTTAATTAAAACCTGAACAATTGGGGTATTATGAGACTCATTCTTACTTAATTTAAATCTTCATCACAGCCTCTTGGGAGGCTTAGGCAGGAGGATTGCAGGTTCAAAGTCAGCCTCGGTAACTTAGCAACTTGGCAAGACTCTGTCTAAAATAAAAAATAAAAGGGCTGGAACCCTGTGCCTACTAGAAGAAAAAGTAGGCTCAAGTGTCCATCATGTTGACTTAGAAACTGAATTCTTCAACAAGACTCCTAAAGTGCAAGAAGTAAAATTAAGAGTAAATAAATGGGATGTATTGAAACTAAAATGCTTTGGTATAGTGAAGGAAACAATCAAGAACGTGAATAGAAAGCCTATAGAATGGAAGAAAATCTTTGCCACCTACACCTCAGACAGGGCATTAATCTCCAGGATATATAAAGAACTCAAAAGGCTTAATACCATAAAAACTAATAACAATCATTAAATGGGCAAAAGAACAGAACAGACACTTCACAAAAGAAGAAACACATACGGTCAACAAATATATGAAAAAATATTCAACATCTCTAGCAAATAGAGAATTTCAAATAAAACTACACTGAGATTCCATCTCACTCCAGTCAGAATGGTAATTATCAAGAATATAAGCAACAATAAATGTTGGTGAGGATGTTGGGAAAAATGTACACTCATACATTGCTGTTGGGACTGCAAATTGATACAACCATTAGGGAAAGCAGTATGGAGATTTCTCTGAAAACTATGAATGGACCACCATTTGACCCAGTTATCCCACTCCTCAGCATATACCCAAAGGAATTAAAATCAGCATACTACAGTGATGTGGCCACATCAATATTCATAGCAGCTCAATTCACAATAGCTAAGCTATGGAACCAACCTAGGTGTCCTTCACAGATGAATAGATAAAGAAAATGTGGTGTATATACACAATGGAATATTACTCAGCCATAAAGAAGAATGAAATTATGGCATTTGGCAGTAAATGGATGGAACTGGAGACTATCATGCTAAGTGAAATAAACCAATCCTAAAATACCAAAGGTCAAATGTTCTCTCTGATATGCATAGGCTAACCCACAAAGGGAGCAGGGGAAGGAGGCATGGATGAGTAGAAATTCACTGGATTAGATAAAGGGGAATGAAGGGATGGGAAGGGGTGGGGTATAGGAAATAACTATATAACTTTCCTATGTTCATACATGTATATATAACCAGGGTAATTCCACATATGTACTATGACAAATATGGGAAGTTATACTCCATGTATGTTTGATATGTCAAAATACGTTGTACAGTCATGTAGAACTAAAAAGAACAAATAAAAATTTTTAAAAAAGGACTTGGGATGTGGCTCAGTGGTTGAGCACCCCTGGATACAATATCTGATATCAAAACAAGCAAACAACTATATTTAGTCTCCTGAACAATGTCTAGTGTAAGAAAAGTGATGTCACTTTGCTGTTGCCAAGATTAGCTGGAATTTCAGGTTCTTCTCTTGGCTTTTGTTGATACCTGATGAGGAGTTCACTTTTTTGGTGTTGGACAGAGGTAGAAAAACGGATTCTCAAATGATTTCCACTGACACTATAGAGACAGTGGTGTCCTATAATATCCTCACAGGAAAGAGGACCTCAGCTCTTCCCTTAACCTTTCTGGGCATGGTAGAGGAGTTGGTTTATCTCGTTATTATCTGAGAAGAGAAGGGATAGTTATGGTATTACTCATCCTTTGCTAGCAGGAGTGTGGGTGAAATTAAGATTGTTTTTGTGATGTTTGGCTGGCAGAGTTATTGTCTCAAAGTTTTACTCTTAGATTTCTCCTTAACTAGTTCATTGCCTAGAGAGAACAGGATTTTATTTGGGCTTTTAAAATTCTCCCTTTGATATTTCTGGGTTGCCAGCTTCTTTGGTTTAATGTATTGAATATATGCAATCAAGATGAAACCAGGGAAATCATTACTTTGCTATTCCTTGGGCCTAAGGTCCCTAGCTGGTCTGGCTTCTCTTCACCTTTCAGGATCATCTAATTTTTTAATGTAATATTCAGAGGTTTAACTGTACTTAGTGGGGCAACAAGAAAGATATTTTACTCCACCTTTCTGAAAGCAGAAGTTAGGCCAATGTTTTCTTTAAATTAATCAACTAATTACAGTATGCATACACAGCTTTTTTAAAATTTGTGTAGTATATTGAAAAGTCTTCTATCTCTTACCTCTATTACTCATGAACTGTGCTCCCTAGGAAGCACAGGTATTATTAGTTTTTTCCATATTCTTCCAGAAATACTTATGTGTACATAAACATTTATGTTCATACACATATTAACACACATGTTTCCCATTTTAAGTATAATTAATGGACTCTACATAGTATTCTGCACCCTGCCTCATTTATAAAATTAACATGAGAGTGATATATTCTGGACATAATTCCATATCATTAGTACATAGAAGTACATATTAGTACATTTGCTGTATGAATGCACCATAATTTTGCTAACCTCTTACTGATGGCATTTACATTGTCTCCATGTTAGTTAAAATATTTCTTTAATAGATAACCTTGTGTATATACTATTTCACATATTTAAGAATACTGTGTGGTGAAGGGTCTAAACATCTGTAATTTTGATAGATATTGCCAAATTACCTTCTAGAGAGGTTGTGCAACTTATATTTGTACCAGCAGTGTATGAATGTTTCATCCATTGATTTGTTCTATTTTACATCCTCCTTGCTACTGGCTGTCTATATTGAATTACTTTATTCTGCATATCTCCCAACCCTTATGCTAACATATATCTAGTTTTATGGAATATTAACAATTTTAGCTCAATATATGAAAGCATTAAACCTACCGCATCTACACTGCCTCCTGTGACCATCCAATCCCTCACTACTTCCCTTGCCAATGACAACCCTTCAGAGGACTAAATACAGAGGCCACATCCCAGTCTCTTCTGCTCCAGGTCAAATATACATCTATCCTTTGTTTAATTATTGAGATTCTATTTTGTACCATGAACTGTGTTATTCACTGGGGATATGACTGTGAATAAGAAAGACCACTTTTATGAAAGTTCTTTGTAGTGATGAAAAAAGAAGTTAAACATTTAAAACTAATAAATATAGTATTACACATTATGGCAATGTTTATGAAGGACATATCTAGAGTGCTCTAAGAGTGAATACTAGCAGGGAATTCACTTGTGATTGGGAAGGAGTAGTGAATAATTGACCCAGATAGGAGCTGCTCAGAAAGGCTATGCCAGGGAAGACACTGTTGACTACTGTAGTAATGGGTTACTTGAAAATTTCCTTGGGATACATTGGGACTTGATCTCTCCAAGTCTTTCCCCAGTGGTAACGTCCCTGTCATGAGAATATGGACAGCTATTGCAGTACATTTCCATAGCCAGGCACACCCCTTTACTAGATCACAAGCAGCATATGGAATTTGAAGCCACATTCCCATAAGGATCCACTGAAGGGCCTAGAGCTCTTCACATAGAAACTAGAGTGAATTTAGCTCCAACATAAACTCATTTGTGAATAGCTCAGGACAGAATCATGTGGTGTGTATTCTTTGAGGTCCCCTGCCAATGTTGAAGGGATTCCTTTTGGTCAGTCTCTTAGGTCATCACTTCCCAAAGTCAACCATGACTCTCAGGTGCTAGATATCACAGCTCTTATTGTCACTGCCATCTCCAAAATTAGCTTTCTTCTTGCCTCCTTACTATTAAAATGTACCAAGCTCTGTTCTATGCACTTAACTTACGTTGTCTCACTGAATCCTTACAATGATTTGTCAGAGTAGTGTTAATGATTATCTCCTTTTTACATATGGAGAAAATAGGGCTCAGAAAAATTAAGTTATGTACATAAAGTGTCACAGTCAGGAAATGAAATAAAAAACACTCCAAACCAAACAGTTTAATTCCAAAGCCTATTTAAAGATCCACTATATTGTACAAACTCACAAATTTTGTCCCTGTAGGTAGAAGTATAATACTGATATTGTGTCAAGATCTTTGCTCTCTAGAAAGAGACTTCTGACCCAGAAAACAGCTCACCCTGTCCACACTCAATCTACTTGTTCCTTTAATCATATCTAGGAACTACACGAAAACAGCTTCATAGGTTTCTGCTATTTAGTACAATGGCTCCACCATCACCTTTGGCACTCAAGTCTGGACATTTGATTTCTTCTTGGAAGAGACTCCTAATTCTCCTTCCAAGTGTGTCAGTTTATTGAAGTTTTTTTTTTTTTAATATTCCAAAGAGCTCACAATCATTGCTTTTTCTTCATAGCTTTTACTCTCACAAAAATCATATTAGAATGGTATCAAAGGACATCTTAGTAAGAAAAATAAAAGATGTCATAATATTATTATCCAAACAGAAATGCTCTTTTCTCCCTGTTCTCTTCTTTATTCTTCTGTTTATAGGCATCAAGTAGGGATGGGGGGGTCATACATCTTATTTACAAAGACGCACTGATAGCAGATATGCTTTCTTCTGTTTTTTAGATATGTGCAGGCTTAATGGAATGAAAATCAGATGAAAGTAAATAAAAAAATGTACCAAAGCATATTTTTTAAAACTGAAAAGACAAAAACTACTGTGGTATTTCATGTATACATTCAACAAATATGACAGATGGCTTACTGTGGGTTCAGTATTTGGTGGGCATTAAAGATGAATAGTACATGATCTCTGCCTTATTCTCTACTAAAAGGATCACATTCATAAGCAGGCAAGGACAATTAATCTCATTAATTGTTTTATTTGTGAGATGTACAGAATTTAATAAGAGAAGACAGAAGGAGAATAAATAACATGTCATCCTTTTTTATGAGGAGGATTCATGGGACCCACTATTCTTAAAATGTTCTCTGTACTTGTAGTACAACACATGCCTATCTGAATTGGAGGGAAAATCATTTAAAGTTGTAGGTTTTCCCTATTATAATAAACTAAATGTTCTATGTCCTAGCAGTCCATCTTGCCTGAAAGACGCAACATGTTGAACTTTTATCTGTAGTCTTTAATCAGCCCTTAGGCCTTTAGTTAATTTTTATAACTTGCACCCACCTACTACATGCATCGTGATGTATTTTCTGTTCCATCTTACCCTTATTTGTCATTTTCCATTCCACATATTATCATTTAACCTATAATAACATTTACTCACTTTTCTTGTTTGTTGTCTCCCAAGGGCAGGTATCTCTGTTATATGTTCACTGTATTTCAATACCTGGAATTGGTTTCACACTCAATAAGCATTTAGTGAATGAATAAATCTCTCCCTAAATTAAAAATTGCATGAAGTTAGAGATATTTTTTCCTACTTGGCTCAGTGCTATAACTGTAGTACCTGGAAGAGAGAATTATAAAAAGTATGTGCCCAATAAGTATTGTTTGATGATGGAACAAATCTATTTAATACACAAAAGTTAGATCTTTATCGAGTGCTTAGTACATATGCCAAAACATCCTAAGTACTTTACATGAATTGATTTCTTCTCTTCTCAAAACAACACCATAATACAAATTCTATTATTTCTCACATTATTTGAAGACGAGACAACAAAAAAGTAAAGCACAAGGGAAGTTAAGAAACTTTTCCAGTAGTGACCACAATAGAAATGATGAAACAGAAGATGTAAAAATTCTTTTCTCAATAAAAGCAACAAGACTACTTGCAAAAGTTGTGCAAACCAAAATTATTATAACTCCAGAAATTAATCGAATATTTACAATTGCCTAAGGAGGATATATTCATGAAAGATGACAAAATCTTGGTAGATATGTGTCTGTGGTGTTTTAGTTTGCCTTATCCACACCCCCTTCTCTTAAGCATTGTGGCAACCTTGAACACAACAGTCTTATAATTATGTTGCAAAGGAGTAGCATAGCTGGTATTGAGTGGATTAGGAGATACCCCAAAGTACAATTTGTAGAGAATTATTATTATTTCTTCTGTTATGCAGTTTTCTGGAAAACTCTATCTACATAGCTTGTCTTAAATAGACTTGACTCACTGCTCTTCCAATGCAGTCTTTTCTCTTAAGGCATTTGTTGAAAACAATCCGTGATAATTGTTCACCACTGAAGTTGTACCACTTGAGGTGGTAACAGTTTGGGCAAACAAGAAGTTGACCATGAAACTTACAAATAAAAGCTAGGGATTAAGATTATCATACAGGAATGCAAAATTACTCCAGTATGTTCCTGGAGATCTAGAGACTATGTATGTGCATAGATCTGTGTCCATGTTCAGACATGTATGCATGTCCAGGAAAGACCTGGGAAGGCAATTAGATCTTACCTCTGGGACACTTTGAGGCTCCATGCAAGACAAAATTATATCTCAGGCATAGTAGTTAACAGACTACCTGATCATTGTCAGCATGTTCCAATGTGTTCACAGATTCCCTTTCAAAGATAGGGATACTTATTTATTTAAGGCATTTAAGAAAATGCATGTTTGATCATTAGTGGATCACTCGCTTAACAGATTTCCAGAGAAACACAAATGAAGAATAAAAAGTTCTGTAATAGAAATTTAGGAGCTGGCTTTGCTAAAAGCAGACTCTTCACTTGAACTATAGATGCCTGATGGGTGAATAAAAGCAAGCCAAAAGGTTGAAATTTCTGCTTTAACTTTTTAGGGTTGTTCAACCAATTTAAAGGGTTGCATTAACTTTTCTAGATGAAATAGAATGAAAAACATAGGGTAAGTAAAATGTCACCTTATTCGTTTCATATGTACATTAACACATAGTCACACACATATTTGCCTTTGTTAATATTCGTTTCTTTTACTACCTACACTTTGGGTCATATTCTTGCTCAAATCTGCTCATAAACCTGTTAATCACTCAGAGTGTCTGTCTTAAAACTGGTTATAGAAAGTTGCTTAGCCCTAAATTTGCCTAACTTCTCTAGTGACCCTTAAAACTGAATATACAAGGATATGCACAACTAAGATATTGCAAGATTCCCCATGATTGGACTGCCTCCTAACTTAGAACAATTACCCCATGGTAGGAATTGAGCCTTCTAGCAGGGGCAATTAACTTGTGACTGGAACTGAATTGCCCCCACAAGAAATAATGATACATATGAGTAAGCATAACCTCACAAAACCAGACCTGAGGTAATGATCAATCAGACCACAAACCAAAGACTGCTTCGCTGTAATACTTCTTGCCCCATGTGTTTGTTATTTCCATTATTTAAACCTGAGATATTCAATGGCAGGAGGCATCACAATGCCCCATCTCAAATTATACTACAGAGCTATAGTGAAAAAAAAAAAAACAGCATGAGACTGGCATCAAAACAGACATGAAGACTAATGGAATAGACTAAAAGAAACAGAGACAAATCCACATACTTAGAGCCATCTGATACTTGACCCTAGGGACAAAAATACATGTTGGAGAGAAGATAACCTTTTTAACAAATGGTGTTTGGAAAACTGGGTATCTATATGTGGTAGAATGAAATTTGAGTCATATCCCTCATCCATCACAAAATTCCAAATAAAATGGATCAAAGACTTAGGAATTAGATCAGAAACCTTGTAACTGCTAGAAGAAAATATAGGGTCAAATCTCTCATGCATGTGTAGGCATGAACTTCCTCAAAAAGACACCTTAAGCTCAAGAAATAAAACCAAGAATTAATAAGTAGGACATTATCAAATTGAAACAAAAACACTGCATAGCAAAGAAAATGATTAAGAGTATAAAGAGAAAGCCGACAAAATGGGGAAATAATCTTTGCTCAATGCTCCTCTGAAAGGGAATATATATCCAAAATACATTAAAAAACTCAAAAAACAAACCACACACACAAACAAATAACACATTCAAATAAACCAATCAATAACTGGACAAAATAACAAACAGACATGTTTCAAAGAAAAAACATAAATAGCCAGGCATGATGGCATGCCTGTAATCCCAGTGGCTCAGGATCCTCAGCTGAGGCTGGAGGATTGAAAGTTCAAAGCCAGTCTCAACAATTTAGTGAGGCCCTAAGACACTCAGCAAGATCCTGTCTCAAAATAAAGTACAAAAAGGTTTGGGGATATGTGTCATTGGTTATGTACCCCTGGGTTCAAACTCTGGTATCCCCCCAAAAAAGAAAAAAAAAAAAAAACAAAAGGTCAACAGATATAGGAAAAGAAAAGTTCGACATATCTAGCAATCAGGGGAATGAAAATGAGAACTATGCTAAGAACTTATCTCACCCCCGTCAGATAAGATTTTATATCACTCCCATCAGAAAGGCAATCAATGACACAAATAATAATAAACACTGGTGAGGATGCAGGGGGAAATGTACACTCATACATTATTGGGGGGACCACAAATTAGTGCAACTACTCTAGAAAGCAGTATGGAGATTCCTCAACAAATTAGGAATGGAAACACCATATGACCCAGCTATCCCACTGTTAGGTATTTATAGAAAAGAACTAAAATCTTTTTTGAAAACTATTTTTTATTTTTATGAACTGCAACTAAAATATTTATACAGTAGAAATAAAGTGTTCATAGCAAGACACTTCACAATTTTTGAATTATGGAATCAGCCTAGATACCCATCAATAGATAAATGGATAAAGAAAATATGTATATATGCACAAAGGAGTATTACTCAGCCATAAAGAAGAATAAAATTATGGTATTTACTGGTCAATGGATGGGACTGGAGAACATCTTGCTAAACATAATAAGCAATACTCAGAAAATCAAGGGTTGAATGTTTTCTCTCACATATGGAAGCTAGTGCAAAATAAAAAAGGTGAGTGGGGGATCAGATACCACAAAACATATGGAAGATCAGAGGAGAAGGAGATCAAGAGTGAGGGAGGAGCCATCACTGAGTGACCCCGCCCAACTCCCATGCCAAGGTTGGTCGCCATCACGAGTGAGCTGGTGGGCGAGGTAACCCACCTGACACTCACAACTGGTTGGTCGCCATCGCAGAGTGAGCCAGCCAACCTGACACCCCAAGGTCGGATGCCATCACTGAGCGACCCTGCCTGACCCCCACACTGAGGTTCAACGCCATTGCTGAGCCTGCCTGCCCTACCTACTGCTGAGGGACACTGCAATTTCCTCTGTGCTGACTCAGCACACCCTCACTGGGACTCCCCAGATTCTTTATAGGTGGTGCAGGCATTTTGAATTATTTCTGAGGGTGCGCCCATCATCATCAGAAGGGCAGCTCCCTTTCTGAGACACCTACAGGAGACTGGAGGACACTTGACAGGATCTAGGAGTCAAGAAGAGGAGGTATTGAGAGACTCAGTAACAACTCAGAACAACCAGGTCTCTCCCACTGGGCGGGCTCCCCAGACGGGGCAATAGTCCTGGAAAGCAGGGGAGTAGAATGGCCCAGTGAGACTCCCCCGCTGGAGCAGTGAACCCTGTCAACCGGGAACATTGCAGAGGAGGGTCGCACAGCAAGAGGCTTTGATAGAGAGTGAGGGTCCCAGGCCCAGGTCACAGGACCAGACCACAGGCAGCTTCTCAGAGGAGGGCTGCACAGCAAGAGGCTTTGGCACATGGCGAGGCTCCCTGACCCAGGCAGTAGCTCCGATCCCCAGGGAACGTAACAGAGGAGGGCTGTGCATCAAGGGAGTCCCTCGCAGGGCCAGGTTCCCCAGCCCAGGTGGTAGGTCATGACCACTGGAATCATCGCAGAAGAGGGCTTCCCAGTTCAGGTGATAGTTCTGAACTGAAAGGAACTGCTCGGAGGAGAGCCACCCAGTGAAACTTCCCCACCAGGTGAGTCTTCCCCGCTGGGCGAGGCTTTCCCATCAGGGCAGTAGAACCAGAGACACAGGCCCAGACAAGATGTGCCCCAGTCTGCAGTCTAGTCCCCCTTTGACTGACCATCAGTCAACAAGTGCAGGCACCTCTGCCCACTGACGAGGAATATACCCCACCTGAAGGCCAGCACCCCTAGAAGGGCAGCTTCCTAGTGGAGCACCGCATTATCAAGTTCCTCCAAGACTTCAGGCTACTGAAGGCTAAGAGGTGAGTTATTGGAAATCTACAGGGACAATATTAGTCAATAGAGGAAATCTGCACTATCCCAGAGTTTCACTACTAGAGGGGTAGATACCTGAGCAATATGAGAAAACAAGGGAAGAAAATGTCCCAAACAAACCTAGATGGCATAGCAATAAAATCCAATGACAGCATGGCAGAAGAAATGTCAGAAAGGGAGTTCAGAGTGTACATAATTAAAATGATCAGGGAAGCAAACAATGAGATAAAGAGCAAATGCAGTCATTGAATGATTGCACCACTCAACAGTTAAAAGAGCAAATGTGAGAAGCAAAATATTATTTCAATAAACAGAGATACTGAAAAAAAAGCAAACAAAAATTCTTGAAATGAAGGAAACAATAATCGAAATTATAAACTCCATAGAAAGCATAACTAATAGGATAGAACACCTGGAAGACAGAACATCAGACATTGAACACAAAATATTTAAACTTGAAAACAAAGTTGACCAAACAGAGGAGATGGTAAGAAATCATGAACAGAATCTACAAAAATTATGGGATATAATGAAAAGGCCAAATTTAAGAATTATTGGGATTGAGGAAGGCACAGAGAAACAAACCAAAGGAATGAACAATCTATTCAATGAAATAATATCAGAAAATTTCCCAAATCAGAAGAGTGAGATGGAAAATCAAATACAAGAGGCTTATAGGACTCCAAATATAGAAAATTACAATAGACCCACACCAAGACATATTATAATGAAATACCTAACATACAAAAAAAACCAGAATTTTAAAGGTTGCGAGAGAAAAAAAATTAAATTTCATTCATGGGGAAATGAATATGGAAATCAGCAGATTTTCAACCCAGACCCTAAAAGCTAGAAAGGCCTGGAACAATATTTTTTAAGCCCTGAAAGAAAACGGATGCCAACCAAGAATCTTATACCCAGTAAAACTTAACTTCAGATTTGATGACAAAATAAAATCCTTCGATGATAAACAAAAGCTAAGAGAATTTACAAAAAGAAAGCTGGCACTACAGAACATTCTCAGCAAAATATTCCATGAGGAAGAGATGAAATACAACGATGTAAATCAGCACAGGGAGGAACTACCATAAAGGAATAGCCAAATAAAGGAGAAACCAAGTCTTGTTGAATAACAAAAATGAGTCAAATGACTGGGAATACAAATCATATCTCAATAATAACCCTGAATGTTAATGACCCTGAACTCATCAATCAAAAGACATAGGCTGGCAGAATGGATTAAAAAGAAAGACCCAACAATATGCTGCCTGCAATAGACTCATCTCATAGAAAGAGATACCCACAGATTAAAGGTGAAAGGACGGGAAAAAACACACCATGCACATGGACACAGCATAAAAGCTGGAGTATCCATCCTCATTTCAGATAATGTGGACTTCAAGCCAAAGTTAGTCAGAAGGGATAAAGAAGGACATTTCATACTGCTTAAGGGAACCATAAATCAGCAAGATATAACAATCATAAACATCTATGCCCCAAACAATGGCTCATCTATGTATGTCAAACAAATCCTTCTCAATTCCAGAAATTAAGAAGACCACAACACAATAATACTAGGTGATTTTAACACATCTCTCTCACCACTGGACAGATCTCCCAAACAAAAATTGAACAAAGAAACCATAGATCTCAATGACACAATCAATAATTTAGACTTAAAGGACATTTAAAGAATGTACCATCCAACAAAGAGCAAATACACTTTTTTCTCAGCAGCATATGAATCCTTTTCTAGAATATAACATACATTATGCTACAAAGCTAATGTTAGCAAATACAAGAAGATAGAGATACTACCTTGTATTCTATCAGATAATAATAAATTGAAATTAGAAAAAAATAACAGAATAAAAAACAGAAACTACTCCAACATCTGGAGATTAAATAATACACTATTGAATGATGAATGGATAACAGAAGATATCAGGGGGAAATAAAAAATTTTTTAGAGGTAAACAAGAACAAAGAGGCATCATATCAAACTCCCTGGAATACTATGAAAGCAGTACATAGAGGAAAATTTATTTCATGGAGTGCATTCAGTAAAAGAAGAAAAAATCAAAAAATAAACGACGTAACACTACAGCTCAAAGCCCTAGAAAAAGAAGAACAAAGCAACACCAAAAGCAGTAGAAGACAGGAAATAGTTAAAATCAGAGCTGAAATCAACAAAATTGAAACAAAAGAAATAATCAAAAAAATTGACAAAATAAATAATTGGTTTTTTGAAAAAATAAACAAAATCAATAAACCCTTAGCCACACTAACAAAGAGAAGGAGAGAGAAAACTCAAATTACTAAAATTCAGTATGAACAAGGACATATCATGACAGACACAATTGAAGTACAAAACATAATTAGAAGCTATTTTGAAAATGTATACTCCAACAAAATAGAAAATCTCAAAGACGTCAACAGGTTTCTAGAGACATATGAATTGCCTAAATTGAACGAGGAGGACATACACAATTTAAATACATCAATTTCAAGTAGTGAAATAGAAGAAGTCATGAAAAGCCTACCAACAAAGATCAGAACTCAGCCAAGTTCTACAAAACCTTAAAAGTAGAGCTCATTCCATTACTCCTCAATGTATTGCATAAAATACAAGAGGAGGGAACCCTCCCAAATTCATTCTATGAAACCAATATCACCCTGATACCTAAACCAGACAGAGGCACATTGAGGAAAGAAAATTTGAGACCAGATCCTTAATGAACACAGGTGCAAAAATTCTCAAGAAAATTTTAACAGATTGCACAAAAAAATATATTAAAAAGATAGTGCACCATGATCAACTGGGTTTTATCCCAGGGATGCAAATTTGGTTCAACATCAGGAAATCAATAAATGTAATTCACTATATCAACAGACTTAAAGTCAAGAATCACATGATTATTTTGATAGATGCAGAAAAAGCATTTGATCAAATGCAGCATGCCTTCATGCTCAAAACACTAGAAAAAATAGGCATAGTGGGAACATTCCTTAATATTGTAAAGGATACCTATGCTAAGCCCATGGCCAATATCATTCTAAATGGTGAAAAACTGAAAGTGTTCCCACTAACAACTGAAACAAGACAGGGATGCCCTCTTTCACCACTTCTATTCAACATCATCCTTGAAACTCTAGCCAGAGCATTTAGACAGACCAAAGAAATTAAAGGGATACAAATAGGAATAGAAGAACTCAAATCATCCCTATTTGCTGATGACATGATTATATATTTTGAGGAACCGGGAAATTCCACCAGAAAACTTTTAGAAATCATAAGTGAACTCAGTAAAATAGCAGAATATAAGATCAATGCTCATAAATCTAATGCATTTTTATTCATAAATGATGAATCCTCAGATAGAGAAGTTAGGAAAACTACTCCATTCACAATATCTTTGAAAAAAAAATCTTCAGAATCAATCTAACAAAAGAAGTGAAAGACCTCTACAATGAGAACTATAGAACACTAAAGAAAGAAATTAAAGAAAGGTTTGGAAAATGGAAAGATCTCCCATGTTCTTGGATAGGCAGAATTAATATTGTCAAAATGGCCATACTACCAGAAGTTCTATACAGATTCAGTACAATTCCAATTGAAATCCCATTGATGTACCCCACAGAAATAGAGCAAGCAATCATGAAATTCATCTGGAAGAGTAAGAAATCCAGCATAGCTAAAGCAATCCTTAGCAGGAAGAGTGAGGCAGGGGGTATCACAATACCAGAACTTCAACTATACTACAAAGCAATAGTAACAAAAACGGCATGGTATTGGGACCAAAATAGACAGGTAGATCAATGGTACATAATAGAGGACACAGAGATAAACCAAAATAAATACAGTCTTCTCATACTAGACAAAGGTGCCAAAAACATGCAATGGAGAAAAGACAGCCTGTTCAACAAATGGTGCTGGGAAAACTGGAAATCCATAAGCAACAGAATGAAACTAAATCCCTATTTCTCACCCTGCACAAAACTCAACTCAAAATGGATCAAGGACCTTGGAATCAGGCCAGAGACCCTGCATCTTGTAGAAGAAAATGTAGGTCCAAATCTTCAACACATCAGCTTAGGATCAGTCTTCCTTAACAGGACTCCCATAGCACAAGAAATAAAAGCAAGAATCAATAACTGTGATAGATCCAAACTAAATAGCTTTCTCTCAGCAAAGGATACTATCAGCAATGCGAAGAGAGAGCCTACACAGTGGGAGAAAATCTTTGCCACTCATACTTCAGATAGAGCACTAATCTCCAGAATATATAAAGAACTCAAAAAACTCTGCACAATAGGTGTTGGAGAGGATGTGGGGAAAAAGGTACACTCATACATTGTTGGTGAGGTTGCAAATTAGTGCAGCCACTCTGGAAAGTAGTGTGGAGATTACTTAGAAAAATTGGAATGGACCCACCATTTGACCCAGCTATCCCACTCCTTGGTTTATACCCAACGGACTTAAAATCAGCATACTACAGTTATGCAGCCACGTCAATGTTCATAGCTGCTCAATTCACCATAGCCAGATTGTGGAACCAACCTAGATGTCCTTCAATTGATGAATGGATAAAGAAAATGTGGTATATATATACAATGGAATATTACTCAGCCATAAAGAATGATAAAATTATGGCATTTGCAGGCAAATGGGTGAAATTGGAGAGTATCATGCTAAGTGAAATAAGCCAGTCTCAAAAAACCAAAGGACTCATGATCTCACTGATAAGCGGATGATGACACATAATGGGGGGTGGGAGGGGGGCAAGAATGGAGGTAGGAGTGACTGTATAGAGGGAAAAGAGGGGTGGGATGGGTGGAGGGAACAAAAAATATCAATGAATCAAACACCATTACCCTATGTACATGTATGATTACACAAATTGTATGCCTTTACTTCATGTACAGACAGAAACAACATGTATCCCATTTTTTTACAATAAAAATAAATTAAAAAAAATAAGAGTGAGGGAGGAAGAGGAATAGGAAAGTTGAGGAAAATGGAATGAATTTAACAAAATTACAATATTTGTATGTATGAATATAACATAGGGAATTTCACCCTTATGTATATATATAAATTATCAATAAAAATTAGCAAATGCATAAATGAAAGGAAGATTATTAGAGCATAGGAAGGGAGGGAAGAAGGGAGGAAAAAGCAGAGGGAATGGGGATTGAAATCAAATTCCATGCACCTATGATTTTTTTCAAAACAAACTCAACTGCTATAGGTAACTATTATGCTCTGATAAAACAAATAAGAAAGTCTGAGGTCTTTTCAGTGTCTCCAAAGACAGAGGTGAATGCTTGCCCCCTCCCCCTTATCTTCCTCATAAGGCTATAGTAAGTAAGTTCCTTTCCTGCTTTTTACCATCACTTATTCTGTTTGATTTCTCAGCCTAGTGGTAGGGCCTAGTCTCTTGAAACTCCAAGAAGTTAGGCCCCTTGCCTAGCACTCTGGTAACAACCTTATAAAATTGATTTAGGAAAGTAACTAAACAAACAATTATTAATAATTAGAAGAATAATCCAAAACAATAACAAACTCTAGAAGAAGGGGATAAACTGATTTCCAGAGTTGCCCTATTTTATTATTTAAAATGTAATTTTCCAAACAAAAGTTATGAGGCATAGAGAATAAAAGTATAAACTGCTGGACATACCCAGAAAAAAGCAGTCAAAGGGAGCTTCCTGGATAAGCCAAAATTCTGGGAATTCTTGAGACAGAATTTGGAATAATTATTTAAAATTTCTTCAGGGCTGTGAAAGAAATTATGTCTACAAAATTAAGAAAAATAAGGAACTTAAATGTGCCTCAGTAGAGCACTTTCCAAATAGCATGAGCAAGGTTCAATTTTTGGTACCAGCAATAACAAAAAAAGAAAATGATAAAAAGGCACAAAATAGAAATTCTGGAGTTAAAAGTAAGAAAGAAAAAAATTGAAAACTACTTCTGAGATTCAATGGCAGATTTGAGTGGGCAGAAGAAATAATCAGTAATCAGTGATTTGAATGAAGGTCAACAGAGCTTATCCAGATTGAGGAGAAAAGAAATAAAGCACAACAACAAGCAAGCAGAGCCTCACAGATCTGTTTAATATCATTAAGTATTAAAACATCAACACATATATAATGTGGATCCCAGGAAGAAAGATTGAAAATAGCAGAAATAACAGGTAATGTAAAATATTTGATCAAGGGGTACAAACTTTCAGTTATAAGGATGAATAAACAGTGGAAATCTAATGTATATCGTGACTACAGTTAATAATATTGCATCATTTACTTGAAGTTTGCTGAAATAGTAGATCTGAAGTATTCTCAATATAAACACACAGAGTAAGTTTGGTGATTGTCGTGATAATTAATTTGATTACAGTAATCATTTTACAATGTCTACATGTATTAAATTCTCACATTGTACACCATGAATATATACAATTTTTATTTGCCAAGTATACCTCAATACAGCTTAAAGAAAAAGATAATGACTGAAAATTTCCCAAACTATATGAAAAAAATTAATATGCATCTCTGATACATAAAGCAAAATTGAAATAGGATAAACTTAGAGATCCATACCTAAACAAAACCATAACCACATATTTAGAGTGACAAGCAAAGGACAGAGTGTTAAAACAAAAGAGAAGCGACTTAATAAAAAGATTGGTGGCATATTTTAAGTACTTAAATATAAAAGACTGTTAAACAAGACTTCTAACACTGAGAAATACTATGTTTAAGTTTCCAAGGTTGCATTGAACCTTGCATTCTGCCTCAGCCTCCCAAGTATCTGAGATTATTGGTGTGTGCCACTGTATCCAGCTTCACATTAATTTTCTTCACATTAATTTTAAAACATAGGAAGAGGAGGTTAATGACCAGAAAGGTAATGTAATATAATTTCTAGTTAGATGGTGACAGAGGCATAACAGGATAAATTGAAGAAGAAACAAGTTTTGTTATCTTATTTAAATTGATAGTAGTCCATGCTTGGAACAGTATTTGGAACTAGATAGATATGACTCTGAACATTGCCTCTGTCACCATCTAACTAGAAATAATTAAAAGGGGCTGAGAATGTTGCACCTCAGTGGTAAAGCAACTCTGGGTTTAATCCCAAGTACCAAAACAAGAAAAAAGTGAAGATAAGGTATACCAAGATAAAATCATAATTTGTAACTAACACATTTGTGCAATGAGAAATACTAAAGGGAGAGTTTCTGTTTGAAATGAAAGGACATAAAAGAGTAAATTGAATACACAAGAAGAAATGAAAATATATTTTGCACTCATCAACAAGATTTCTCCTTTATTCTTTTAAATCAGTTAGGAGAAAGATTTACAAGAATATATGTACACTGTCCTTCATATTTACCAATTTAGTTGCCCTTACTGGTTTCCTTCATTTCTTCTTTTTTCATTTTATTTTCTATTTGTTATAATGAATTATACGTGACAGTAGAAAGCATTTTGACACTTTATACATAAAAGGAGTACAACTTCTCACTCTTCTAGTTTTACATGTTGTAGAATAACACCAATCATGCGATCATATACACACATAGGGTAATAATGTCTGATTCATTCTACTATTCTTCCTAACCCATATCCCCTCCCACCTCTTCACTCCCCTCTGTCTAACCTAAAGTCCCTGTGTTCTTTCCTAGCCCCCACCTTATTGTGAATTAGCATCTATATATCAGAGAAAACATTTGCCCTTTTGTTTTGGGGGGTTGACTTATTTTGCTTAGCATAGTATTCCCCAGCTCCATTCATTTACCTGCAGATGCCATAATTTCCTTCTTCTTTAAGGCTGAGTAATATTCCATTGTGTATATGTACCACATTTTCTTCATTCATTCATCTATTGAAGGGCATCTAGGTTGATTCCCTAGTTTGGTTATTGTGAATTGAGCTGCTATGAACATTGATGTGGCTGCATCACTATAGTATGCTGATTTTAAGTCCTTGGGTATAAACCGAGGAGTGAGATAGCTGGGTCAAATGGTGGGTCCATTCCAAGTTTTCTTGTTTTTTTTCTTGGTATTAAGTTTTTTGGGTTCTTTATATATCCTGGAGATTAATGCTCTATCTGAGGTGCATGTGATAAATTTTTTCTCCCATTCTTTAGGTTCTCTCTTCAGGCTATTGATTGTTTCCTTTACTGAGAAGATTTTTGGTTTATATATATAGAAATATAGAGAATATTTCATCCATCAGTGAGCGAATACATGTTCTCAGCAGCACAAGGATCCTACTCTAAAAGAGACCATACCATATACCAGAAGGCAACTCTCAAAAACTACAAAAAAATAGAGATACTACCCTACATTCTGTAAGATTGTAATGGAATGAAAGTAGAAATCAATAACAAAATTATAAAACAGAACCTACTGCAAAACCTGGAGACTAATTAATACACTATTGAATGATGAATGAATCGCAGAAGACATCAGAGATGAAATAAAAAATATTTAGAGGTGAATGAGAACACGTATACAACATATCAAAATCTCTGGGAATAAAAATAAAAAGTTGGTTCTTTGAAAAATAAATAAAATTGATAAAAGCTTAGTCATGCTAATGAAGAGAAGGAGAGAGAAAACTCAAATTACTTAAATTCTTGATGAAAAAGGAAATATCATAAAGGACACTATTGAAATACAGAAGACAATTAGAAACAATTTTGAAATTTTAAACTCAAATAAAATACAAAATCTCAAAGACATCAACGAATTTCTAGATACATATGACCTACTCAAAACTGAAACAGAAGGACATACACAATTTAAACATTAATTTCAAGCAATGAAATAGAAGGCAGCATCAAAAACCTATCAATCAAGAAAAGCCCAGAACTAGACAGATTCTCAGTATAGTTCTACAAGACCTTCAAAGAAGAATTAACAGCAATACTCCTCAAATTATTCCATGAAATAGAAAAGGAGGAAACCTTTCCAAACTCATTGTATGAGACTAGGATCACCCTGATACCAAAACCAGACAAAGACACATCAAGGAAAGAAAATTTCAGGCCAATATTGCTGATGCATGCAAAAATTCTCAATAACATCCTAGAAAATTGCATACAAAAGCAAATTTAAAAGGGAGTGCACCATGATCATGTGGGGTTTATTTCAGGGATGCAAGGTTGATTCAACATACGGGAATCAATAATTGTAATTCATCACATCAATAGACTTAAAGTTAAGAATCATATGATCATATCAATAGATGCAGAAAAAGCATTTGACAAAATACAGCACCTCTTCATGTTCAAAACACTAGAAAAACTAGGGGTAGTAGAACATACCTCAACATTGTAAAATCTATCTATGCTGAGCCCAAGGCCAATATTATTTGAGAAAAACTGAAAGCTTTTCCTCTAAAAATTGGAACAAGACAGGGGTGCCCTCTAGCACCCCTTCTATTCAACACAGTCCTGGAAACTCTAGCCAGAGCAATTAGGCAGATAAAATAAATTAAAGGGATAAAATAGGCAAAGAAGAACTCAAACTATCCCTATTTGCCAATGACATGATGCTATATTTAGAAGATCCAAAATATTCCACCAGAAAACTTCCAGAACTGATAAATGAATTCAGCAAAGAAGCAGGATATAAAATCAATGGTCATAAATCTAATGCATTTCTATTAATAAGTGATGAATCCTCTGAAAGAGAAATTAGGAAATCTACCCCATTCACAATAGCCTCACAAAGATTACTTAGGAATCAATCCAACAAAAGAGGTGAAAGACCTCTACAATGCAAACAACAACACTAAATAAAGAAATTGAAGATCTTAGAAGATGGAAAGATCTCCCATGCTCTTGGAATGCAGAATTAATATTGTTAAAATGGTCATACTACTAAAAGCAAATTCCAATGATATTCTTCGTAGAACTAGACAAAGCAATCATGAAATTCATTTGGAAAAATAAGAGACCCAGAACAACAAAGCAAGAGTGAAGCAGGAGGCATCACCATACCAGACCTTAAATTATACTAAGAGCAACAGTAACAAAAACAGCATGGCATTGGCACCAAAACAGACATGGAGACCAGTGGTAAAGAACAGAAGACACAGAGACAAACCCACATAAATACAGTTATCTCATACTAGACAAAGGTGCCAAAATCATTCATTGGAGAAAAGATAGCCTCTTCAACAAATGGTGCTGGGAAAATTCAAAATCCATATGTAAGAAAATGAAATTAAACCCCTATCTCTGCACAAAATTCAACTCAAAGTGGATCAAAGACTTAGACAGTAGAACAGAGACATTGCACCTAACAGAAGAAAAAGTAGGCCCAAATCTTTACCATGTCAGCTTATGAACTGACCTCCTTCACAAGACTCCTAAAAGTTCAAGAAGTAAAATCAAGAATCAATAAATGGGATTGATTCAAACTAAAAACCTTCTTCTCAGCAAAGGAAGCATCAATAACCTGAAGAGAGAGCCTACGAAGTGGGAGAAAATGTTTACCACATGAACCTCAGATAGAGAATTAATCTCCAGGATATATAAAGAATTCAAAAATTTAACATCACAAAGACAAATAACCCAATCAGCAACTGGCCTAAGGAACCGAACAGATGCTTCACAGAAGAAGAAACACAAAAGGTAAACAAATATATGAATAAATGTTCAACATCTCTAGCAATTAGAGAAATGCAAATCAAAACTATTCTAAGATTTCATCTCACTCCAGTCTGAATGGTAATTATAATTATCAATTATGATTGATTATTGGCAAGGCTATGGGGGAAAAGTGTACTCGTACATTGCTGATGGGACTGCAAATTGGTACACCCATTATAGAAACAGTATGAAGATTCCTCAGAAAACTTGGAATGGAACCACCATTTGACCCAGTTATGCCACTACTCAGTTTATACCCAAGGACTTAAAATCAGCA
Organism: Sciurus carolinensis; assembly: GCF_902686445.1. Classification (NCBI taxonomy): domain Eukaryota; kingdom Metazoa; phylum Chordata; class Mammalia; order Rodentia; family Sciuridae; genus Sciurus; species Sciurus carolinensis. The sequence goes on from NC_062232.1 coordinate 49,842,549, forward strand.
TACTACAGTGACACAGCCACATCAATGTTTATAGCAGCTCAGTTCACAATAGACAAACTATGGAACCAACCTAAGTACCTTTCAACAGATGAACAAATGAAGAAAATGTGGTACATTTACACAGTGGAATATTACTCAGTCATAAAAAAGAATGAAATTATGGCATTTGCAGGTAAATGAATGGAGCTGTGGAATACTATGCTAAGCAAAATAAGTCAACCCCCCAAAACAAAAGGGCAAATATTTTCTCTGATATACAGATGCTAATTCACAATAAGGTGGGGACTAGGAAAGAATAGAGGAACTTTGGTTTAGACAGAGGGAAATGAAGGGATGGGAGACGATAAAGGGTTAGGAAGAATAGTAGAATGAATCAGACACATGATTACCCTATGTACTTATATGATTAAATGTAAAACCAGAAGAATTAGAAGTTATACTCCACTTATGTATGATGTGTCAAAATACATTCTACTTTCATGTATACCTAATTAGAATTAATTAATAAATTCAGGTCATTTTATTCAAAACTAAATAAGTAAAAAAATAAATCAAGAAAACAATTTCATTTATGACAGCAACAAAAATTACTTTGGAATAAATTTAACTGAGGAGAAATACATGTACATTGCTGAAGAAACAAACTAGGAAGACATAAATGAATAAATGAAAAGTTGCCTATTTCCTTGGACTGAAATAATTAATATTGGTAAAATGTTTGTAATACTCTAAATGATATACAGTGTCAATACACTAGTTGTCAAAATTCTAATGGAATTTTCACAGAAATATAAAACAAACCTAATATTAATGTTTAATTAATATTGAAAGTGTTTTTCAATATTTGAAATATTTGAAATATTTTTGTTGTTGTTTTGGCCTTTAGGTGCAAGTTGGCTTTCTTAACACGTGTTCATAATTAAAGCAGATTATCATCATTGTTTATTCTTATTTTCTTTGTAGGTTTTTGTTTTTTGGGTACCAGGGATTGAACTCTGGCGCACCCAACCACTGAGCCACATCCCTGGCTCTATTTTGTATTTTATTTAGAGATACGTTCTCCCTGAGTTACTTAGCACCTCACGGTTGCTGAGGCTGGCTTTGAACTTTCGATCTTCCTGCCTCAGCTTCCCAAGCTGCTGGGATTACAGGCATGTGTCACCATGCCAACCTTCTTTGTAGTTTTACTCACATTTTCCCCCAATTTTCCCATTTTCTTTCCTTGTCTTTTTTTTTTTTTACGTTTACATAGGGTAATGATGTTTATTTTATTTTTCCCCTCGCCCCCACACCTCCCACCCCTCTTTTCCCTCTACACAGTCCTTCTTCCCTTCATTCTTACCGCTCTCCTTAGCCTAACTCTAAACCTAACCCTAAACCTAATGCTAGCCCCTCCCACCCCCCATTATATGTCCTCATCCGCTTATCAGCGAGATCATTCATCCTTTAGTTTCTTGAGATTGGCTTATCTCACTTAGCATGATATTCTCCAATTTCGACCATTTGCCTACAAATGCCATAATTTTATCATTCTTCATTGCGGAGTAATATTCCATTGTATAAATATGCCACAGTTTCTTTATCCATTCATCAACTGAAGGGCATCTAGGTTGGTTCCACAATCTGGCTATGGTGAATTGAGCAGCAATGAACATTGATGTGGCTGTATCTCTGTAGTATGCTGATTTTAAGTCCTTTGGGTATAGGCCAAGGAGTGGGATAGCTGGGTCAAATGGTGTTTCCATTCCAAGCTTTCTGAGGAATCTCCACACTGCTTTCCAGAGTGGCTGCACTAATTTGCAACCCCACCAGCAATGTATGAGTGTTCCTTTTTCACCACATCCTCGCCAACACCTATTGTTGCTTGTATTCTTGATAATCGCCATTCTAATTGGGGTGAGATGGAATCTTAGGGTAGTTTTGATTTGCATTTCCCTTATTACTAGGGATGTTGAACATTTTTTCATATATCTGTTGATTACTTGTACATCTTCTTCTGTGAAGTGTCTGTTCATTTCCTTAGCCCATTTGTTGATTGGGTTATTTGTATTCTTCGTGTAGAGTTTTTTGAGTTCTTTATAGATTCTGGAAATTAGCGCTCTATCTGAGGTATGGTTGGCAAAGATATTCTCCCACTCTGTAGGCTCTCTCTTCACATTTCTGATAGTTTCCTTTGCTGAGAGAAAGCTTTTAAGTTTGAATCTATCCCAGTTGTTGATTCTTGCTTTTATTTCTTGTGCTATGGGAGTCCTGTTAAGGAAGTCTGATCCTAAGCCAACAAGTTGAAGATTTGGACCTCCTTTTTCTTCTATAAGATGCAGGGTCTCTGGTCTGATTCCGAGGTCCTTGATCCATTTTGAGTTGAGTTTGTGTAGGGTGAGAGATAGGGGTTTAATTTCATTCTATTGCATATGGTTTTCCAGTTTTCCCAGCACCATTTGTTGAAGAGGCTATCTTTTCTCCATTGCATATTGTTGGAACCTTTGTCTAGTATGAGAAAATTGTATTTATTTGGGTTTGTGTCCATGTCCTCTATTCTGTACCATTGATCTACCTGTCTATTTTGGTACCAGTACCATGCCGTTTTTGTTACTATTGCTTTGTAGTAGAGTTGAAGATCTGGTATTGCAATACCCCCTGCTTCGCTCTTGCTACTGAGGATTGCTTTAGCAATTCTAGGTTTTTTATTCTTCCAGATGAATTTCATAATTGCTTGCTCTATTTCTGCAAGGTACATCATTGGGATTTTAATTGGAATTGCATTGAATCTGTATAGCACTTTAGGTAGTATAGCCATTTTGACGATATTAATTCTGCCTATCCAGGAACATGGGAGATCTTTCCATCTTCTAAGGTTTTCTTTAATTTCTTTCTTTAGTGTTCTGTAGTTCTCATTGTAGAGGTCTTTCACCTCTTTTGTGAGATTGATTCCCAAGTATTTTATTTTTTTCGATGCTATTGTGAATGGGGTAGTTTTACTAATTTCTCTTTCTGAAGATTCATCACTTATGTATAAAAATGCCTTAGATTTATGTGCATTGATCTTGTAACCTGCTACTTTACTGAATTCACTTATGAGTTCTAAAAGTTTTCTGGTGGAATTTCCAGGTTCCTCTAAATATATAATCATGTCATCAGTGAACAGGGATAGTTTGAGTTCTTCTTTTCCTATTCGTATCCCTTTAATTTCTTTCGTTTGTCTGATTGCTCTGGCTAGAGTCTCAAGGACGATGTTGAATAGAAGCGTGAAAGAGGGCATCCCTACCTTGTTCCAGTTTTTAGGGGGAACGCTTTCAGTTTTTCACCATTTAGAATGATATTAGCCATGGGCTTAGCGTAGATTGCCTTTATAATGTTTAGGAATGTTCCCACTACCCCAATTTTTTCTAGTGTTTTGAGCATGAAGGGATGCTGTATTTATCGAATGCTTTTTCTGCATCTATTGAAATAATCATGTGATTCTTAACTTTAAGTCTGTTGATATGGTGAATGACATTTATTGATTTCCGAATGTTGAACCAACCTTGCATCCCTGGGATAAAACCCACTTGATCGTGGTGCACTATCTTTTTAATATATTTTTGGATGCGATTTGCTCAAGTTTTGTTGAGAATTTTTGCATCGATGTTCATTAAGGATATTGGTCTGAAATTTTCTTTCCTCGATGTGTCTCTGTCTGGTTTAGGTATCAGGGTGATATTGGCTTCATAGAACGAGTTTGGTAGGGTTCCCTCCTCTTCTATTTCATGGAATAGTTTGAGGAGTATTGGAATGAGCTCTTCTTTAAAGGTTTTGTAGAACTCGGCTGAGAACCCATCTGGTCCTGGACTTTTCTTTGTTGGTAGGCTTTTGATGACCTCTTCTATTTCATTGCTTGAAATTGGTTTATTTAAGTTGTGTATGTCCTCCTCGTTCAGTTTAGGTAGTTCATATGTCTCTAGAAATTTGTTGATGTCTTCGAGGTTTCTGTTTTGTTGGAGTATAGATTTTCGAAATAGCTTCTAATTATGTTTTGTATTTCACTCGTGTCTGTTGTGATGTTTCCTTGTTCATTCCGAATTTTAGTAATTTGAGTTTTCTCCCTCTTTCTCTTTGTTAGTGTGGCTAAGGGTTTATCAATTTTGTTTATTTTTTCAAAGAACCAACTATTTATTTTGTTAATTTTTCCAATTGTTTCTTTTGTTTCGATTTCGTTGATTTCAGCTCTGATTTTAACTAGTTCCTGTCTTCTACTACTTTTGGTATTGGTCTGCTCTTCTTTTTGTAGTGCTTTGAGCTGTAGTGTTAAGTCGTTTATTTGTTGATTTCTACTTCTTTTTTTGAATGCACCCCATGAAATAAATCTTCCTCTAAGTACTGCTTTCATAGTGTCCCAGAGATTTTGATATGATGTGTCTTTGTTCTCGTTTACTTCTAAGAATTTTTTTTATTTCCCTCCTGATGTCTTCTGTTATCCATTCATCATATAATAGTGTATTATTTAGTCTCCAGGTATTGGAGAAGTTTCTGTTTTTTATTCTGTCATTTATTTCTAATTTCAATCCATTATGATCTGATAGAGTACAAGGTAGTATCTCTATCTTCTTGTATTTGCTAACAGTAGCTTTGTGGCATAAAATATGGTCTATTTTAGAGAAGGATCCATGTGCTGCTGAGAAGAAAGTGTATTCGTTCTTTGTTGGATGGTATATTCTATATATGTCCGTTAAGTCAAAATTGCTGATTGTGTTGTTGATATCTATAGTTTCTTTATTCAATTTTTGTTTGGACGATCTATCCAGTGGTGAGAGAGGTGTGTTAAAATCGCCTAGTATTATTGTGTTGTGGTCTATTTGATTTCTGTAATTGAGAAGGATTTGTTTGACCTACGTGGATGAGCCAATATTCGGGGCATAGATATTTATGATTGTTATGTCTTGCTGATTTATGCTTCCCTTAAGCAGCATGTAATGTCCTTCTTTATCCCTTCTGACTAGTTTTGGTTTGAAGTCCACATTATCTGAGAAGAGGATGGATACACCAGCTTTTTTGCTGTGTCCGTGTGCATGGTATGTTTTTCCCCATCCTTTCACCTTTAGTCTATGGGTGTCTCTTTCTATGAGATGAGTCTCTTGCAGGCAGCATATTGTTGGATTTTTCTTTTTAATCCAATCTGCCAGTCTGTGTCTTTTGATTGGTGAATTCAGGCCATTAACATTCAGGGTTATTATTGTGATATGATTTGTATTCCCAGTCAATTGACTCATATTTGTTTTTGACATGATTTGGTTTCTCCTTTATTTGGCTATTCCTTTAGGCTAGCGCCTCCTGTTGCTGATTTGCATCGTTGTTTTTCATCTCTTCCTCATGGAATATTTTGCTGAGAATGTTCTGTAATGCTGGCTTTCTTTTTGTAAATTCCTTTAGCTTTGGTTTATCATGGAAGGATCTTATTTCATCGTCAAATTTGAAGGTAAGTTTTGCTGGGTATAAGATTCTTGGTTGGCATCCATTTTCTTTCAGGGCTTGGTATATGTTGTTCCAGGCCCTTCTAGCTTTTAGGGTCTGGATTGAAAAATCTGCTGATATTCTTATTGGTTTCCCTCTGAATGTAATTTGATTCTTTTCTCTCGCGGCCTTTAAAATTCTGTCTTTATTTTGTATGTTAGGTATTTTCATAATAATGTGCCTTGGTGTGGGTCTGTTGTAATTTTGTATGTTTGGAGTTCTATAAGCCTCTTGTACTTGGTTTTCCATTTCTTTCTTCAGATTTGGGAAATTTTCTGTTATTATTTCATTGAATAGATTGTTCATTCCTTTGGTTTGTTTCTCTAAGCCTTCCTCAATCCCAATAATTCTCAAATTTGGCCTTTTCATGATATCCCATAATTCTTGTAGATTCTGTTCATGATTTCTTACCATCTTTTCTGTTTGGCCAACTTTGCTTTCAAGATTAAATAATTTGTCTTCAATGTCTGAGGTTCTGTCTTCCAGGTGTTCTATCCTATTGGTTATGCTTTCTATGGAGTTTTTAACTTGGTTTATTGTTTCCTTCATTTCAAGGATTTCAGTTTGGTTTTTTTTCAGTATCTCTAACTCTTTATTGAAATGATCTCTTGCTTCCCGTATTTGGTCTTTTAACTGTTGATTGGTGCGATCATTTAATGCCTGCATTTGCTCTTTCATCTCCTCCTTCAATGCCTGCATTTGCTCTTTCATCTCCTCATTAGCTTCCCTGATCGTTTTAATTACGTACATTCTGAACTCCCTTTCTGACATTTCTTCTGCTGTGCTGTTCCTTGTCTTTATTCAAGCAAACTTTCCAGAATGTTTGAGATGTATATTTTCTTTTGGGTATTTCTATAAAATAAGAACTAGAATTTTGTGTGTAATTTTTTAAATTGAGGGATAACTTAAAAGAGTGAAGTGCACAGTTCTCAAGTATACAACTCAATGGATATTGCAATATATATGAATTCATGTAATAAGTATATATACATATATAAAATACACATTTATATATGTCTGAATATATATACATATATATATAGCATTTCTTGTATTCCAGACAATTTCTGTCTGTTCTTTATGTCCTCTCAAATCACTGAGCATCTAATCCTCTGGCCACTTCTAGTACTTAAACTATCTTTTATCATTAAGGCCTCACTCCAATCCTGTGAAGCAATTGCTACTGTTGCTATTGTATAAATGAGGAAACTGATATGGAGAGAAATCAAATAACTTGTCCAAGTTTTTAACACTTTTACCCTATCAAAGACAAAGTAAAAGATATGGGGAGGCTAGGTACAGTGGCACATATGTGTAATCCCAGCAGCTCAGGAGTCTAAGGCAGGAGGCTCACAAGTTCAAAGCCTGCCTTAGCAACTTAGTGAGGCACCAGGCAACTCAGTAAGACCCTGTCTCTAAAGCAAATACAAAATATGGCTGGGGCTGTGACTCAGTGGTGAAGTGTCCCTGAGTTCAATACCTGGCACACCCCCAAAAATTAGATATGGGGAGAGAATGTCAGAAAGAGACCAAGTAAAAGAGAGGGAAAGAATGAGAAAAATGGAAAAGGAGAGGAAAGACAAGATAAAATACAAATAGACTAAGAAAAAGAATGGCAGAGAGAGACTGAGAAGGAACAAAAACAAGGTAAAGAAGCCATCTCTTCTGCAATGAAGGCCAAAAATGTATATTGGAGAAAAAACCCTCTTCAACAAATGATTTTGGCAAAACTAGATATCTACCTATGTAAAATTGAATCTAGATGTCACAACTCAAAGGAAAAAAGACCTTAATTGAGGACTTGAATTTTTGAACTTACTAGAGGAAAACATAGGGGAAATATTTTGATATTGGCACAAACAACAATTTCCTGAATAGGACTCCAATAGCTCAGGAAATAAAATCAAGAATTGACAAACGGGATTATACCAAATTACAAAGTTTCTGCACAGCAAAGGCCCCAACCAATAGAGTGAAGAGTGAACTGTAGAATGACAGAATATCTTTGCCAGCTACTCTTCTGACAGAGGATTAATATCCAGAATATATGAAGAACTCAAAAAACTTAACAATAAAAGAACAAGTAACCAAATCAATCTGAGAGAAATGTGCTGAACAACAGTTTTGAAAATAAGTATAAATGGTCAATTAATATATTAAAAATTTCTAACCATCATTACTATCAGGGAAATACAAATAAAAAACTACACTAGAATTTTATCTTATCTTAGAATGGCTACTATAAAAATAAGGAATTGTTTTTCTTCTTTAAGATTATAACAAGATGACAAATATGTGGGGCAAAAGGGCCCCTTATACAATGTTGGTGGCAATGTAAACTAGTATAGTCACTGTGGAAAATACTATGGAGTTTCCTCAAAAAATCAAAAATTACAACTATTGTATCATTCAGCTATAGTACCATGGGCATATATCTGAAGGAATCAAAGTCAGTATACAAAAGACATACCATGTATATGCATGTTTATACACACTATTCAAAATAGCCAAATTATAGATTTAGAATAAATGTTCCTCAGTGGATGAACAGAAAAAGAAAATGTTGTCTAGATACACAATGGAGTATTTATTCAATCATGAAGAAAAATTAAACCATGTCATCTGCAGGAAAATGGATGGAACTTGAGATCATGTTAAGCAAAATATACTAGTTCTAGAATGAAAATATCGTGTTTTCTCTCATATGTGAAATCTAGAAAAATAATAAAATGTAATAAATACAATGAAAGTAGAATAGGGACTATTAGGGTAGGAAAAGGGTATAGGGTGTGGGGGGATGTAATAAGAGGGATAATAGGGAGGGTGGATACAATCAAAGCATATTCTATACATGCATGAAAATTTCAAAGTGAAGTTCATTAATTTGTGCAATTAATGTGTTCATAATTATAATAAAAAATAAAAAACAGAAAATTTATTTCCCATGCAGTAAAAAAGAACTATGTGGAGAGAGAAAAATTAATCGAGAAACTGTATAAATACAAGTGAATGGGAATGGAGAATGTGAGAGATGGGCAGATAGTTCACACAGGCTTGTTCTCACAGAGAAAGAAAAAATGAGAGTGGAACAGAAAAGGGAAGCTTAGGGTTTCTCTACCTCTGATGTCCTGCATTCTCAAATGTGTATTTCTTACTTTAATCCCCAAAATCTCTCTCTCTCTGGAAATAGACCACATTCTCCCTTGAATATGTATCGGCTTTCCTAAATAAATCGTCTGTCTATTTAAGAAGGAGGGGCACAATTAATAATAAAATACAAAATATGACAATTGTTTTAACTTTAATTTATGTGGTGCTGATGATCGAACCTAGTGCCTCACACATGCTAGGCAAACTCTATCACTAAGCCACAAACTCAGTCCAAAATATGCCAAACTTTAACCCAGCTACAGAATATGTCTTTGACTGAGGTTTCACAGCTTTCTATCTCTCCAGGATTTTACTCAGGGAAATTCACAAATTATATTAAGGGAACAGAGCAGACTTCGCCCAATTCAGTATAATAAAGGACAGCCAGGTAGGAAAAGTAGAAACCCTAGGAGAGGAGAAAATCTAAGTCATTGAAGCAATGATGAGGTTGATGGAAGAAGAGGAACTTAAGAGACTGGAGCCAAGCAGCAGAATTAAGACAGAGAAATATGGAGAGAGATAGAGATGACAGAGAAAGTGGGGGGGAGGTCATAAATGATGGACATAGATAACAGGGATCTATTTTACTCTCAGTTTCAAAAGGTCTCCACAGACCTTTCTAGTATGAATATTACAAGGAGATTAAGCCCTAATGCTTGTCTTCAGGTTGCTGGATCAACTTACTTACATTGACAAATCAGAAAACAAAGTCTAAATTTATAAAGTACCTTTGATAGTACATGCCCATTTCCTGATATGTTTGGGGTAGTGACAAATACAGCATGAATAATATTGAGAAATATATCCCAATAAAATTTTCCCATAAGACCTCTCAGACAATCTGGCGACAATTAAGCACCTGATAGCCTTAGGCAAACCAAACATCCCTCTGAAGTTTCCCCATCTGTAAAGTGAAAAATCACGATATTTTTGAAGATCCAACAGATTAATGGGAAAATGTTTTTCAAATGATAACTAAACTACAAGTAATCTATGTTTCCTCCCTCCATTCTCTCTCCCTTCTTTCCTGTTAAGTTTATTTAATCGTCACTGTTCATGAGGCATCACATGATGAGGTTGGTACAAAAGTAGCATTGATTAGCTTTATGGAAGCATTTTTTCAACTCTGGATCTCTAAATCTGCTATACAGCCTTGGTCCAACGTAGCTTAAGGCAGACCCCAGTCCCTGATAATGTCAATCAAACACACCATATATCCCCTCTCCTAGTATAAGCTTCTGATCCCTCAGAGAGAGTAATAGAAAAGCAACATTTCATTTTGTTTTATCATTTTTCTTACTTCATGGAAATTGTACAAGAGAAACAAGTTCCAAATAATCTAAATTTAATATAGTAGATGAAAGAAGGAAGAAGAATGCTAACACTGCAGGAGAGTACAGAGGCTAGGAATTTCAGACTCTTCAAATAATATGATCATGACTTAATCTAGCTCTGAATTATACTCATTTTCCTCCATGGGATGAATCACTCTTTGCTGAGCCTGAGTCTTTTGATCTTGCTCTGAATACAAAGAAAATGGCCATAGCACCTTTAAACCCTTTTACTTCTGAGAAAGACAAAACAAGGAGAACAATGGGAACACTGTTGAGAGGGCATTTCGTATACAAGAAAAAGGTGTGAGCAAAAATATGTTTGCAACAAAGTGAGAATTGAAATGAAAAAACAAGAGACATCAGTTCTTTAGAACAAGCAGGCTGCAGGGAGGCAGTCTTAAGTGGTGGTGTCTGTATCCCCTTCCCACTCCTACCTCTCCAACAAAGACAATGTAAACATTTTGAATTTGCCTGTTTCCATGAACTCCTTATCACTAGCAATAGCTAGAACATCAGGATTGGCAGGAAATAAAACTCTAAGTCTGAAACATGGGGTCAGAAAACCACATTGAGCTTTTTGGCCCCATTCATCATATTCCTTATTGAACAGATGAAGAAACTGAGACGCAGAACTTTTAGTAGTAAGTGGAATTGGTTATATAAGATTTAAGGCTTCCTTAAATTCAGAATGGGGCTCTAATTGCTAAAAGTATGTTGCCTGGGAATGTCTTCTGGATGTGGCTAAAGGAGAGTTTAAAAAGAACATAAATTCTTAAGCCAGATGTCTCCAACATAGGAAATAGTTGTGTTATAAAGTTTTTTCATTTTTTCTTTCTTATAATGTTTATTGTTTATTTGAATAAATTTTTATTCCATTTGCTCTGAACCAGACACTATATTGCAAACTTACTTATTTGGTGCATACTCCTAAAGTCAAGTATTTTATTATCTTCTGTGTCTATAAAGATAATTAACATATAGTCTCTATCCTTAAAAGAGCAAATAATAGAACATAGATGTGGACATTCATAATCATCATATGAGATAAAATATGATTATAACCATAAGAGAAGGAAAACTCTAGTGTTGTAAAAGAACTAACATTCGGGAAAAGCTTCACAGATAAGGAGATATACTTAAGTTTAGTTTTGAAGACTTCCTGGAATTTGCTCACATGGGGAGAGGGCATTTCACACACAATAAAGTTTGAACCAAAATATATCAGTAGGTAAATATTTGTTATCCACAGAAACAGTGAGTAATGCTTTTAGAGTGGTTGGAGTCTTTGAAGTGTGAAGAACAGAGTGAGAAAATGAGATTAGAAAGTTTACTTGGGAACAGTCTGATCACTGAGGACCAGAATATCAGTATCTTAGTTTAGTTTTACCCAGAAGCAGACCCTAAAACAAGTATTTGAGTGCATGTAGTTTATTTGGAAAATGAAATGCAGGTAGAGAAATAGAAAAGTCATAGTGAATGGAAGAAAAGAAGTAGAAGGTGTGTTACCAAGCAAGTTATCATTGCAGACTACTGGAACTTAAGTCCACAGGGGAACTTTGAGAGGTCCTGTAGAACATATACTTAAGAATTGTAGGGTGAGAAAGCAAGGGTATTTATACACTAGTTGCTATGGATCATTAGTTGAGTTCTGTGCCATTAGCTATTAATATTGGGACATACTAAGTCTAAAATATTTGTGGGCAGAATGATCTTCAGGAATAAAAGAAATTCCATTCACTACTCAGCACAAAGTTTCATGGCAAAGCTGAATGCCACACTCTACCCAACCAACTATCTCAAAGAGCTTAGAGGAGGACTCTCAATCCCCTATGCTCAGACATCATAATGTCTCCAATATTTCTCATTTTAAAGATAGTAATTCTGAAGCCTGGAGAGGAGACCAATCCAGGATCATGTAGGGAGTTGGAAGGAGGGAGAACACTAATCTCAGTTCTCCTTGCTTCCCAGTCCAGTACAAAGAGCTATCCACAGGGGAGAAAGTATGATGAAAAATTATTCTGGGTGAAGTGTTCAAGCTGGCTCCTTTTGGTGAGGATTGCATAGTAGTAATTTTTGCAACATTTATCCTTATTAAATATTCCCAATGTCCTCAGCTCCACTATCTGAAAATGATAAGATTCTATTTCTCAAGTTTTAAAAGGAACATAATGTTTAAAAACTATTTATTTTACATAGGAATAAACTAAATCTAGTGAATTGACTTGCTCTAAAGTAAGTAGACTAATATGGGATAGAGTCAGAAATGAGAACAACTCAGTTTAAGGGTTGACAGGAAATGTAGAGAACCTCTGGTTCTATTCTTTAGATAACATTCCCATCAACTTCTAATCCCACAGCTCAGAGAAAAGTCATTACTTACTTTCCAAGAGAACTCAGTCCTTTTATGATTAGCCTGGTTTAGAAAGTCATTTCTTGTACAGAATTGAAAAATTTTTTAATTAAAATGTTTTTGTAGTTGTAGATGGACAGAATGCCTTTATTTTATTTTTATATGGTGCTGAGGATCAAACCCAGTGCCTCCCACATGCTAGGCAAGCACTCTGCCACTGAGCTACAGCCCCAGTCCTGAAATTGATTTTACTGTGTCTTCTACCTAGTTGTCTACTCTTTCTCTGGGAGTCACTCAGATGCTCATCTGACCCTCCTGCTTTATGATAGTGCTTTGGAGGTATTAAGACAGAAGTCATGCTATCCAAGTTTATTTAAGCCAAACTGTTCCAGCTACTTATAAAATTCCAGCAGCCTCCCTAACCTCTTTATATTTGGATAATGATATAAAAGTAAATGAGTCCTGAAAAACTCAGAAAAGAAGTATTTCCATGTCCTTTGTCTCTGACTTTAGAACTTTTAGTGACGCAACTGAAGAGCTACATTAGATTTGAATTAGCCAGCTCCACTGATGACTCACTGTTTATTTTCTTGGTTAATGCTCTCTCTACATTATCTGAGAAGCAGTTATGTCCACACTGGAAGAAACCTTAGTCTTCATGGAGCCCATCTCTCACACACAATGATGAAGGTCCTAGTTAATCACACTAAAGATTTAGTCACACAACTAAATTATGGGAAAAAACACTCCAAAGACAGATTTTCCCTCAGTAAGTCATCCAGTACCATATCTTTTGATAAGCCTTTATTTCTTCTCTGCCACTGTGTGTTCCCTGCCTGTTGCTGTTCTGACAACATCCTAGGCAAACCCCTAGGGAAACACTTTTCACACATTCATTTATGTCACAGGGATATCTCCTGCTATAGGAAATTTTTCAAAGACAAAAACCTCACTGTATTTAACTGTAACCCCATAGCATGTCCTAGTGCATGACATAGATTTCAAATACTTATACAGCATGTGTTTTGTTCAAGTCAACCTGTCTATGAAAGACAGGAAAATTCCCAGAAAAATGAGTCTAGAATAGGAAATAACATACTTGATAGCCATGAAAGGGACATGGAAAGTCCACTAGTCCCCTCCTTTGAACTTCAGTCAGCCATTAGTCTTGCCAAGTCCCATAGTAGCTGCTCAGGTGGAACAATCTGGGGCTATGTGTGTGTGCATGTGTGTGTGTGTGTGTGTGTGTGTGTGTCCATGTAGACACATTTTTTAGGGGCAGTTTCTATAAGTCTTAGTTTTGGTTTTTTAACTTTACAATTTGAAACACTTTGCTTTTAGTAGGTCAACCAAAGGTGAATAGGCTTGAGGGGACTGACTCACACTGATCAAACTCACAGGCAATCAGACGATTAAACCCAAAGCCACTTTATTCTTTTATACTGATGGATATAGCTATTAAGATGTCTGGAATATGCACAATCCCCTACAGGGCTGTCTACATAGAAAACCAAATTACTATTGGAAGGTTCTTTTATGAATAAAAACAAGTGTAAAGTTGTGAGGGCTTTTAGAGGTTTCCTACCAACTTGTAGCCAATATCTGAATTTTCTCTAATATATCTTTTTCAAAGGAGAGATCAGTCGTTGTTTACATACTTACAGAGATGTGAAGTCCTCTCCTACCCTAAAGCAGCTTATTTAATTCACTGACAGCTTAATCATTACCAAGTTCTTGATTGTGTTCAACTAAACTCTGGCTCCCAGTGGCTTCCACACATTTATCTTAACTCTATTCCCTGGGGCCATACAGAGAATTCTTACCCCTTCTCCTCTGAAATACTCTTCAGAGCACATAAGAATGAGAGTATGATTCCCGAGACTTGTCTTCTCTCAGAGAAATGGCATCCAGCATCTTCAGTCAATTCTCTGGATTCCATCTCCCTCCGCAGCCTACTTACTGTCCTCTGCATATAAAAGTGTGTATAGATTCATTTTTAAATGGAACAAGAGGGACAGAGATCCACACTATTGAGAGATCTAAAAATGACAGAATACTCTAGTAGGTTTCCAGGTCTTCTTCATCACAAATTCTTCTTAAACCCAGAAAACCACCATTTAAATACTCTCTATTGACACATAAAGTACAATTTCCTGAATTATTATCTCCCCTTAATTGAATCTTAAAGAGATGCATAATTTTTTATATGACTTAAATCTTAAATTTGTTAAGACATGCTTTGAGGCCTATCCTGGATAATCCCAAGTGCAGTTGAGAAGAATGAATATTCTGAAGCTAGCTGTTGGATGGAATATCCTGTATATATCTGTAAGTTTTATCTGGTTTAAAGTGTAGTTTAAGTAGTTCCATGTTTTCTTGTTTTTTTGTGTGTGTGTGTGTGTTTGGATAATTCGTACATTACTGAAAGTGAGGTGTTGAAGTCTCCTACTATTATATATTGCAGTCTATCTCTCCTTTCAAATTTATTCATATTTTATTTATATGTTATGTGTTCCAATGTTGAGTGCATATACATTTACAGTTATTACATTCTCTTTCAGAGTTAACATGTTTGTCATAATATAAAACCTTTATTTTTCTCTTTTTATAGTTTTTAACTTAAAATCGATTTTATCTGATATAAGTATAGCCACTCCTGTTCACTTGTGGCTTCCATTTGATTAGCTATCTTTTTCTATCTGTTTACTTTCAGTCTGTGTGTCTTTACACTTAACTGAGTTCCTTTTAGGCAATGCATTATTGGGTTTTGTTTTTAAAAAATTCTCATATAAAGTCTTTTAATTGGGAATGAATATATATATATATATATATATATATATATATAATATTATATTGGCTTACATGATCAGAGGCTGAGTAGCTCCCAGTAACCATTTGCTGACTGTCAAGCTAGAGAAAACAGTTGCTCAGTCCAAGAAGCTAGAAGCTTCAAAATATGAGGGACCATTGATATAGCCCCAGCTTGAGGCTAAAGACTGGAAACCATCTGGAGAGTCACTGGTTTAATTCCATAGTCAAAGGGTAAAGAATTTGGAATTTGAAGTTCATGGGTGATGGCATGCACCCACTCAAGAATGGTCAAATGTGTATGGTGTATGTCCATGAATATTTCCCTTTTTTTTTTCTATCCACACCTCAACCTATTGGTTGGTGCCACTCATGTTCATGGTGGGGCTTATCCACTTAGTTCACTGACTCATTAACCAATTATCTGAGGTTTTAGTCCATGGTCATTTGACCCTTTGGCATTGGGCCTTTGCAAGACTGATCATGATGGTGGGGAATGGCTGGTGGAGTAGAGCTGCTCACCTTATGGTGATCAGGAAGGAACAAGGAGAAGGGGGAGAGTGAGGGAGAATGAGAGAAGAGGCTGGGGACAAGATATACCCTTCTGGGGCATGCCCCCAGTGACATACTTCCTCTCACTAGGTGCCACTTTCCAGGAGACAATTCCATTGTGATCCCATCAAAAAGCATACCTCTAAACATTGTTGCATTGAGGATAAAGCCTTAAACACATGAGCCTTTGGGGGACAGTTCAGATCTAAACTAAAACAACTATGAAGAAAAGATGTACATGATGCTGTGATCACTTACAGTGGGAGCCAAGAAAGGATTCCATGAAATAGTAGCATTTACGATGAAGTTTTAAAAAGTAGAAGTCTGCTGTTTCTTCTACTAGATGCAGGGTCTCTGGTCTAATTCTTAGGTCCCTGATCCACTTTGAGTTGAGTTTTGTGCAGTGTGAGAGATAGGGGTTTAATTTCATTTTGCTGCATATGGATTTCCAGTTTTGCCAGCACCATTTGTTGAATAGGCTATCTTTTCTCCATTGTATGTTTTTGGCACCTTTGTCTAGTATGAGATAACTGTATTTATGTGCTTTTGTCTCTGTGTCTTCTATTCTGTACCATTGGTCTATCTGTCTATTTTGGTGCCAATACCATGCCATTTTTGTTACTATTTCTCTGTAGTAGTTTAAGGTCTGGTATTGTGATATCTCCTGCTTCACTCTACATGCTAAGGATTGTTCTGGCTATTCTGAGTCTCCTATTTTTCCAAATGAATTTTGTTATTGCTTTCTCTATTTCCATGAGGAAAGATGTTGGGATTTTAATTGGAATTGCATTAAATCTGTATAACACTTTTGGTAGTATGGTCCCTTTGACAACATTAATTCTGCCTATTCAAGAGCATGGGAGATTTTTCCATCTTCTAAGGTTTTATTTAATTTCTCATCATGCCAGCCTAAGATCTGACTTCCTTAATAAGATTCCTGAAGTGCATGAAATAAAATCAAGAATCAACAAATGGGATGGATTCAAACTAAAAAGCTTCTTCTCAGCAAAGGAAATAATCAATAACGTGAAGAAAGAGCCTACAGTGTGGGAGAAAATCTTTACCACAAACACATCAGATAGAGCACTAATCTGCAGAATATATAAAGAACTCAAAAAACTTAACACCATAAACATTAAATAGCCTAGTCAATAAATGGGCTAAAGAACTGAGCAGACGGGCTGGGGATATAGCTCAGCTGGTAGAGTGTTTGTCTCGCAAGCACAAGGCCCTGGGTTCAATCCCTAGCACTGCAAAAAAAAAAAAAAAAAAAAAAAAGAACTGAGCAGATACTTAACAGAAGACATACAATCTATCAGCAAATATATGAAAAATATTCAACATCTCTAGTGATTAAAGAAATGCAAATAAAAACTACTAAGTTATCTCATTCCAATCAGAATGGCAATGATCAAGAATACAAGCAACAATAAGTGTTGGTGAGGATGTGGGGAAAAAGGTACACTCATATATTTGTGGTGGGACTGCAATTTAGTGCAACCACTCTGGAAAACAGTGTGGAGATTCCTTAGAAAACTTGGAATGGAATGACCATTTGACCCAGCTATCTCACTCCTCAGTCTATACTCAAAAGACTTGAAATATGCATACTACAGTGATGCAATCACATCAATATTTATAGCAGCTCAATTCCCAATAGCTAAGCTATGGAGCCAATCTAGATGCCCTTCAGTAGATGATGGATAAAGAAACTTTGGCCTATATACACAATGGAATATCACTCAGTCTTAAAGAATAAAATTGTGGCATTTGTGTGTAAATTGATGGGGCTGGAGAATATCATACTAAGTGAAATAAGCTAACCCCCCAAAAAACAAAGGCCAAATGCTTTCTCTTACATGTGAATGCTGATCCACAATGGTGGGGGGAATGATGAATGGAGGAACTTTGGATTGGACAGAAGGGAGTGAGGGAAGCCAGCAGAGGAATGGGGAAGGTAGTGGATTGAGATTGACATCATTAACCTAGGTACTTGTATGATCACACAAATGGTATAAACTCTACATCATGTACAAACAGAAAAATGAATAGCTGTGCTCTATTCATGTACAATGAATTGAAACGCATTCTGCTGTCATGTATAACTAATTAGAATAAATAAAAATAAAATAAAATAAAATAAAAAAGTAGAAGTTATCTTGGCAAAGAAGAAAAGAAAAAGAGAAATCCAGGTAGAGAGAACAGCATAGATGATCATGTTTACTTCAGGTAAACATGGCTGTTTATTTTAGTGTTAGAAAACCATCCGTTCCCATCATACCATACCAATTCCAAACACAATAATAATCTGTATGAGGACGATTTTAAAGCAACTTCGATATATAAATCAAAAATGATAAAATTCTAGGAGTGCCAAAAGGATAATTAACTCAAAACCAGAGCTAATAGCAGGATATGAAAGTAAATAGCATTTTGGATATAGGACCCAGATACAGCCATAATGGTTATAATTATTGTGGTCATCTCTCAGGATAAAAATAAAGTTTAAATTCTATTTGAGTTTGGGCCTTAATGTACTTTCTGCATTAAATAGCTTTCATAACCTGTTTCATTGATAAAATGTAAACTAGAATAAACTAGAAAAACTGCAAACACTATCCAAGAACCATAAATGAGAAAAATTCAAGCACAATACATTGGAACCACTAGACCTCCATGATGTAAGAGAAATCTGAGGTCTTATTTCACACCACTTATATGATAAGGAAATGTCAAGCTAGGAAATTATCACCAAAAACTTGTCCTAAATCAGTGAAACTGGCAGGGTTTTGGCAGAGGCAAGTTTCCAACTGTTCCAGCAAGTTTTATAATTCAGGGTTGTGAACTCCCACAGAAACCTCCCACAGAAAGCAATTGCCACTTCAGAAAAGTTCACAATAAAAAGTTACATGAGGGAAGAACTGCTATGAAAGTTGGAAAACTTAAATGGGAAAATTTACACACTAAGTATTATGAATCATAAAACATAAAAAAGATTTTCGTGCAAAAATGCTTCAGAGGGTTAAAGTGATTAAGAAGAAATAAAACATTTAGAGCAATCGCAAATTATTATGTAAACAGAGGGATTTGCAAAAGAACCAGGAAATGCAAGGACAAGATGACTGACTAGAGGTTTTGGATATACTTCTTTCTCACAAAAAAGGACTCAAACAAAGAATAAGCAACTACCATTCACCTAGAAATTTTAGGGACTGTGCAGAAGTACAATGAGGACACAATGCAGAAGCTGTGGATCATAAAGACCCAAGATACTATTGTTAAGAGGGAAACAAAGTATCTTGCATCAACCACCCAAGGGAGGGAAACAGTAAATGGAAAGCCCCTCAACCCCTATTAACATCTTAGAAACCTGAAATTTTTGATTCTGGAAAATCCTGCAGTCCTCATACTATGTGAGTCTAGATATTTCTATGTACCTTTGAAGGATATACATCAATGCTTTACTCCAGAGAGGAAACATAATCCACTTTGTGTAATCTCCAACTAAGGCTGCTGCTGCTGAACAGTGCCATTTTGAGACCATGCCCACCCCAAAACTGTGGAGGCTGTTTGGTACTGTGCTCCTACTGCCACATATGCTGTCATGCCCATCTAAACTCAGCAAAATGGCCCTGCCCTTCCTGTCACACATAGTGTACCTTGTCCACATGGTCCCATAAGAGTGTCCCTGCCCCACTATAGTTCATCAAAATGGACACATACCCCATACTATTGTTATTTGTGCCATGTACACGTTCTAAGGCCTGTCCAAACTGTCCGGCCACATGATGCCATTGGACATTGATGGGTACCCTATAACAGCAAGTATTGTCTATTGCATCTGTCCAGGCCTGCTTAAGTGGGCCTGCTTCCTGGCAACTCTTTGACAGTGATGGATGACTTGACAGGGTCTGCTGATGAGGTAGTCCTCACAGTCCTCAGACAAGGATGGATTCCCAGGCCCCATTTCCAGGAGTACCATACTGTGGCTACCCAGTTTTGCTGTTGTGGCCTGGCCTTGACATAGCTCTCAAGAACTGATAATCACCTTGCTTAAAATGCCACATTAGCCACAAATCATCTCCTGGCCTCAATAGAGGGGCTCTGTCTTCATGTGACCCACGCATTGACAGGTACCCTGCACCCATATCCACACTGGCTACACTGGAAATTCTGTCCTACCTAAGATATATATATTGAAACTGGTGGATTGATCTAAAAAAATTCTTGTAGCCAAGACCACAAAGGTTTCACAATCTCCAAATAGTACTGCAGGCAGGTGACCAAACCTTTAACACATGGTCTTTGGGGGGCATGAAAGATCCAAACCATAACACAACACTTGAAGCATTATGATAAATTTGAAGAAAGTCTTCTATAGAGAAAATTCTAAGTTTGATTTTACACTCTTGCTCCATTCACTTTTTCCTTACATATTTGCCACTTACTGGTTCTTTTTTTTTTTTTTTTATTTCTCAGCAGCAACTTCTATTTGTGGGAATTTTGCTAGATGCTTACACATTCATTTTCTTTTTTTAATTTTTCATAAAGTTAAACTGTTGAGACAAACTCTGAAATATTATTATAATATTGTACAAACTATGCAACAAATAAATGAGTGAATCCCCTCGGGTCAGGCCACTCTCTTTCCAAATGTAACGTTTCTTGCTGTGTTTGAATTACTAATGTAAAAAAAAAAATCTCAGTGAAAGTTGGTTGAAACTGAACAAAAAAGTTTTAAAGATATTAGAGATATGATTGAGGTGATGGAAGGATAGCTCTTCTGAGACATTTAAACAACTCCAGAAATATTTCTGACTAGCATTTGCTCTGTATCCTTAGGCAAGTTTCCTATCTCTGAATTTTTAAGGTCCCCATCTTTTAAATGGGGGAAAATATACACATTCTAAGGTTGCTGTAAGAAGTCACCAAAGGAACCTAGACAAAATGAATAGCCTGATGCCTGTACCAAAGTAAATATTAAGGCCTTTATACTTTCTTCTTAACTCCACAGCTAAACACCTCTTTAAACCCCGAGAAAGAAATGGAATCAATTTGACATGACAAAACTGATCAATAGAGAGGCTTCAGAAAAAAGCTACATTTTTAATGCCCCTCTTATGTAAAAGAGAGCTTATTGACTGAGTCACTCTATTATGAGGATAATACCAATGTACTAGCAAGTTATGCTTTTAAAGATGACATAGCAGTATTCTTATTAATAGTTGCATGAAAACAATACAGAATGGTACAGAATGGGGAGGCTGGGGAGATAGCTTTTGGTATCACTTAGATAACTGTATTTTGATCCCCAAATACTTAATAATCTTTCTTCCAAATGCAGTCCTGTGTGTCCAGATGATGCAGCCAGACTCCATTTCTTATAATCAAGCTCCATCTTCTGAAAGTGTTGTACTGGGGAACTTACATTTAGTGAGTAAACATCATGTTATAGTTATTATGGTAGATATTTTATATGCATTTTCCTCTTTTAATTACCAAATTGAGCTTATGAGGTTAGATAATATTATACCCATTTTGTACATAAAGAGAATAAGGTTTAGAAAAGTTATGTCTATTTCATCAACCTAGAAAGTGACTGAGCTAGAAGCATGTTGCCAAACTGGTAGGGGCAGTTAACTGTCTGGTAATATCTAGGTATTTCAGGATTCTATTTCTGCAAATTGACCTAAGAATATAGAATTTATTTTATATATAATAAGATACAATAAAAGTATTGTAAGTAGAAAGTGATATTTTCAGTGCTGGTTTGCAATAGATGACCTGGCTGCATTGTGGAGTATAGATTTAAGGGTAGGTAACTGTATATATTAAAGCTATTTTCCCTTTGATTTTGGTGTATAAATGCTGATGGCCCAATGGAAAAAAAGATTTCTCATCACTCTGTGAATATGGAGTCAGTTTGATGATTGGCCCTCTCTGATAGTTTTCGGTGTTGTCATAGGGATTCATTCTTCACTCAGTCTTCCACCTGTGATGGGAGAGACTTGCACAGACTAATTCAGCTCCAAGGACTTCCCAATCTGTGAACATACCATGAGAATTCCCAATCTGTGAACATACCATGATTTGAGACGTTCTAAATAGTTGACTATAGAATAGCTGACTTTAAGTATGAGAGGGAGACTCATGGTCAGAACTTTCTTTGTAATAGCTCTCTCTAGCCATGATTTAAAGTATACATTGTAGTGAAAGATACCAAAAGTATTAGTGTAGGCAATATACAATAGACACTCAAGTTTTGGCCCTGTCAGTGGGAATGGAAAATAAAGAGATGAAATCATGTGGTGCCTAACATATAAGATTATCAGAATTTGATGACACCATAAAAAAAAAGTTAAGGAAAGTGGAAGGACAAGCCTTCATGAGTCTGAGTCTGTGCACTGTTAGGAGGACAAAATGACACTTATCTCTTCACAAACTGCCTGAGACCCTTGAGCACAATTCCCTACCTCAAACTGGACTTTCAGAGAATAGGACTTAAAGATAATTGAAAGAGCCTCACCTAGGAATAGGATGATGGTCAGGAATTGAACTTCGGTCTCAATTTTGCACCTGAATTGCTTTATAACTTTAAACAAGTTTATTTCCTATCAATTTTCCCCATATGCAACATAAGGTGTATATTGCATTGTCAAAGAGGTCCTTTGAAGACTTAATTTCCAATGACTTTGTTATCACTCCCTAAAAAGGATTTTCAAGGTTATACTGTTTTCCTTGCAAAAGCCTTTTCAAATACTTCTTTTCCTGTGTCTTCTGCTTCCTCAACCCTACCAGTTGGAAGTGACCCCAAATAACATATTTTACAATGTCTGCTCTACTCCAGTCCATCACTCCTTTGTGGTGGAGTATGCCACCCATATGCATTCTATGACTAACATTGTGAAAAGTTATTAAAGAAGGAATATAAATCAATAAGATAACTTTATTGAACTGCCTCCTAGCTCAGCTCCTAAGTCATCCAAATTTCTAGACAAATGATGCTTAAGAGGCTCTCTGGGCTGCTGAAACTGATTACTTTGGTCAATTTCATCTTGAAGTCTTAGCAAACAACAAGGAGGTGGCTAGTGCTTAGCAGGTGTTATGAAATCTGAACAAAAACAATGTTGGAATGTTAATATAGGGAATAGGAAGAGAGAATGGAGAAGAGGAATGAAGAGAAAGAAAAAGAAAAATGAAAGAATTATAAGAGAAAATCAACACAGGTTAAGGGTAAGACAAATAAAAGAAGAATGAAGGGAAACACATTTAGGATTTATTTTAGCATTGGATCATAAGAGACTGTCATCTCACAATGAAGCAGCATTGGTAGATAAGAGAGACAAGCAACAGCCAAATCTAGGATCCAAATGTGGAGACAAGCTTTAGAGAATGACAATATATAAGAAGTTTTCCACTTGGTCAGTGGCTTCATGGAACAAAGAAAGGAACTATCACAGAAATGATGTTTCCCTGCTGAGGTTGCCCACAGCTCTATTTCCTTCCCTGTTCTCCTAAGGCTTTCAAGTTAGTTAACTGGTTATATAAATTCACATCAACCAGTGTTCTTGTTTAAAATAGGAGAAAACAATGAATTAAACCAAGGAGTGTCCCTAGCCTTATCTCTAGAGACTAACCAAGTGTGAATTAACTTTTCTTCAGTTGTAGATGAAAAACAAAAATTTGTGGGATCATTCAAAAAGGTTCTGCAACATAATTTTCTATCCCACATGATTTTCGATAGACTGTGGGGTGGGGTGGATGTAGCGGGGAGAAGGCAAGGATGCTATCCAACAGCTCCAGCAGCATTTTTCAGGCCCTGTCCATGCCATCACCACTGCTAGGGCTGTCAACTACTCTTGAAAACAAAAATTCTGGTTACTTGAGCTGTGAAGGAAATACAATGCATACTCTGCCAGCAGTATAGAGGGACTTTTGTTCAAGTTCAGTGATTGCAGCACTAGGAAGGTGATCTCTTCCCAGAATATTATGGCTGTAGATTCTATCGCAAATGTGGGAAAAGTTCCCTTGATCTATTTGGTTTAGATAAAACATTGGTGGATCATACTGGTGATGTAACCATTACTATGTTGTGCTGCAGATCAAATATCCTGCAGCTAACAGCTCTTTGTGAGCTGGATGATCAGAAAAACAAAGAAGGTAGAAGTGGAACTACCTTAGTGGTTTTTATTGCAGTAGAACTTCTCAAAATGCAGATTAACTAATCAAACAGAAAATTCATTGCACATCAGTTATTAGTGGCTATAAACTTGCTTGCATAGAAGCAGTGTGTTTTATCAGCAAAAACCTAATTATAAACACAGACGTACTTGAGAGAGATTGCCCGATGTTGCTGAAAAGTCAATGCCTTCCAAAATCCTTGAAATAAATAGTAATTTCTTCTTTACATGGTAGCAGATGCTTGTACTTGCTATTATATCAATATAAAAGGATAGCCTCTCTATCCTGTCAATTTTGTTAACATTCTAAAGTACATGGGAGAAGTCATATGTAGAATATTCTAAGCAATAGCTAATATACTCAACTGTGCAGTAGTATCTCAGGAAATTCAAAAGGGAAGAGTTAATCTAAACATTGCCTGCTTTGTTGCTTGTATTCTTAAAAATGGACATTCTAATTGGGGTGAGATGAAATCTTAGAGTAGGTTTGATTTGCATTTCTCTTACTACTAGAGATGTTTATCATTTTTTCATATATCTGTTCATTGCTTGTAGCTCTTCTGTGAAGCGTCTGCTCAGTTTCTTAGCCCATTTATTGATTAGGTTATTTATATTCATGGTATAAACTTTTTTTAGTTCTTTATAAATTCTGGAGATTAGTGCTCTATCTGAAGTGTGTGTAGCAAAGATTTTCTCCCACTCTATAGGCTCTCTCTTCACATTGTTGACAATTTCCATTGCTGAGAAAAAAAAAATCTTTTTAATTTGAATCTATTCCATTTATTGATTCCTGCTTTTATTTCTTGTGCTTTAGGAGTCTTTTTAAGGAATAGGTATTGGCGAGGATGTGGGAAAAAAGGTACACTCACATATTGCTGGTGGGGTTGCAAGTTAGTGCAACCACTCTGGAAAGCAGTGTGGAGATTCCTTAGAAAACTTGGAATGGAACCACCATTTGACCCAGCTATCCCACTCCTTGGCCTATACCCAAAGGACTTAAAATCAGCATACTATAGTGACGCAGTCACACCAATTTTTATAGCAGCTCAATTCACAATAGCTAGATTGTGGAACCAACCTTGATGCCCTTCGACAGATGAATGGATAAAGAAACTGTGGTATATATACACAATGGAATATTACTCAGCCATAAAAAATAATAAAATTATGGCATTTGCATGTAAATGGATGGAGTTGGAGAATATCATTCTAACTAAAATGAGTCAATCCCAAAAAACCAGAGGTCTAATGATTTCTCTGATCAGTGGATAATGGGAGGGTGTTAAGGCAAGAATAGAGGAAGGATGGATTGTGTAGAGGAAAATGAGGGGTGGGGAGGGGTTGGGAGTAAGGAAAGATAATAGAATGAAACAACATCATTACCCTATGTACATGTATGATTACACAAACTGTGTGACTCTACTTCATCTACAATGAGAGAAATGAAAGTTGTACTCCATTTGTGTACATTGAATCAAAACAAACAAACAAACAAAACAGAACATTGGCTGCTTTGACTTCATCTGCAGAAAACAAAAGTGAAACTTGGTGTACAGGTGATTATTATAGGCTGTGAAAATTGGAAAAATTAGACAGAAACAAATTTCACTAAGGAGAGAATTCAGAAAATGCTGGAAAATGGTTCCAAAGCTATTCTAACCACTGGTGGAAATTATGATATATATGTGAAGCATTTTTTGGAGGCTGTCAGTTAACAGTTATAAAAGGGTCCTTAAACATATTACTAATTCTATTGGAGTAACTATTATGTTAATCTTGGCCAATTTTAAAGGTGAAAAATCTTTTGAAGTTGCAATGTTTGGACAAATATAATAGTTGTTTCAGGAAAGAATTCATGATGAATGGTTTACCAAAAAGAAAGGGTTTATTCATAACGCTTATTTTGTGTTCTTAATAAATATAAATAAAATATTTTATTTCAAAATATAAGAGATAAAATAATGTAAGCATTCTAAGGTGAAAATAGAATATCTCAGAGGCATAGAGAAACAAAAATAAAATCAATGGAACAAATGTAATATCAGAAATAGTTACATGTATAATGGAAAAAACTTGCTGAGCATGCAGATTGAAAGAGATCAATTAGAATGAAACAAAACTAATGAAAAGGAACACATAAATAAATAAAACTGCTCAAAAGATTAAATTATGGATAAAAATCATACAAATATCTAAGAGTGAAATAGTTACCTGCAACATGTTTGTGGGGTATGCAATCATAATTATTTTCTGTGACATTAAATACCACAGATGAGGCATCTGAAGAGTGTTAATTGGAAAAATTATGAGCAAATAATGCTATAGTTAAGCAAGTTGTCATTATTATTAATTATGGAACTATGAGATTTTCTTAGATATTCAAATACCCACAAAGCATATGTTCATTCATATGTCCTTTCCGAAAATATTACTTAAAGAAGAATTTCAAACATGTGGTTCAAAAATGATTTGGCCTAGTCAAGTGCTGTGTTGCATACCTGTATTCCCAGCTATTCAGTAGTCTAAAACTGGAACCTGACAAGCCCAAGACCATCCTTGGCTACTTTGCAAACTACATCTCCCCTCCCACAAAATAATAATAAAATTAAAATTTCTGGAGATGCAGCCCAATGAGAGAGCACATCTGCATTCAGTACAGTACTGCAAAAGAAAATGATGTGGCATAAACAAGTTACATCAGAATAACCCAGAAAAAAGAAAAAAATGTATTTATTTGTCTATTTAGTAAGTTTGAGGTAGGGTCTGAGAATTAATTATTACAAACCCTGTTTTTAACTGACCTACATGACAGGTTGGATACCATATTATCAACTAGGGGAAAATGCAACTAAAATGAAGATTCAAATATAGAAAACATTTAATAAAATATAGGCTAGAAATCAATGGAATTCCTCTAGAGCATTTTCATCCTTTTTGTCACAACCACTTTCCTTCATTTTTTCTTTGTTTTTTTATTTCTAAGCATTTTATTTTTTTTATGCTTTTTAAAAATTTGTGTAGATTCCATTTTGATTCATTGTAAACAAATGGGATACATCATTTCGTTTCTATGGTTGTGCATGATGTAGACCTCTTTACATTAAAGGACTCTTGAATGCTATTTCAACAACACTGAAAGCAAAAAGGATAAATGTTGGAAATGAACTCGAATTTAGAATGACAATTTGCAAGGTATAGAAAATACTCTCTCTCCTTAGTTAACACTACGAGAAGGTGTCCAGCTTTGTTCAAACTACTCAAGTTTTTACAAAGTAAAACATTTTAATTCTAAAAAAAAAAGAGAAAGCAATGGAATTACACAAACTTAGAAATAATCTCTAAAACAATTTTATTAACATGCTACTAAATGGAATACAAATGTGAAAAATAATTCCTTAAATGAAAAGACCCAAAAATGCCCAGATGATTCTACTAAAACTTGATGGAAAAAGCTTAGGGTATACAGGGTAAGGTGATAAGCAGAATGGGTAGGAAGTGAGTGTGTTAAATCTTACACTGAGGAGTCAATTGTTATGTTCATTTTTATGTTAGTGCAGATGTATAAACTTAGCTAGGATAGCAGTATATAGTCTACAGTCATATATAACTAAGAGAAATCAATAAAGAAAAAGAAGCCAAAAGAAGAGAGAAAGAGGAAATGGTAAAAAGTATACTTAAAAATGAAGAAAATGAAAGAAAACTTCCCAAATCTGGAGAGGGAAATTGTCATCCAGATTTATGGTGGCTAAAGATACACAAGTAGGCATAAAATCAAGATATCTTCACTGGGACATGTTATAAATCAGATTCTCACTTTAAAGGCAAAGAGGGAATTTTGAAAGTAGAAAGGGAAAATAGCTTATCGTATACAAAATCACTCCAGAATACTGAAAGATATTTTAGCAGAAACATTCCAGGTAGCAAAGGGTGGGATGCTATATTCAAATGTCTAAAGGAAAGAAAAAAACCCAACTATATTCAAAGAATAGTAAAACTTGCAAAACCTTCCTTTCAAATGAAATAGAAATAAGGACTTTCCAGACAACCCAAAGGTTTTGGAGTTCACAGTTACTAGACCTACAAGAGATGTTGAAGAGTATTTTTCAAGTTGAAATAGAGAACACTATCAACATGAAAACATATGAATACATAAAAACCACTGTAAAGTTAAGAAAATCAGAAGAAAGAAGTAAAAGTACTTGCAGATGGGCATGATTTCGTATATAAAAACCCTAAAGATTTACACCCATGAAAATGTGTTAGAACTAAAAAATGAATCCACAAAAGTCACATGGTACAAAATCAACATATGATAGTCAGTTATATTTCTTTACAATAATGACCTACATGAAAAATAAATAAACAAAACAGTACCATGTGTGGTTAATAACAGAAAAGGTATATAATAAAATTTTAGAAAGAAATTCATCAAAATGAAAGATTTGTGCTGAAAATTATAAGATGCTGATGTAAGAAATTGAAGAAACAAATAAGTGGAAAGAAATACTGTGTTTGCAGAATGAAATAATTAATATTGTTGAAGTGCCCATGTTACCCAGTGGGATCTTCAGATTCAATACAAGCTCTGTCAGATATACAATGACTTTTTTTCAAAGAAATTTTTTAAAATCCTAAAATTCACATGGAAACAAAAAGACCAAGGATATTCAAACTCTTGAGGAAAATAAAAACTGGAGACATCACACTGCCTCCTATTTTCAAAATATACTACAAAGCTATAGAAATCAAAACCATATGAAACTTGCTTAACACAGACATATTGAACAATAGGAATAGAATAGAAGTCAAGAATTTCACACATTTATCTTCAACGAATCTTAACAAAGCTTCAAAGAAGAAAACCCAAGGGATAAGTCAGATTCTTCAATAAATAGCTTTGTGAAACCTGAAGATCCATAGTACAGAACAATAAAAGTGGATCCTTATATCACATCACATAACAAAGAAACCTCAAACTATATTAAAGAACTAAAGGACTTGATTGTTAACACTACTAGAAAAAAATTTAGTGTAAAAATTTTAACCTAGACAATAATTTTTGGATGATTCAAAACACAGATAATGGAAGCAATAATAGACAAATGGAATTGCATCAAATTAAAAATATTTTACAAAGCAAAGGAAATAATCAGCAGTTTAAAGAGACAGCTTAAGAAGTGGGAGAAAATATTTATAAACCATACACATGATATCTATAATTGTTAATGTTAGGTATGAGGTATCCCCGCAACGGCTCATGCCATGAAAAAATGCAAGTATTTTCAAGAGGTAAAATTATTAGATTCTGGGGTGTGGCCTAATCAGTGGATTAATCCACTGATATGGATTAACTGGCAGTAATCTTAGGCAGGTAGGGTGTGACTAGAGAACATAGGTCACTGGGGGTTTACCTTTGGGGTTTGTATACTTTCCCTGGTGAGAAAACTTTCTCTGCTTCCTGCTTGTCATGCGCTGAGATGCTTTCTTCTGCCAAACCTTCTGCCATGATGTTCAGTCTCGCTCAGGTCCAGAACTATGAAGTCAGTAGACCAGGGAGCACACCTTTGAAACTATGAGGCAAAATAGCCAAAATAAGCTTTTCCTCCTTTAAGTGTTACTTTCCAAGTCTTTTGGTCACAGTAATGAAAAAGGTGACTAAAACAGAAACTGGTATCAAGAAGTAGGGTTGTTGCTGTTGCTTAACCTAGCCATGTGGTTTTGGAACTGGTGGATGGGGGAGGGATTTTGAAAGCTTAAGAAATGCAACCTAGAAAAGTTTTAGAATGTTTTCAGGAGAACTTAACAGGCAATTCTCGTAGAAGCTCAGAAGACCAGAACGCAGATATAACTGTGGGCAGTAAAGACTAGGCTCATGAGGTTTTCAGAGGAGAATTCTATTCAAAATTGAACCAGAGGCTATTCGTGTTGTATTTTTGCAAAGACGTCATCTACATTTTGCTAAGGTCCTCAGACTTTCTGTGAGACTTGATTTAAAGGCGATGGGCTAATTATTCTGGTAGAGGAAATTTCAAGGAAGAGTAGCATTCAGGTGATGACATGGATATTGCCTGGAGACTTTTAGCAAAATTTGCTGTGAAATAAGGAGCAGAAGGCAGAGTAGAAAGACTGAAAAACTTGCAGTTTTGCCAGAAAACTGTTAGTAGAACAGGTGCTAAGCAAGGTCTGGTAGTTAAAGACAGTACAGCTGCTAAAGTATGTTTAAATACTTTGCCCAAGAGAGAATAGACAAGGTGACTTGAGGACAATCTCAGGAATTGGAAAGGTCACACCCTTCTCAGGCTCAAGGATGTTAAAGTAAAAATTCCATTGAGACCAGTTGGGGCACCCTGCTTGCATGGGAACCCTAGGAAAGAGTTTCACCAATGCTCAACCACCCAGGTACTCAGAGGCTGCTGCAGCTGGCATTCCAGGAGGTCTGGTTACTGCTTGAGATGGTGGCAGATTTTGCATCAGTCCATGTTGTGTTGGTTCTGTAAGAATGAAGGTTACTGGTTAGGGGGTCGTGGAGGCTTCCACTGAGATGGCGCTACATGATGATCTCAGAAGCAAGTCAAACCTGCAGTGGAGATTCCCAAGATTAGGAGATGGCCAATACTGTAGGACATCTGCCAAGTAAAGCTACAGGAATTAAGTAGAAGCAAGCCAAGAGGAAGAGGTCATATGGGTTGCAACTGGCGAGGATTTAGGTGAAGAACTACACAAGCCTTTTGGTGACAACATTTACAATATCATTTGGCCTGGATGCTGGATATGGAGCTAACAGGACTTGATTGGTATCAGTCCTTGGTTTAGTCCCCTTCTTTCTATGTTTATCTATCCCTTATGGAATGCAAATGTTAATTTATGCCTTTATATATTGGATATTTCTAATGTGCTGTTTAAATATTTTTATAATACATTTGATACATCATACATAGAAGGAATATAATCTCTCATTTTTCTGGTCGTACATGATGAAGAGTTCTTCCAGTCATGTAATCACATATGCACATAGGGTAATAATGGTCCACTTATTCTACTATCATTATTACCCCCATACACCCTCCCCTCCCTTCACTTCCTTTGGTCTGATCCAATGTATCTCTATTCTTCCCTAGCCCCCACTTATTGTGATTTAGCATCCACATATCAAAGAATTGAGCTGCTATAAACATGATGTGACTGCATCACTGTACTATGCTGATTTAAGTCCTTGGATACTAAACTGAGGAGGGGGATATCTGGGTCAAATGGTGCTTCCATTCCAAGTTTTCTGAGGAATCTTCATACTCTTTCTATAATGGTTGTACCAATTTGCAGTCCCACCAGCAATGTATGAGTGATTTCCCTCTGAACAATCCAAAGTTCCTCCATGCTTCTCTTACCCACCTGCTCTCACCCCCATTATGTATCATCATCCACTTATCAGAGAAAACATTTGACCTTTGTTGTTTTTGGATTTGCTTATTTCACTTAGCAAGATATTCTCCAACTCCATGCATTTACCTGCAAATGCCATAATTTTATTCTTCTTTCCAACTGAATAATATTCCATTGTGTATATATGTACCACAGTTTCTTTATCCATTCATCTATTAAAGGGCATCTAGGATGGTTCCACAATCTAGCTATTGTGAATTGAGCAGCTATAACCATTGATGTGGCTGTGTTACTATAGTATGATGATTTCAAGTCCTTAGGTATAAACCGAGGAGTGAGATTACTGGGTCAAATGGTGTTTCCATTCCAAGTTTTCTAAGGAATCTCCACACTGCTTTCCAGAGTGGCTGCACTGATTTGTAACTCTACCAGTGATGTACGAGTGTGCTTTTTTCCCCACATCCACGCCAACACTTATTATTGCTTGTGTTCTTGAGAATAGTCATTCTAATTGGGGTGAGATGGAATCTTAGGGTGGTTTTAATTTGCATTTCTCTAATTACTAGAGATGATGAACACTTTTTCATATATTTGTTGATTGATTGTATATCTTCTTCTGTGAACTGTCTGCCCAGTTCCTTAGCCCATTTATTGACTGGGCTCTTTATTCTTTTGGTGTTTTTTGAGTTCTTTAGATATCTTGGAGATTAATGCTCTATCTGAGGTACATGTAGTAAAGATTTTCTCCCATTCTATGTGTTCTCTCTTCACGTTACTGATCGTTTCCTTTGCTGTTTTTTTTTTCCTGTGGTGCTGGGGATCGAACCCAGGGCCTTGTGCTTGCAAGGCAAGCACTCTACCAACTGAGCTATCTCCCCAGTCCTTGCTGTAAAGTTTTCAGTTTGATTCCATCCCATTTATTGATTCTTCATTTTACTTCTTGTGCTTTAGCGGTCTTGTTAAAGAAGCCAGTTCTTAAATTGACATGGTGAAGATATGAGTCTATATTTTCTTCTATTAGGTGCAACGTTTCTGTTCTACAGTAATGTGCTTTTGAATTTTAAAAGGAAAAATATGTATGAGCTCACCTTGAGTCTCACATGAAATTTTGGACTTGGACTTGGACTTGGAGGCAATTTCTGGAACGGCTAAAACTATAAGTACTCTTGTAAAATGACTAATTTATTTTTCATTGTGAAATGGGTATTGACTTTTAGGACCCAGGAGCAGAATTATGGTTTAGGTATGTGGTGTTCCCAAAATCATGTGAAAGACAATGCAAGAATTTTCATAGGTGAATTGATTAGATTATGAGAGGTTGTAATGTAATCTGTGGATTATTTCACTGATATGCATTAGCTGGGTGGTAATGTAGGCAGGTAGGATGTGCCTGGAAAACATAGGTCACTGGGACATGCCTTTGGTGGTTTACATTTTTTTTTCTTTTGTGAGCAGTAATTTCTCTGTTTCCTAGTTGTTATGTCCTGATCTGCTTTCTTGTGTCAAACCTTTCTGCCATAATGTTTTGTTTCATCTTAGGCTAGAGCTATAGAGTCAGCTAACCATGCAATGAACCTTTGAAATCATGAGCACAAAATCCACTTTTCTTCCTGTAAGTTTTTCTTGTCAGGTCTTTTGGTAACAGTGATGAAAGTTGTCTAAAAAACAATATAAGGAACTCAAACAACTCACTAACAGGGGAAAAAACCTCTGATTTTAAATAAGCAAAAGACTTGCATAGATATTTTTTCATAAGAAGACATACAATGAGAAAATGTATATGAAAAAATATGCTCAGCATCATTAATAATCAAAGAAATACAAATCAAACCATGAGATACATGACCTTACCCCTGTTAAAATAGTTATTATCAAAAGACAGAAAATGTCTCATGTTAGAACGTGAAGAAAGGAAATGCTTGTGCACCCAACGTGAATGTAATTACTGCACCCATTCTGGAAAGTAACATAGAGATTCCTCAAAATATGAAAATAAAACTACCATATCACCCAGCAATCCCATTTCTGGTATATATCCAAATAAAATGAAATTCAGTATGTCACAGTGACATCTTCTCTTCCAGGTTCCTTCCAGTACTTTTTACAATACCAATGAATAGAAATGACTAAGCATCTATTAAAAGATGAATGGATTTGGAAAATGTGTATTTGTTCAATAAATATTATTCAGCTTTTAAAAGTGGAATGGGGAAGATATTGGAGTGAATCTACATAGTAACTCTTAACTTCTCCATAGCCTAGAAATAAACAGTAAAACGAGGGCTGACCAGAGAGGTCAGTGATAGAGTTCATATTCTGACCACAATACTGGACAGCTTAAGACTTAAAGGAACTTGGAATTTGGTTACTGGAGCAGAAAATGAGGACAGAAGTACTTCATCCATGAACCATGATCAGGGGGAGGAGAAGAAAAGAAAGAGGATAATCCCACAAATTTACTTAACAGCAGTTGAAAAAAAAAGCAAGTTAAAATTGAACTGGAGAATTAAAGACAGTGAAGAGGATCAAAAAGGCAGCCCAAAGTTTTGGCAGGAAGCTGTACTGGGCAGGCATCCATTTTTTAGAGTCTACAGCTAGCCAGATTCCCTAGAAAAATTAAAGCAGTAAAGCTTCTTCCCCCCTTACATATAATAACAAATAAAACCAAAGGAAATGCCTTTGATATGGGTATTTTAGTAACTCACGTAGAGGAAACTTATAGTGGGTTCACTGCTAGCTAAGGGTTTCTAATACCCCTTATTCCTCCCCTAGGACAAGAGGAGTGAGATGGAACTGAAAAGAGAACAAAACACTCCCAGAGGGTGTTAAGAATAGTCCAGCACTTCCAACAGTCTCCACAGGAGTCAGGCATGCACAGGATAACTAACACCTTACCCACATCATGGTGATAGAGAAAACATTGGTGAGCAGCAGCACCCAGGATGAAGGCTTCTGTGCCCCAGAGTTTTCCAAGACAACCTATATTCATAGGTCCTACAGTTGCAGACAGCCACCAGCACTTAGATAGGATCAATACAAGTAAGCACTAGTGGAGGGAAGTTGACACTCATCAATTCATATATACTGACTGCAGGAGCTCATAGGAAGGTGGGCCAGTGGGCACCTTAACAAAATTATAGTTTGTGGGTAAAACCTGGTGAGTTGCAGCAGCCGGGTGTGGTTTCTGTGCCACAGACTGTGTACAGAAAACATGCATTTCAGACAGCTACCAAACACTTAGGACTGCTACAAATTCTAGCAGATAGGAGTGGGAACTCAGTGCTCCCCGTCAGTCATTTACATCCCTGAGCTCAGCACCCTGCTCCCCTGCACCCAATAGAAGCAGCCAGCAAATGCAGTGCCCTCTAAATATGCAGACTTGATCCACTGGGCTGACTAACAAGCACCAGTTGGTGAGAGAACCACAACAACCAGGGAAGTTATCCTGTGCCCCAGCAGCTCTTGGAAGGCACACAACTATGAGTCCCAGAGATGCCAGTTAACTAAATTATCAGTTGCATAGATCCACAGGAGGCATTTCCTAAGGGTAACCCCAAGTAGCCAACATAGAATCTCATGCATACTCAATATAGTACAACCCATAAAGGGGCTTACAGAGAAGCAACTGACAGGACACCAGCTACTGCCCAGTGTGCCCAGACATATGCCTATTGACCTGTGACCTGAACACTTCAGAGGGAACAGCAGGCCTTCACCCCCCCATTGACCAACCAGCAACACTTTGACTATACCACAGTAACTGTACCTTAAAAAAACAACCCCCCCACACACTCTGAAATACACATGTGGGAGCCCCCAGTGGATCTGACAGCACTGTTTACATGGAGTTTTTCTTCAGGAGAGCATACAAGACTATACTTCCCAACAGAAAGTAATCTGTCTGTTAAGTCACAGTCAATTAGGGATCATCTCCTCTGACCCAACAGAAAGCTAGCAGATACCTGGAAAAACCAATAATCTGAGGAGACCTCACAGAATTATATCAGAGGTGAGCTGCTATGATCACAACCTCCAAACCCGGGAAACAGAGGTAAGGTCAAGGAGTGGTGGGAATCTTCTTAAGGTCACAAATTCCAACAAAATTCAAATAAGGAAGACTCAATAAAAAAATCTCTCTACCTCACAAGCTTGGCATGGATATCATAAATAGCTCTAATATCAGTTTAGAGTTTATAGATATAACTTTTCTATTGAAGTGATAAAAATTCCTTTATTATGTGATATTGCAGTCCTCAACCCAATGATTTTATTTTCTTCTAAGATTTAAAGCATTTACTGGAATCAATCTTTCTACCTTGCTTTCCTAGTTCAGGTTTACAATTGCTCATGTTAATCTGTCTTTTCTCTCTTATACTACTTACTCCTTCCTCAAATCTCCCCTTCTTCTGTTTTTTCTTTTTCTTTAGAGTGTATTATTTTATTATTTATTATTTTTAGTTGTTTACCCATTTTCCCTTCCCCCCTTTTTAACCCCTATATAGTTAACAGTAACTTTACTATCTTTAACAACTAATTTTTCAACCAATCCAAGAACGTTATCCACTTTTTACTTGGATTGGAGGAATTGCATAGAATATTTTCAGTAAGTTTTTTTTCCCTAAGTTTTATCAGTAGATGTGTTTGTCCTAAATTGATTGCAGTTAATAGGGTTTATAAACTCTCTCATAGTGGTGCTAGATACTGGGCATAGCAGAGGATTCCACTAGTGTGGAAGTTATCAATAATTAGATATTTGCCAAGTCTGAGGCACTTAAGAGAAAGAATTTCACTAAATACTTACTTGCATAAAGTAGAAGAGACAATCATCCAAGTAGATGGGTATAAATATGAAAAATCAAGGGTATTAGCATCTAATCCCACAATACTTCACAACAGTTCAC
This sequence comes from Sciurus carolinensis, assembly GCF_902686445.1. Lineage (NCBI taxonomy): Eukaryota > Metazoa > Chordata > Mammalia > Rodentia > Sciuridae > Sciurus > Sciurus carolinensis. The sequence continues at coordinate 49,878,691 of NC_062232.1, forward strand.
ATTGACATCATAGTGGAGGAATGTTGGATTAAAAATTTAGAAATTCATGGTTAAATGTTCAATGAACTAAAAGAATATGTAAAAAATGTCCTAAGAAAAATCAGAAATTTAAAGAACATACCAAGAGAGAGAGAGAGAGAAATTCTGAAAAGGAAACCAAACAGAAATCCTGGAAATGAAAGACTGAATAAATCAGATAAAAATTTAACTAGAGCTCTTTCTGTGCCTAGAGCAGCCATGACTTGTGGGTCCCAAGAAGCATCTGAAGCGGGTAGCAGGTCCTAAGCATTGGATGCTGGATAAATTGGGTGGTGTTTGCTCCTCCTCCATCCACTGGTTCCCACAAGCTGAGAGAATGTCTTCCTCTCATCATTTTTCTAAGGAACAGACTTAAGTATGCCTGGACAGGAGCATGAAGTAAAAAGATTTGCATGCAGCGCTTCATTAAGATTGATGGCAAAGTCCGAACTTAAATAACCTACCCGCAGATTTATGGATGTCATCAGCATTGATAAGACTGGAGAAAATTTCCGTCTGATCTATGACACCAAGGGTCCGTTTTACTCTTCATCGTATTACTCCTGAGGAGGCCAAGTACAAGTTGTGCAAAGTGAGAAAGATCTTTGTGGGCATAAAAGGAATCCTCATCTGGTGACTCCACGATGCTTGTGAAACATTCATTACCCCGATCCCCTAATCAAGGTGAATGACACCATTCAGATTGATTTGGAGACTGGCAAGATTACCAATTTCATCAAGTTTGACACTGGTAACCTGTGTATGGTGACCGGGAGGTGCTAACTTGGGAAGAATTGGTGTGATTACCAACAGAGAGAGACATCCATGGCTCTTTTGGACGTGGTCATGGTGAAAGATGCAACGGTAAACAGCTTTGCCACCCCAGCTCTCCAACATTTTTGTTGTTGGCAAAGCAACAAACCATGGATTTCTCTTCTCTGAGGAAAAGGAATCTGCCTCACCATTAATGAAGAGAGAGACAAGAGATTGGCCAGCCAAACAGAGCAGTGGGTGAAATAAATGGTCTCTAGGTGACATGCCTGGAGAATAGAGGTCTTTGTACTTAATTGAAATGTAGCAGGATGAAATTGCTCGTGAAAAAAATAATTTAACTAGAAACATCAAAATAGATTCAGGGCTGGGGATATAGCTCAGTTGGGTTGAGTGTGCCTCTCAACACAAGGCCCTGGGTTCAAATCTCAGCACCGACAAAAAAAAAAAAAAAATAGATTCAATTCCATAGAAGACAGATGCTCAGGCCTTGAGGACTGAGTATACAGTATACAATCTTCAAAAAAAAATGAAGAATAAAGAAAAGAGTAAAGAGCCATGAGCAAAATATTGAAAAAATATGACATATCATCAAGAGAACCAAATTAATAATCATGCATACAAGAAGGGCACTTACATACAACTAAAAGAATGCCACCTTTTCAAAGAAGTATCAGAAATTTTACAAATTTAAGGAATTAACTAGTAATCCAAATATAAGAAGGAATTTAACACCAAATATACAAGACCAAAAAATACTTCTCCAAGACACATTATAATTGAAATTTCTAATGTACAGAAGAAACATAGAATTTAAAAGTTGTAAAGGAAAAATAGCTTCTCACATTTACGGCCAAACCAGTTAGACTGTGTTCCTCAACACAGACTCTAAAAGACAGGAGAGCTGGGAATAATATATATCAAACCCTGAAGATACCAGCAAAAACTATCCAGAATTGAACATGAAATGAAAACCTTCCAAGTATAGCCGAAACTAACAGAATTCATAGCCATCAAGCTGGTGTAATCCAGGAATACTACTCAATGAAATACTACATGTAGAAGAAATGAAGAATAAATATAAGATCCAATATATGGATGAACTTCATGAGTAGAACAGCAAATAAAAGAGAATAATACCAGAAGCTCAGGAGGTTGAGGCAGGAGATTTCAGTTCAAAGCTAGCCTGAGCAACTTAGTGAGACCCTAAGTAACTGAGCAAGACAGTGTATCAAAATAAAAAATAAAAAGTGTCGGGATGTTGCATAGTGGTTGTGTTAAAACCCGAGAGAGAGAGAGAGAGAGAGAGAGAGAGAGAGGAGAGAGAGAGAGAGTGAGAGAGAGAGAGAGAGAGGGAGAGAGAGAGAGAATATGAAGATGAATGAAGTTATTCTTAATTAAAAAGAAAAGAAATAAATCAAATGGCAGGAAATAAAAATCATGTCTCTATATTACACTGAAGGATAGATGGCTAATTCTCCACTCAAAAGGTAGATTGGCAGGATGAATTATAAAAGAATACCCACCTTACAGGCAAGACATTCATGGAATAAGGGAAAAAGGATGCAAATGATATACCTTGCAAATGGAGACCATAAAGGGTAGCTAGTAACATACCTGAAAAAGTTTACTTCAAGACAAAATTAATATAAGAGACAAAGTAGTTCACTTCACACCAGTTAAAAGAATCATCCAACAGCAAGAAATAATGGATGTAAATATTTACACCACAACAATGGTGCATCTACATACATTAAACAAACCATACTCAATATAAAGATTCAAATAGACACCCAAACAATATTACTGGGTGGTTTAAATATGTCTCTTTCATGAATAAATATATCCTGCAGACGAAAATTAAGTAATGTTGCTTTAGAACTAAAAAACAATATTAATCAGATGAACCCTACAGATATCTATAGACTATTTCATCCACCAACAACTGAATTTACTTTCTTTCAGTTGCACATGGTATCTTCTTTTAAAAAGACTAAATTTAAGTACACAAAGTAAGTATTAGAAAATACAAAATATTAATATGATTCCATTAATATTATTAGATCATAATGAAATGAAATTAGAAATGAACAGCAAGAAAAATTATGGAAACCATATAAGTAGATAGAGATTGAACAATATCCTCTTAAATGAGAAATGAAGAGGAGGGAGCAAGGAAGGGAAACAGGAAGCATTGGGGACTTAAATGGAGCAAATTATATTCCATGCATGTATGATTATGTCAAAATTAACTCCACTATTATGTATAATTATAATGCACTAATTAAATATTTAAAAAGAGAAGAATAGTTTAATTATGATACATATGTTAGACTTGTAGGACACAATTACAAAGTGAGCTAAATATATACAAGCTACATGGAAAGACCTTACCTTCATTTTATTAAATGACAAAGATAAATGGCAGATCAATATGTGTGTCATTACCTACATATGTTAACATAATACAGAATAGCATAATATTTTGTAAAGTATAGAATTATAATTACCTGTAATATTTAGAACTTTTTGCAGTAAGAACATGTACATGTGGACCACCTATTATGGATCAGAAGATTCAAGAACATGTGAACTACTCCCTTTTGAAATTAAAGATTTACATAAGCCTAACCACAGGAATAGTCAGTTAAGTGCCTGCTAGCTGATGCAGCAACAACTAAAGTTTACTTTTTGATGAACATAAATTCTAATATGGATTGGCAAGGGCTCTCTGTTACCCAGGGATATAGGTTGCTTCCAAACTCATGCTTTCATCCTCTCAACTTTATGAATTTATCCTACTCAAATTTTTTTGAGATTTTTTGTATGTTTTATAAATGATTTTTTTATAAATTTTTAGAAGTTGTTGACCATTGTTTAATCAAATATTATTTCTGCCTCCTCTGGATTCTTACCATAGGCATAATCACATGCTTAATAGTATTACATGTGTGTCTTACACTCTATTATTTTCTTCTTATTTTCTTTAAGTTACTCAGATAGGATATATCAACTGACCTATTATCAATTTCACTGATTCTTTTTTCTTCCTGTTAAAATTTTCTGTTGAGTACCTCTGGTCAGTTTTTCACTTCATTTATTATACTTTTTGACCAAAGATTTTTTATTTGATCACTTTATACAATTTCAGACGCTTTCTGATGTTTTCTATTTGGCAAGATATCTGTCTCATGCTTTCCTTTGTTCTTTATACATGATTTATTTAGATTTTTGAATATTTTAGAATACCTGATTTGAAAATTAAGTCCAATATTTGGGTTTTCACAGGACAATTATGTCTATTATTTTCCCTCCCTATCTGGCATACTTTGTTTTTTTCTTTACATGCACTGTAATTTTTTTGTTGCAAATGTAACATTTTAAATATTATGATATAGCAACTAAGGAAATCAAGATTCTCCTACTGATCTGTTTGTTGTTTGCAGTTTTACTTGTCATTGTTTTCGATTTTATAGCTTTCTGAACTAGTTTTACAAAATGTGCATCATTGTCACGTGTGATTTGGTCACAAAGAAAAACCCATGTAAATACAGTTTTCTCATACTAGACAAAGGGACCAAAAATATGCAATGGAGAAAAGATAGCCTCTTCAACAAATGGTGCTGGGAAAACTGGAAATCCATATGCAACAGAATGAAATTAAATCCCTATCTCTCACCCTGCACAAAAGTTAACTCAAAATGGATCAAGGACCTTGGAATCAGACCAGAGACCTTGCATCTCATAGAAGAAAAGTAGGTTCCATACCTTCAACATGTCGGCTTAGGATCAGACTTCCTTAACAGGACTCCCATAGCACAAGAAATAAAAGCAAGAATCAACAACTGAGATAGATTCAAACTAAAAAGCTTTCTCTCAGCAAAGGAAACTCTCAGTAATGTGAAGAGAGAGCCTACAGAGTGGGAGAAAATCTTTGCCACTCATACTTCAGATAGAGCACTAATTTCCAGAATATGTAAAGAGCTCAAAAAACTCTACACCAAGAATACAAATAACCCAATCAACAAATGGGCTAAGGAAATGAACAGAAACTTCACAGAAGAAGATCTCCAAGCAATCAACAGATATATGAAAATATTGAACATCATCTTTAGTAATAAGAGAAATGCAAATCAAAACTACCCTCAAATTCCATCTCACCCCAATTAGAATGGTGATTATCAAGAATACAAGCAACAATAGGTGTTGGCAAGGATGTGAGGAAAAAGGTACACTCATACATTGCTGGTGAGGTTGCAAATTAGTGCAGCCACTCTGGAAAGCAGTGTGGAGATTCCTTAGAAAATTTGGAATGGAACCAGCATTTGACCCAGCTATCCCACTCCTTGGCCTATACTCAAAGAACTTAAAGTCAGCATACTACAGAGATGCAGCCACATCAATGTTCATAGCTGTTCAATTCACAATAGCCAGATTGTGCAAACCAACCTAGATGCCCTTCAGTTGATGAATGGATAAAGAAACCGTGGTATATATATACAATGGAATATTACTCAGCCATAAAGAATAATAAAATTGTGGTATTTGTAGGCAAATGGATGAAATTGGAGAATATCTTGCTAAGTGAGATAAGTCAATCTCAAAAATCCAAAGGCCGAATGATCTCACTGATAAGTGGATAATGATACATAATGGGGGGTGGGAGGGAGGCGAGAATGGAGGAAGGAGGGACTGTATAGAGGAAAAGAGGGGTGGGAGGGATGGGGGAAGGAAAAAAAACCAGAATAAATCAAACACCATTACCCTATGTAAATGTATGATTACACAAATGGTATGCCTCTACTTCATGTACAGAGAAACAAGTTGTACCCCATTTGTTTACAATAAAGAAAAAAATATATTTAAAAAAAGAATTGAGCTTGCATGTGCTGCTGCATCCTTGATCTTCCATCTTTTATTCCCTACAATCCTTCAACCTATTGGATGGGGCTGCCCATGTTTAGGAAGAGTCTCCACTACAGTTGACTATCACACATGCCAATCATTCCTAGACACACCTTAATTGACACACCCAGAAACCTCTTAATCTCCAGTATCTCTTAATCCAAACAAGTTGACGATTCAAATTAACTATTACAGATATTATCTCTAGGTTTTTGTCTTTGGAAATTAATGCCTTATACAATACATAATTTTTCTTTTATCTTTATTATTTTTAGAGATCTATAGTTATACTCAGTATTTGGATTTATCCTGACAAACTCATACATTCAGGTGCATAATTTTCTTTCTTTTTCTGTTAGTTCCTTTTATATGTACATGACAGTAGAGTGTATTTTGAATATCATACATACATGGAGTATAATTTATTCTGATTAGGATACCATTCTTGTGGTTGTACATAATGTGGAGTTTCACTGGTGGTGTATTTGTATATTAACAGAGAAAAATGATGTCTGATTCATTCTACTCTTAGAAATTTGTCATACATCAACAGTGTCTTTCCATTCCATTAAAAATGAAAGGTCTGCATGGTGTTCTATCTTTCTTCATAGTATTTAAACCTACTGTTATTTTAAAGAAACCCAGTTTGAGGACATTTGGGTTGTCTTCAGTAACTTGTTAGTATGAATAACAGTTCCTGGTAACAGAGATTGTGCCCTTCCTTGACCTGCAACATATGAATTCAACTAAACACACACTTTTTGCAAAAAATATTGTTCTTGGTAAAGAAACACAATTTCTGGACAAGTCCTCCAGTTTCCACTTCTGAAAAAAATGTATACCTATGTCCCTCCTATATAGCTATTCTGAAGTTATCACTACTTGAAAACAGTCAAATGCTTTCCTTCACATAAATTTCAAAAATTGGAATTATTATATCATCAGGTAGGTACACATTGGAAAATTTATACTTCTACCAGAAGTTTCACAATATCCTAAAATTACTGTATATCATGAATTCTAATTTCTAAACTATTAAGTTGAAAAATATCATTTCATAATTAGATTTTTTATTAATAACCAAAATTGAGCATTGTCTTAGTCTGTTCCTGATGCTATAAGAAAATATTTTAGACTAAGTAATTTACAAACAATAGAGACTTTTGTCTCTCAGATCTGGAGAATGAGAGTCCAAGATTAAGACACTGGTCACTAATATTCATAAGGGTTTAACCTTCATTATTTAATTATCTTCTAAATGTTATACCTCTTAACATTATCACATTGGTGAATTGAACCATATGAATTTTGGGAAACACATTCAGGCCATAGAAACCATATTTCTATTTCTTTATTCATCATTCATATTTCTTCTGCAGATAATATCTATTCATGTATTTAGCATACTTTTTCTACTACTGTTCTTGTTTTATTTATTTGAGATAATACAGAATAATGAGAATTTTAACTGTGTAGTAGTCATAAAAGTTACCAACAATTTTATTCACATTTTCATTTTAACACTGCTTATGGAGCATGTAAAAATTTTCAAGTTTGTAATGTTTCTGTGTCACTCTTTCTCTTTGTATTTCTTTCCTTTTGTGCTTGATTCAAGAAACATTATATAACATGATATTATACAAATATTCAGAAATTTTTCAAGACTATTTTGTTTTTAATATTTCAAGTATAAATATTCATCAAATATTTATTTGCTATTTGGCTAAGATTAGAAATCTAATTTTATGTTTTCCACATTATTAACCAACTGCTTGTACACCAGCTGTTGGATAATTCATCTTACATCTGAACTTTAAGTTGCCACTTTTGTCATATGCCAAATTTAAATTATTTTATTTTTTCTCAATGTCTGATTCTGACTTCACTTATCAATCTATCTTGTATTGGTATCAAGTTATTTCAAATACTACAGTGTTAAAATATGTTTTGATAACTGGTAGTCCAAAGGTCCCTCATCCTTTTCTTTCAATTTTTTCTTTCCAGCTTTATGGAGGTATAATAGGAAAATGAAAAATATATATATTTAAGGTGTAAGACGTGTTTTGATACAAGTATACCTTATTAAATGATTACCACAATTTAGATAATTACCATGTGCATCAACTCACATAGTTATATCTTTGTGTGTTTATATATGTGTGGTGAGAATATTTATGATTTAATCTCTTAGTAAAATTTGAGGGCATCAGAGTATTAATTATAGGCATCATTTTGTGCCTTAGATCTTCACAACTTATAGAAGTGCCTACCTGAAACTGTATTCTTTGATAACCTCTGGATTTTCCACACCATTCAGTGCTAGGCAACTATCATTCAAGTACCTGCTGCTATGAATTAATTTTCTTTAGATTCTACATGTTAGTGAAATTATACTGTGTGTACCTTTCTGTGCCTGGCTTATTTCACTTGGCATAGTGTCCTTCAACTTAATATAAATTTTATAAATTACAAGACAGGAATTACAAGGGAGGAATTTCTTCTTTTTAATGTTTTCATATTTTATACCTTTACTTAATTTATTTATTTTTATGTGGTGCTAAGAATCAAACCCAGTGCCTCATACATGTTAGCAAGTGCTCTACCACTGAACTACAACCCCAGCCCAGGAATTTCTTCTTTTAAAAGATTGACTAATATACAAGCAAATAAATAATACATGTTATTTATCCATTTTGTCACTTGTTGGGTACATAGATTGTTTCTGTTTTTTAACCTATTGTGAATATAGAAGTACAAATGTGTCTTTGACACACTGACTTCATTTCCTTTAGATATATAACCAAGAGTGAGACTTCTGCATCATATAGTAGTTCTATTTTAATGATTTGAGTAACAATTGTATCATTTTCCATAATAGCACACTAGTTTACATTCCTAGAGATAGTGTGCAAGATCTTCATTTTTTCTGTATCCTTGCTGACACTAGTCATCTTCAGAATTTTTTATAATTGCCATACTGGAGTAAGGTGATATCTCATTGATTTTGATTTGCATTTTTTATATACTTGACCATTTGAACTTATTCTTTTCAGAAATGTCTATTTGGATCTATTTCCTATTTTAAATTGAGTTAATTATTTTTGTATTTGCTGTTGAGTTTTGGGGGGTTTCTTTTATATTCTGGATATCAACTCTTGCTCAGATGTATAGTTTGAAAATATTTCCTTTCATTGTATGGGTTGCATTTGCACTCTATTGATTGTTTCCTTTGCTATGCAGAAGATTTTTAATTTGATGTAATCCCACTTTTCTATTTCTGATTCTGTTTCCTGTGATTTGGGGTTCTTGTCCAAAAATTTTTTACCCATTCCAAATGTCTTGAAAATATTCCTTGTTTTTTTTAAAGGAGTTTTATAGCTTCAGGTTGTATATTTAAGTCTCTAATTCATTTTGAATTGAATTTTGTAACTGGGGAGAGACAGGGGTCTTAGTTCATTCTTCTGTTACAAGGATATACAATTATCCCAGCATCATATATTGAATACTGTTTTATTCTCCATTGTGTGTCATTAGAACCTTTGTAAAAATTCAGTTTCCTATAGATGTATGAGTTTGCTTTCAGGCTTTCAATTTTTATTCCATTGGTTTTGTGTGTCTGTTTTCATGCCAGTACTACACTGTTTTGATTACCACAGCTTTGTAGTATATTGGAATCAGACAATGTATGTCTTCTGCTACATCCTTATTACAGTTGTGGTAGTGGTAGTATTGGGGATTGAAATCAGGGTCACTCTAACATTAAGCTACATCCTTGGCAGTGTTTCACTAAGTTGCCCAGGTTGACCTTGAACTTGAAATCTTTATTGCCTCAGTCTCTTATGTACCTCGGATTACAGGTGTGCACTGCTGCACTTGGCCTGCTATGCTGCTTTTGCTCAAGATAGCTTTGCATATTTGTGTGGGTGCAGTTTTTTTTTCATGGTTATATGAAAATTTTGGATATTCTTCTAATTCTGTGAAGAATATCATTGGGGATTTTGATAAGTAGATCATTGAATCTGCCAATTGCTTTGTACAATGTAGACATTTTAAAAATATTAAATTTCCTAATCCATGAACATGAAATGTCTCTATAATTATTTGTGTCCTCTCAATTTCTGTCATCAGTATTTCATAGTTTTCATTGTAGAGATATTTCATACCTTTGGTAAAGTTTATTCCTATGTGTTTAAAATTTTTGTAGCTATTGAAAATGGGATTGCTTTCTTGACTTTGATGTCAGATAATTGTGTGACGGGCTGACAGATCTGGCTCCATGAGAATGTTATAGACCAGACTATGAGGGAAATGACTAAACAGACTCCGTTTTGCTCTGAGACACCACATTATATAGGAAATAACCTTCTCCCATGGGAACACCCCACCTCTGTACCCATCATCAGTTACTTAGTGTGACATGTTTAACAATATAGAATGACAATTCCTATGTAAAGAAAAGTTGCTCTCTTTTGATTCCTCTTGCTCCTAAACAATGTACCATGTGAACAGTGATTGTGTGAATGTTAGTAACCATTCTTTAGTTTGTACCTAGGCAAGGGTCATTTTGACCCACTTCTCCTTCTGTTGATGATCTCATGATGTTAGTTTGTAATTTCAAATCATAGCAACAGACACTTATGATTGATGTGATTTTTGATATAAGAACCCCTACAACCCTATGGTTGGGGCTGTTCTCCCAATAGTCATTTTTTGGGGTATTGTGTGAGATAGTCAGCTGGCCGGCTTAATAAAGACTCTCAAATTTGGACTTCTCAGTGGTGATCGGTCTGTTCTTAAGTTGCACCACATAACAATTGTTATTGGTATACAGCAATACTACTGATTTTTTTGTACGTGATTTTTCTATCCTGAAACTTTACCAAATTATTCAATTAATTCTAATAGGCTTTTTTGTAATTTTGAGGGATTTATACATATAAAATCATATAGTATCTACATATGAGATCCACGAACAGCAACAATGATCATTTTTTTTCAACTTGAATGTTCTTTGCAATTTCTCTTACCTGGTTTCTGTCACTAGAATTTTCAGAATTATACTAAGTGAAAGTAATGAAGTGAGCATCCATCTATCATTCCAGGCATTAGAGAGAAATCTTTTAGCTTTCCCCAGTACAGTATAATGCTAGCAGTCATCTTATTAAGTGACCTATTTGGGGGAACCTTTCAAACACATTCTATGAAGCTAGTATCAACCTGATAACACAACCAGACAAAGAAACATCAAGGAAATAAAACTTCAGAACAATATATTTGAAGAATCTAAATGCAAAAACTAAATGCAAAAGGGTTTTTTTTTTTTTTTTTTTTTTTTTTTTTTTGTGGTGCTGGGGATCAAACCCAGGGCTTTGGGCTTACAAGGCAAGCACTCTACCAACTGAGCTATCTACCCAGCCCAAAAAGTTTTAATAAAATACTGGTAAATCCCATACAAAAACACACAAAAAAATAGTGCAACATAATCAAATGGATTTCATCCCAAGATGCAAGGTTGGTTCAACATATGGAAATCGATAAATGTAATCCATCACAAAAATAGACAAATACAGGAACCACATGATTATCTCAATAGATGCCTAAAACGTTTGATAAAATACAGCATTCATTCATGTTTGAAACACTATACAAACTAGGACTAGTAGGAACATACTTGTAAAAGCTATTTATGACAAACCCAAGGCCAAAATCATTATAAACAGAGAATAATTGAAAGCATTTTCTCTAAAAACTGGAACAAGACAGGGATTTACTCTTTCACCACTTCTATTCAACATGTATGTTGGCACTCTAGCTAAAGTAATCAGGCAAAAGAAAGAAATTAAAGGGATAAAATAGGAAAAGAAGAGCTAAAACTGTTTGCTAATGACATGATCCTATATTTAGAAGATCCAAAAAACTCTTCCAGAGCCAGGCACAGTGATACATGTCTGTAGTACCAGCAGCTTCAGAGGCTGAGACAGGAGGATTGTGAGTTCAAAGCCATCCTTAGCAATGTAGTGAGGCCCTAAGCAACTTAGCAAGATCCTGTCTCTAAATAAAATATTTAAAAGGACTGGAGATTTAGCTCAGTGGTTAAGCACCCCAGTTTCAATTCCAAGTACCAAAAAAAAGCAAAAAACAAAAACCACCAGAAAATGTCTAGAACTCATAAATGAATTCAACAATGTAGCAGAATAAAAAAATTAACACTCATAATTCAATTGCATTTAATGATAAATAAGCTGAAAGAGAAATTAGGAAACTATCCCATTTATAATAGCCTGAAAATACTTGGGAATCAATCTAACAAAAGAGAAGAAAAACCTTAGACAATGAAAAAATCTTCCATGTAATTGGGTAGGCAGAATTAACATTGTCAAGTTGGCCATAACACCAAAAGCACTTAGATTTAATGCAATTCCTACTAAATTCCAATGAAGTTCTTCATAGAAGTAGAAAAAGCAGTTATGAAATTTAATTGGAAAAATAAGAGGCTCAAAATAACCAAAGCAATTCTTATCAAGAAAAGTGAAGCAGAAGGTATCATAATATCAGACCTTAAATTATACAATAGAGCCATAGAAACAAAACCAGAATGTTCTTGGCACCAAAATAGGCAGGAAGACCAATGAAATAGAATAGAAAACATAGAGATAAATCCACATAGTTATTTCATACTAGACAAATGCTTGGAAACATACCCTGAAGAAAAGATAGCCTCTTCAACAAATGGTTCTGGGAAAACTGGAACTCCATATGTAGTACAATGAAATTTAACCCCTATTCTCACCTTGCACAAAACCCAACTTGAAGTGGATCAAAGATCTTGGCATTAGACTAGAAACTGTAGGTACTAGAAGAAAATGTAGGTCCAACACTCCAACATATTGACTTGGAAACTGACTTCCTTAATAGACTTGCAAAGTGCAAGAAGCAAAATAAAAAATAATGGATAGTGTCAAACTAAAAAGTTTCTTCACAGTAAAGGAAACAATCAAGAACATAAAGAGAGAGTCTACAGAATGGGAGAAAATCTTTGCCACCAGCACCTCAGACAAGGGGTTAATTTCTAGGATATACAAAGAACTCAAACAGCATAACACCAAAAAAACTCCCAATAACTCGATCAATAAATAGGCAAAGGAATTGAACAGAACTTCACAGAAGAAGAAATACCAATGGCCAACAAATATATGAAAAACAGGTTCAACATCTCTAATAATTAGAGAAATGCAAATTAAAACTACACTTAGATTTCACCTCACTCCAAGCAGAATCACAATTATCTAGAATACAAATAATGATAAATGTTGGCAAGGATGTGCAGAAAAAGGAACACTCATACATTGTTGTGGGACTTAAAATTAGTGCAACCTACTCTGGAAAGTAGTAAGAAAATTCCTCAAAAATCTTGGAATGGAAGTACCATTTGATCCAGTTATACCACTCCATGGTACATATTCAAAGTAGTTAAAATCAGCATACTTCAGTGATACAGCCACATCAATGTTAGTAGCAGCACAATTCACAAGAGTTATGGTATGGAAACAACCTCAATACCATCAAGAGATGAATGGATAAAGCAATTGTGGTATGCATACAGAATTGAATATTATCCAGCCACAAAGAAGAATGACTTTATGACATTTTCCAGTAAATTGATGGACTTGGAACTATTATGCTATGTGAAATAAGACAATTGCAAAAAAAAAAATAAATAAACAAAGGTTGAATGTTCTCACTGATATGTGGATGCCAGCCCACAACAAGGGGGTCGCTGAGAATAGAAGTTCTTTGGATTAGATAAAGGGGAATGAAGGAAAGAAAGAGGGGATGGGAATAGGAGAGTAGAATGAATCAGACATAAATTTCCTATGTTCACATATGAATACACCACAGTGTATATCAACATTGTGTACGTCCCCAAGACTTGGATCCTAATTAGAATAATATATAGTCAATGATTATATAATATATCAAATAGATTCAACTGTCATATATAAATAAAAATAATAAAAATTAAAAATAAAATGGTCTTTATTATGTTTATTTCCTTTTTATCTAAGTTTTTCAGTACTTATTAGTCCCAAATGGATGCTGAATTTTATCAAATTCCTTTTCTGCATCCATTAAGATGACCATATTATAATTTTTCCTTTATTCTGCTGTTATGGTGTATCATGTTTATTGATTTGCATATATTGTATCTTTCTGTCTCTGGAATAAATTCCACTTGATAATGGTGAATAATCTTTATAATGTGCTATTGGATTTGGTCTGTCAGTTGGGGATTATTGTGTCTATGCTTATCAAGAAACTTGGTCTATAGTTTTCTCTTTCTGTTGAGTCCTTATCTCACTTTGGTATTAGGGTAATGCTGTCCTTATAGAATGTATTGGAAGAGTTCATTGCTTTTCAAATTTTCAGGATAAATTAAGGATAATAAGTATTATTTATTCTTTAAATGTTTGGTAGAATTTGGCAGCTAATCTATTGTGTCTTGTGTTTGTCTATAATCAACCACTTTTATTACTGATTCAGTATTGTTACTTGTTATTCATATGTTAAGCTTTTCTATTTCTCCATAATTCAGTCTTGGTAAGGAATGTGGGTCTTGAAATTTTCTATTTCTTCTAGATCATCAAATCTGTTAGCATATAGTTGCTCATAACAATCCCTAATGATCATTTGTATTCTGTGATGTCAGTGGTAATTACTAATTTTTTTTATCTGCAACTAAAAATTTTTTTATTGTAAACAAATGGGATACATGTTGTTTCTCTGTTTGTACATGGCGTAAAGGCATACCATTTGTGTAACTATAAATTTACATAGGGTAATGTTATTAGTTTCATTCTGTTATTTTTTCCCTTCCCCCCAGCCCTCCCACCCCTCTTTCCCTCTATACAGTCCTTCCTTCCTCCATTCTTGCCCCCCTCCCTAAACCTAACTCTAACCCTAACACTAACCCCTCCCACCCCCCATTATGTATCATCATCCACTTATTAGTGATATCATTTGTCCTTTGGTTTTTTGAGATTGGCTTATCTCACTTAGCATGATATTCTCCAATTTCATCCATTTGCCTGCAAATGCCATAATTTTATCATTCTTTATGGCTGAGTAATATTCCATTGTATATATATACCACGGTTTCTTTATCCATTCATCAATTGAAGGACATCTAGGTTGGTTCCACAATCTGCCTATTGTGAACTGAGCAGCTATGAACATTGATGTGACTGTATCTCTGTAGTATGCTGATTTTAAGTCCTTTGGGTATAGGCCAAGGAGTGGGATAGCTGGGTCAAATGGTGGTTCCTTTCCAAGTTTCTAAGGAGTCTCCACACTGCTTTCCAGAGTGGCTGCACTAATTTGCAGCCCCACCAGCAATGTATGAGTGTACCTTTCTCCCCACATCCTCGCCAACACCTGTTGTTGCTTGTATTCTTGATAATCGCCATTCTAATTGGGGTGAGATGGAATCTTAGGGTGGTTTTGATTTGCATTTCTCTTATTACTAGAGTTGTTGAACATTTTTCCATATGTTTGTTGATTGCTTGTAGATCTTCTGTGATGTGTCTATTCATTTCCTTAGCCCATTTGTCGATTGGATTATTTGCATTCTTGGTGTAGAGTTTTTTGAGTTCTTTATAGATTCTGGAGATTAGTGCTCTATCTGAAGTATGATTGGCAAAGATTTTCTCCCACTCTGTAGGCTCTTTCTTCACATTGCTGATAGTTTCCTTTGCTGAGAGAAAGCTTTTTAGTTTGAATCTATCCCAGTTAATGATTCATGCTTTTATATCTTGTGCTATGGGAGTCCTGTTGAGGAAGTCTGGTCCTAAGTCAGCATGTTGAACATCTGGACCTACTTTTTCTTCTATAACCTGCAGGGTCTCTGGTCTGATTCCGAGGTCCTTAATCCATTTTGAGTTTAGTTTCGTGCATGGTGAGAGATATGGGTTTAGTTTCATTCTGTTGCATATGGATTTCCAATTCTCCCAGCACCATTTGTTGAAGAGGCTATCTTTTCTCCATTGCATATTTTTGGCCCCTTTGTCTAGTATGAGAAAATGGTATTTATTTGGGTTTGTGTCCGTGTTCTCTATTCTGTATCATTGATCTACCTTTCTATTTTGGTACCAATACCATGCCATTTTTGTTACTATTGCTTTGTAGTAGAGTTGAAGATCAGATATTGCGATACCCCCTGCTTCACTCTTTCTGCCAAGGATTGCTTTAGCTATTCTGGGTTTCTTATTCTTCCAGATGAATTTCATAATTGCTTGCTGTATTTCTGTAAGGTACAGCATTGGGATTTTAATTGGAATTGCATTGAATCTGTATAGCACTTTAGATACTATGGCCATTTGAACAATATTAATTCTTCCTATCCAAGAACATGGGAGATCTTTCCATCTTCTAAGGTTTTCTTTAATTCTTTCTTTAGTGTTCTGTAGTTCTTAATGTAGAGGTCTTTCACCTCTTTTGTGAGATTGAGTCCCAAGTATTTTATTTTTTTCGAGGCTATTGTGAATGGGGTAGTTTTCCTAATTATTCTTTCCAAAGATTCATCACTTATGTATAAAAATGCATTAGATTTATGTGCATTGATCTTATATCCCGCTACTTTACTGAATTCACTTATGAGTTCTAAAAGTTTTCTGGTGGAATTTCCTGGTTCCTCTAAGTATATAATCATATCATCAGCAAATAAGGAGAGTTTGAGTTCTTCTTTTCCTATTCGCATCCCTTTAATTTCTTTGGTCTGTCTAATTGCTCTGGCTAGAGTTTCAAGGACGATATTGAATAGAAGTGGTGCAAGAGGGCATCCCTGCCTTGTTCCAGTTTTTAGAGGGAATGCTTTCAGTTTTTCACCATTTAGAATGATATTGGCCATAGGCTTAGCATAGATGGCCTTTACAATGTTAAGGAATGTTCTCACTATCCCTATTTATTCTAGTGTTTTGAGCATGAAGGGGTGCTGTATTTTATCAAATGCTTTTTCTGCATCTATTGAAATAATCATGTGATTCTTGACTTTAAGTCTATTGATATGGTGAATTACATTTATTGATTTCCTAATGTTGAATCAACCTTGCATCCCTGGGATGAAACCCACTTGATCATGGTGCACTGTCTTTTAATATGTTTTTGTATGCGATTTGCTCAAGTTTTGTTGAGAATTTTTGCATCAATGTTCATTAAAGATATTGGTCTGAAATTTCTTTCCTCGATGTGTCTCTGTCTGGTTTAGGTATCAGGGTAATATTGGCTTCATAGAATGAGTTTGGGAGGGTTCCCTCCTCTTCTATTTTCTGGAATACTTTGAGAAGTATTGGAATGAGCTCTTCTTTAAAGGTTTTGTAGAACTCGGCTGAGAACCCATCTGGTCCTGGACTTTTCTTTTTGGTAGGCTTTTTGATGACTTCTTCTATTTCATTACTTGAAATTGGTCTATTTAAATTGTGTATGTCCTCCTCGTTCAGTTTAGGCAATTCATATGTCTCTAGAAACCTGTTGATGTCTTTGAAATTTTCTATTTTGTTGGAGTATAGATTTTCAAAATAGCTTCTAATTATGTTTTGTATTTCAGTCCTGTCTGTTGTGATATTTCCTTGTTCATTCCAAATTTTAGTAATTTGAGTTTTCTCCCTCTTTCTCTTTGTTAGTGTGGCTAAGGGTTTATCAATTTTATTTATTTTTTCAAAGAACCAACTATTTATTTTGTTAATTCCAGGTTGAGTTTTAAGGAGTTAAGCGGCTGCTTTCAGTTTTTTGACAATAGCTCAGAAAGGAAACTTACATTTTAACAAGGCAAGGAAGTTGTAATGAGAGAAGTTCAAGACCTCAAGCCTTTGCACAATGTACACCCCTTTTTTCCTTCTGTTTCTTCTGCCATATGAGTACACAATGTCTATCCTCTATGTAGAATTGTGAGAAATGAATTTATATTCCTTAAAATTGCCCAGTCTAAGGTATTTTCTAATAACAGTAGGAATGGGATAAGACAATTGGGAAAATTCTTCCACCTCTATAAAAACAACACTGGTAAAGAGGTAAGGGATCCCCCAAAGCACCAGGCAAACCAAGTAGATAAAATAAAATACCTTTAAAATTCTGAAAATAAAATTGTCATTGGAATGATCATCCACAAATACTGAAAGACCTGCTGGGATTAAAAGTTTAAAGAAGTCTCAGAGTTTCCTAACAATAAGTATCCAGAATACAATAGAATATCACTGTTAGAGCAAAAAAAAAAAATACAAGAATATAACTACTTGCAAGCGAAAGTATCTGCTACTAATGAAAATATTCAGATGAACCACATGTTGGGGTTATATGAAATAAGATTGAAAAGCATCCATCATGAAAATGTTTCAACAACCTAGTAAAGTAGTTTCAAAACAAATAAAGAAAAAATCTCAGCAGAGAACCAAACATTATAAACAAGAGTAAAATAAAAATCAGAAAAGTAAAAATTACTATAACATAAATTATAAAGTGGCTAGATAATACAGAATGTATTATAATATAATAGTTCTCATAATATGATAATCCATTTAATCAATGGACTTGAGAGTTCAAAAAAAGAAGTTATTTAATCTGAACAATAAGGAGAAAATGGTCAGAAAACAAAATGTAAAAAAATGTGGAACTTATGAGACAATAAAAATGATCAAATACTCTATCATTGTAGTTCTCTGGAAAAAGAGGAGCAATAATGCTGATTGAAAAGATTCTTGAATAAATAGTGACTGATAATTCCCAACTTTGATGAAAGACACAAGCAAACAGATCCAAGAATCCAAGAAACTGAGAAAATGTGAAACAGGATAAATAAGGAACCCCAACCAAGACATATCATAATTAATTTATAAATCAAGAAGAAGTCTTTTTAAAGTATTTTTAGTTGTGGATGGATACATACCTTTATTTTGTTTTATTTTAGTTTTATGTGGTGCTGGGAATTGAACATATGCTAGGCAAATGCTCTACCTCTGAGCCACAGCCACAGCCCAAGAAGAAATCTTAAAAGAATGTTGAAGTAACTCAGATAAGGGCAGGAAAATAGAAACAAACAAATGAGAAACAAAGAAATCAGACAGTAAAATTACAGACACATGTGAGAAAATATTCGTAAATTAAAATTTCAAAGCAAAAAATCAAAATACCCTTTTCAACAGATTGGCAAAGCTAATTAAACACACAGGCAATAAAATTATAGTGTCCAAAGAAACTGTCTTCAATTCAGTGTTATAGATAGGTTGAAAATTAAAATGGAAAATTATAAACCATGCAACATCAATTTTGAAAAGGAAGAAAAAATGACACTAGTAATGTTTTATAAGATTAACACCTGTCTAAAGAGAGAAACAGGAACATTGCATAATGATAAAAAGTTTAATCCAACAGGAAACTATAATGATCATAACTATGTATGCACCAAAAACATAGCTTCAAAATGAAGGGAACTAAAATTTATAGAACTGAAAAGAGGAATGACAAAACCACAATTATATTTCAAAACTTCAATACCTTTTCAGCAATTAATAGAATTAATAGAATATTAGTAGAGATAGAGAAAATCTGAACCACAATCGACCTACAATTTTTAATCACAATAATTAGAACCCTCCAAACATAATTTTTTTTATTGTAAACAAATGGGATACATGTTGTTTCTCTGTTTGTACATGGCGTAAAGGCATACCATTTGTGTAACTATAAATTTACATAGGGTAATGTTGTTTGATTCATTCTGTTATTTTTTTTCCTTCCCCCCCACCCCTCTTTTCCCTCTATACAGTCCTTCCTTCCTCCATTCTTTCCCCCCTCCCTAACCCTAACACTAACCCCTCCCACCCCCCATTATGTATCATCATCCACTTATTAGTGATATCATTTGTCCTTTGGTTTTTTGAGATTGGCTTATCTCACTTAGCATGATATTCTCCAATTTCATCCATTTGCCTGCAAATGCCATAATTTTATCATTCTTTATGGCTGAGTAATATTCCATTGTATATATATACCACGGTTTCTTTATCCATTCATCAATTGAAGGACATCTAGGTTGGTTCCACAATCTGCCTATTGTGAACTGAGCAGCTATGAACATTGATGTGGCTGTATCTCTGTAGTATGCTGATTTTAAGTCCTTTGGGTATAGGCCAAGGAGTGGGATAGCTGGGTCAAATGGTGGTTCCTTTCCAAGTTTTCTAAGGAGTCTCCACACTGCTTTCCAGAGTGGCTGCACTAATTTGCAGCCCCACCAGCAATGTATGAATGTACCTTTCTCCCCACATCCTCGCCAACACCTGTTGTTGCTTGTATTCTTGATAATCGCCATTCTAATTGGGGTGAGATGGAATCTTAGGGTGGTTTTGATTTGCATTTCTCTTATTACTAGAGTTGTTGAACATTTTTCCATATGTTTGTTGATTGCTTGTAGATCTTCTGTGATGTGTCTATTCATTTCCTTAGCCCATTTGTCGATTGGATTATTTGCATTCTTGGTGTAGAGTTTTTGAGTTCTTTATAGATTCTGGAGATTAGTGCTCTATCTGAAGTATGATTGGCAAAGATTTTCTCCCACTCTGTGGGCTCTTTCTTCACATTGCTGATAGTTTCCTTTGCTGAGAGAAAGCTTTTTAGTTTGAATCTATCCCAGTTAATGATTCATGCTTTTATATCTTGTGCTATGGGAGTCCTGTTGAGGAAGTCTGGTCCTAAGTCAGCATGTTGAACATCTGGACCTACTTTTTCTTCTATAACCTGCAGGGTCTCTGGTCTGATTCCGAGGTCCTTAATCCATTTTGAGTTTAGTTTCGTGCATGGTGAGAGATTTGGGTTTAGTTTCATTCTGTTGCATATGGATTTCCAATTCTCCCAGCACCATTTGTTGAAGAGGCTATCTTTTCTCCATTGCATATTTTTGGCCCCTTTGTCTAGTATGAGAAAATGGTATTTATTTGGGTTTGTGTCTGTGTCCTCTATTCTGTACCATTGATCCACCTTTCTATTTTGGTACCAATACCATGCCATTTTTGTTACTATTGCTTTGTAGTAGAGTTGAAGATCAGATATTGCGATACCCCCTGCTTCACTCTTTCTGCCAAGGATTGCTTTAGCTATTCTGGGTTTTTTATTCTTCCAGATGAATTTCATAATTGCTTGCTCTATTTCTGCAAGGTACATCATTGGGATTTTAATTGGAATTGCATTGAATCTGTATAGCACTTTTGGAAGTATAGCTATTTTGACAATATTAATTCTGACTATCCAAGAACATGGGAGATCTTTCCATCTTCTTAGGTTTTCTTTAATTTCTTTCTTTAGTGTTCTGTAGTTCTCATTGCAGAGATCTTTCACCTCTTAGATTGATTCCCAAGTATTTTATTTTTTTCGAGGCTATTGTGAATGGAGTATTTTTCCTAAAATCTGTTTCTGAAGATTCATCACTTATGTATGAAAATGCATTAGATTTATGAGCATTGATTTTATATCCTGCTACTTTACTGAACTCACTTATGAGTTCTGAAAGCTTTCTGGTGGAATTTCCCAGTTCCTCTAAATATATAATCATATCATCAGCAAATAGGAATAGTTTGAAGTCTTCTTTTCCTATTCGTATCCGTTTAACTTGTTTGGTCTCTCTAATTGCTCTGGCTAGAGTTTCAAGGATGATATTGAATAGAAGTGGTGATAGAGTGCATCGCTGCCTTGTTCCAGTTTTTAGGGGGAATGCTTTTAGTTTTTTACTATTAGAATGTATTCATCATGGACTTAGCATAGATGGCCTTTACAATGTTAAGGAATGTTCCCACTACCCCTTTTTTTTTCTACTGTTTTGAGCATGAAGGGATGCTGTATTTCATCAAATGCTTTTTCTGCATCTATCAAAATAATCATGTGATTATTAATTTTAAGTGTGTTGATATGGTGAATTACATTTATTGATTTCCAGGTGTTGCACCAACCTTGCATCCCTGGGATAAAACCCACTTGATAATGGTGCATATTTTAAATATATTTTTGTATGGAATTTTCTAAAATTTTGTTGAGAAATTTTGCACCTGTGTTCATTAAGGATACTGGTCTCAAATTTTCTTTCCTAAATGTATCTCTGTCTGGTTTAGGTATCAGGGTGATATTGGCTTCATAGAATGAGTTCGGGAGGGTTCCCTCCTCTTCTATTTCATGGAATACTTTGAGGAGTAATGGAATGAGCTCTTCTTTAAAGGTTTTGTAGAACTCAGGTGAGAACCCATCTGGTCCCGAACTTTTCTTTGTTGGTAGGCTTTTGATGACTTCTTCTATTTCGCTACTTGAAATTGATGTATTTAAATTGTGTATGTCCTCCTGGCTCAGTTTAGGTAATTCATATGTCTCTAGAATCCTATTGATGTCTTCAAGATTTTCTATTATATTGGAGTATACATTTTCAAAATAGCTTCTAATTATGTTTTGTATTTCAGTCCTGTCTGTTGTGATATTTCCTTGTTCATTCCAAACTTTAGTAATTTGAGTTTTCTTCCTCCTTCTCTTTGTTAGTGTGGCTAACGGTTTATCGATTTTATTTATTTTTTCACAGAACCAACTATTTTTTTTCAATTTTTTGACTGTTTATTTTGTTTCAATTTCATTGATTTCAGCTCTGATTTTAACTATTTCCTGTCTTCTACTACTTTTGGTGTTGATGTATTCTTCTTTTCCTAGGGCTTTGAGCTGTAGAGTTAGGTTGTTTATTGTTTGATTTTTTTTCTCCTTTTACTGAATGCACTGTATGAAATAAATTTTTCTCTAATTATTGCTTTCACAGGGTCCCAGAGATTTTGATATGATGTATCTCTGTTCTTGTTTACCTCTAAGAATTTTTTTATTTCCCTCCTGATATCTTCTGTTATCCATTTATCATACAATAGCATATTATTTAATCTCCAGGTGTTGGAGTAGTTTCTGTTTTTTATTCTGTCATTTATTTCTAATTTCAATCCATTATGATCTGAGAGAATACAAGGTAGTATCTCTATCTTCTTGTATTTGCTAAAAGTAGCTTCGTGGCATAATATATGGTATATTCCAGAGGAGGATCTATGTGCTGCTGAGAAGAAAGTGTATTTCCTCTTTGTTGCATGGTATATTCTATAAATATCCGTTAAGTCTAAATTACTGATTGTGTTATTGAGATCTATGGTTTTTTTGTTCAATTTTGTTTGGAGGATCTGTCCAGTGGGGAGAGAGGTGTGTTAAAGTCGCCTAGTTTTACTGTGTTGTGGTCTATTTGATTTCTGGAATTGAGAAGAATTTGTTTGACGTACATGGATGAGCCACTGTTTGGGACATAGATATTTATGATTGTTACGTCTTGCTGATTTATGCTTCTGTTACACAATATGAATTGTCCTTGTTTATTCCTTCTGACTACCTTTGGCTTGAAGTCCACATTCCTGATATGAGGATAGATAGTCCAACTTTTTTGCTGAGTTCATGTGTATGGTATGTTTTTCCCCATCCTCTCACCTTTAGTCTGTGGGTATCTCTTTCTATGAGATGAGTCTCCTGCAGGCTACATATTGTTGGATCTTTCTTTTTAATCCAGTCTGCAAGTCTATGTCTTTTGATTGATGAGTTCAGGCCATTAACATTCAGGGTTATTATTGACATATGATTTGTATTCCTAGTTATTTGGCTCATTTTTGTTTTTCAACAAGACTTGATTTCTTCTTTATTTGGCTATTCCTTTAGGGTAGTTCCTCCCTTTGCTGATTTACATCATTGTATTTCATCTTTTCCTCATGGAATATTTTGCTTAGAATGCTCTGTAGCACCGACTTTCTTTTCGTAAATTCTTTTAGCTTTTGTTTATCATGGAAGGATTTTATTTTGTCGTCAAATCTGAAGGTAAGTTTTGTTGGGTATAAGATTCTTGGTTGGCATCCATTTTCTTTCAGGGCTTGAAAAATGTTGTTCCAGGCCCTTCTAGCTTTTAGGGTCTGAGTTGAATAATCTGCTGATATCGTATTTGTTTCCCCCTGAATGTAATTTGATTCTTTTTTCTCACAGTCTTTAAAATTCTGTCTTTATTTTGTTTGTTGGGTATTTTCATTATAATGTGCCTTGGTGTGTGTCTGTTGTAATTTTGTATATTTGGAGTCCTGTAAGCCTCTTGTACTTGATTTTCCATTTCACTCTTCAGATTTGGGAAATTTTCTGATATTATTTCATTGAATAGATTGTTCATTCCTTTGGTTTGTTTCTCTGTGCCTTCCTCAATCCCAATAATTCTTAAATTTGGCCTTCTCATGAGATCCCATAATTCTTGTAGATTCTGTTCTTGATTTCTTACCATCTTCTCTGTTTGGTCAAGTTTGTTTTTAAGATTTAATATTTTGTCTTCAATGTCTGAGGTTGTGTCTTCCAGGTGTCCTATCCTATTGGTTATGCTTTCTATGGAGTTTTTAATTTGGTTTATTGTTTCCTTCATTTCAAGGATTTCTGTTTGTTTTTTTTTCATAATCTCTATCTCTTTATTGAAATGATCTTTTGCTTCCCATATTTCCTCTTTTAACTGTTGAGTGGTACGATCATTCAAAGCCTGCATTTGCTCTTTCATCTCTTCGTTTGCTTCTCTGATCATTTTAATTATGTACATTCCGAACTCCCTTTCTGACATTTCTTTTGCCATACTGTCATTGGATTTTATTGATGTAGCATCTAGGTTTGTTTGAGGTAGTTTCTTCCTTTGTTTTCTCATATTGCTCAGTTATCTACCCCTCTATTAGTGAAACTGAGATATTGCAGATTTCCTCTATTGACTTATAGTGTCCCTGTAGATTTTCAATAACTCACCTCCTAACCTTCAGTAGCCAGAAGTCTTGGAGGAACTTGATAATGCAGTGGTACACAAGCAACTGCCCCTCTAGGGGTAGTGGCTTCAGGTGGGGCATATTTCCTGCTGGTGGGAAGAGGCACCTCAACTTGTTGATCAATGGTCAGTCAAAAGAGGGACTAGTCTTTGGGCTGGGGCATGGCTGGTCTGGGCCTGTGTCTCTGGTTCTACCATCCTGGTGGGAAAGTCTTGCCCGGTGGGAAGGACTCACCCAGTTTGGACGTCTCACTGGGTAGCTCTCCTCTGAGAAGATCCCTTTGGTCTAGAAGTACCACCTGGGTTGGGCAGCCCTCCTCTGTGATGTTCCCAGGGATCTGGACCTACGTCCTGCCAGCTTTCTTCTGCAATCATTTTTTTCTATAAGAAACATAACTTATGTGGTTGGAAATATATTTGAATATTGAGTATACATATACATTTAAGATTGACTTTACTTACATTGTAAAAGAGAAATATCAACAGCATTTTTGAGAAAAAATGATCTGTTCATATTTGCATAGAAACCTGGCATATTAAATTGAAGAATTTGTTCAAATGTATATGTAAATAGGAAAAGTTTGATGAAACAGCTAAACTTGGTATTATACTTGAGAAGATTGTTTCTTCAGGAAAATATAAAATTTCGAAGTTGAATCAGGAAGAAAATATAAATAAACCAGGTACCTATAACCATGGAATAAACTGAATACTATTAAGATTTACTTTCAAAATAGATAATACAATTTCATAGAACATGTTTTAAGTAGATTTTGATAGGTCATGTTGCAGTAACAAACCACCCTAAATCTCAGTGGCTTATACCGCTATAGATGTATTTTTAGTTTAACATTAAAAATCAATTTTGCATCCTTGTGCATGGACTAAATCTCTTCTCTAACCTCCTCATTGCTAAAGAGGGAATATATATGCAAAGCAAAATTATGGAGTGTTTTCAAAATTTTCTGTTTGTACAAAGCATTTGTCACTTCTCTAATACTATTGGTCAAAGAAAGGTATTTAGGCAAGCATGACTCAATAAGGTAAGAAAATATATACCTCCTACAGAGAGGTACTAAGTCCAACATCAAAGGGTGAGGCATAATCCTTTTACATGGAAGGGAGCAAATAATTGGCAACAATAAATCAATCTACTCTGAGACATAAAAGAAACCTGATTAATTGGAGAGACTTAACATGCTGCTAAGAAATTTCAATCTTGTAGGGATGCCTGTTTTTTTCCAAATTACTTTATAGATTTAATGCTATAGCAATCAAAATCTCAGTGGGGAATTTTCAAACTGACAAAGTGATTTTAAAGTTAACCTAGAAGTACAGGTGGGTGAGATTGGGCAAGAAAATATTGATAAAATTAGTGTGAATTTGTGAGACTAAATTTTAAAATATTTTTTGGAAACAAAACAATTAAGTCTCCAGGTGAATTTGGTCATCCAAACAAGGAGTATGTTGTCTCCTCACTCTACAAACATATTAAAATAATGAACATGAATAAGAAAAGGCATTTAATTCATACTACCACAGAGATAAATAACAGATAGGAATTATCTGATAAGGAATTTAAATCTCCAATGATAAAAATGTTTAAGCATGAAATACAAATTCCTCTAAAATAAATAAAAACAATTGAAAAAATCTCATCAAAGCATATAATTCACTTTAAAAATAACCAAATCCTATAAAACCAAAACCTAAAAGAATTAAAAGAAGTTGAACATACCACAAAATTTTTTTCTGGTACCAGTGATTGAACCTAGGAGTGCTTGAACTCTGAGTCACATCCCTGTACTTTATTTTTATTTTTATTTTGAGACAGGGTTTCACAAACTTGCTGAGAGCCTCACTAAATTGCCAAGACTGGCCTCAAAATTGCAATCATTGCCTCAACCTCCCAAGCTGCTGGGATTACAGGCATGTGCAACCACACCTGGCACAAACAGAATTTTTTTAAAAAAATCACTGGACAGTCTCAACTGTAAAGAGAAATGATAGAGAAAAGATTCAGTGCACTTAAGGACTTAACAATATAAATTACTCAATTTGAACAGCATAGAAAATTTAGGCTGAAGAAAAATGACCAAAGATTGATGAATGAGGCACAAGAATACAAGAATCAACAATCATATATTTGGAGTTCTGACCCAGCTATCCCACTCCTTGGCCTATACCCAAAGGACTTACAATCAGCATACTACAGAGATACAGCCACGTCAATGTTCATTGCTGCTCAATTCACCATAGCCAGATTGTGGAACCAACCTAGATGCCCTTCAATTGATGAATGGATAAAGAAACCGTGGTATATATATACAATGGAATATTACTCAGCCATAGAGAATGATAAAATTATGGCATTTGCAGGCAAATGGATGAAATTGGAGAATATCATGCTAAGTGAGATAAGCCAATCTCAAAAAACCAAAGGAAGAATGATCTCGCTGATAAGTGGATGATGACACATAATGGGGCGTGGGAGGGGTTAGTTTTAGGGTTAGAGTTAGGGTTAGGGAGGGAAAGAATGGGGGAAGGAAGGACTGTATAGAGGGAAAAGAGGGATGGGAGGGGTGGGGGGGAAGGGAAAAAAATAACAGAATGAATCTACCAACATTACCCTATGTAAATTTATGGTTACACAAATGGTATGCCTTTACTCCATGTACAAACAGAGAAACAACATGTATCCCATTTGTTTACAATAAAAAAAAAGATGATTTAAGGCATGATTTTAAAAATATTTGAATTAATAATGGCTAAAAGTCCCCAAATTTGTAAAAAAAAATGTATAAACATACAGATTCAAGAGACTTAGCACAAACTAAATAAAATAAACCCAAAGAAATTCACACAATATCACACCATGATTAGACTTTTGAATGCTAAATATAATGAAAAAAATAACTCTTGAGATCAACCTTAGGGAAATGATGCACTTCTTATATAAAAGTACCAATTTGAATTATAGTATGTTACTATTCTAACACCATAGAGGTCACAAAAAGTTGACAAATTATTTTTGAAATGCTTATAAAAATAACTATTGTCCCCAAATTCTGTATTCAGTAGAAGTATCTTTCAGGAATTGGAGGTAAATAGCATTGTCACATTAAGGAAAACAGAGGTAATTTGATATAGTATACTTGGTCTTATAACAATGAATAAAGTAAATTAGTTAAATAAAAATAAAACAATAAAAGAAGATTTAGAAGTTCAGAAGGAAATAAAATTGGAGCGGGTAAAAGTAGAGGACAAATAATGCAGACAATCATGTTCTATTACCTTCTTAAATTGTATTTGATATTTGAAGGGGAAACTATCATTCCATATGTTCACTACATGCAGATGACATGCATAAAACAATTACTTTGAAATTGGAATATTAAATGGACTTAAGTTGAAGATAACTGTTATGGTTTGGATATGAGGTGTCCCCCAAAAGCTCACGTGTGAGACAATGCAAGAAGGTTCAGAGGAGGAATGACTGCATTGTAAGAGTCTTAACCCAATTCATGATTTAATCCCATGATAGGGATTAATTGAGTAGTAACTGAAGTGGTAGGGTGTGGTGCAGGAGATTGGATTTGAGGCGTGGCTTAGGGGGTATATATTTTGTATCTGGAAAGTGGAATCTCTCTGCTTCCTGATGACATGAGCTGCTTCCTTTTGCCACAATCTTCTGCCATGATGTTCTGCCTCACTTCAAGTCCCAAGGAATGGAGCCAGCCTCCTATGGACTAAGACTTCTGAAACAGTGAGCCCTCAGATAAACTTTTCCTCCTTTAAAATTGTTCTGGTCAGATCGATTAGTCACAGCAGCAGCAAAAAAGCTGACTAAAACAATAACTATTGTGAAATTTCTTTTAAACAATACAAAAAGTGGAAGTGAAACTCAATAAAATGTTCAAATACCCAGAGCAAGTCAAGAAAGAGAGAACAACAATAATGTATAAATAGTTATGTTTAATATAAAAGATCCAAATACAATACTTAAGGACATAGTGGCTGAGAAGATACAACAATGATTAAACAGAATGCTGTCTACAAAAAACTAACTATAAATAATATTTGTATGTTCCATACAAATAAAGGAGATGGAAAAAGTTATATTACTGCAGAACTTTCACAATAGCAAATTAAATACTCACACAAATCATTCCATCAATAAAAGAACTTACAAAAACTGTAAAATCAAGATTTAGCCAGAGAAATTAGGGAAAAAAATAAAACTCTATGAATAGGAAGAGAGGAAGTCAAATTATCCCTGTGTGCAGGTGATGATTCCACATACAGAAAAACTTAAGAACTCTACCAAAAGCCTATTAGAACAGATGAATGAATTCAGTACATTAATAGGATATAAAATCAACATACAAAATAGATACTTTTTCTTCATACAAATAATGTATCTGCTAAGAAAGAAATCATGGTTGGTATTTTATTCATACAAATAAAAGTGGAATTCCCTGTAGTATGATTATACACGCACATAGTTTGATTTTGTTAAATTCATTCTGCATTTCTCCTCTTTTCAGTCTGTCCTCCCTCTTGAACTTCTTGTACTCCACTGACCCTCCCAATGTGTTTATGATTTCCAAACCACCCTTTTGCCTTTACTGTGCTCTACTTTCCACATATGGGAGAATACATTCATCCCTTGATTTTCTGAATCTGGCTTATTTCACTTAGCATGATGTTCTCCATTTCCATACATTTACCATAATTTCATTCTTCTTTATGGCTTTGTGTATATATACCACATTTTTTTATTCATTAATCTGTTAGTGGGCTTCTTGGCTAGTTCCATAATTTGGCTGTTATGAATTGTGCTGCTATAAATACTGATGTGTCTGAATTAGTATAGGATGTTGATTTTAGCACTTTTGGGTAAATACCAAGGAGTGGAAGAACCGGGTCACATGGAGATTCCATAGTTTTTTGAGGAATTCCCACACTGTTTTCCAGAGTGGATGCACTAATTTTCAGTCCCACCAACAATGTATAAGTGTACCTTTTCCCCCACATACTCACCAGCATTTATTATTATTTATGTTCTTGATAATTTCCATTCTGATAGGAGTGAGATGAAATCTTTGTGTAATTTTTAATTTGCAGTTCCCTGATTGCTAGAGATGTTGAATATGTTTTTCATATATTTATTAGCATTTGTGTTTCTTTTTTGGGGAAACATCTGTTTAGTTCATTTGCCTGCTTATTGATTGTGCTATTTGTATTTTTGGTGTTAAACTTTTGAGTTTTTATATTTTCTGGATATTAATACTATGTCAGAGCAGAACCTGGTGAAGATTTTCTCCCATAAGTAGTCTCTGTCTTCACATTCTAAATCATTTCCTTTGCTATGCAGAAACTTTTAAATTTGGTAACATACCACTTATTGATTGTTAGTCTTATTTCTGGAGCTTTTGGAGTCTCATCAAAAAAACTGGTGCCTGAACCAATATGATAGTGTTTTCTACTAGCAGTTGTAAAGTTTCTGGTCTAATTCCTAAGTCTTTGATGGATTTTGATTGAGTTTTTTGCAGGGTAAGAGATAAGGATCTAGTTTCATTCTTCTACATATGGATAACTCATTTCCCCACCACCACTCATTAAAAAGGCTATCTTTTCTCTAAGGCATATTTTCAGCATCTTTGTCAAGTATCATATGATTTTAAGTATGTGATTGTCTCTGTGTCTTCTACTGGATTCCACAGGTCTTCATGCGTATTTTGATGCCACTACTATGCTTTTTTTAACTATAGCTCTGTAGTATAATTTTAGATTGGGTATTGTGATGCCTCTTGCCTTGCTCTTTTTATTCAGGATTGCTTTGGCTATTCTTGGTCTTTTATTCTTCCAAATGAATTTTGGAACTGTTTTTGTTTGTTTGTTTTTCATTCAGTGAAGTATGTTCTTGGTAATCTGATGAGGATTGCATTGAATTTGTATAGTGCTTTTGGCAATGTGGCTATTTTGACAATATTAACTCTTGTCTATCCAAGAACATGGTAGGTCTTTCCATGCTTTAAGGTCTTCTTCAATTTCTTTCTTCTGTGTTTCATGACTTTCATTGTAGAGATCTTTCATGTCCTTGTTAAATTAATCCCCAAGTATTTTTTAGATTATTGCAAATGGGATAGTTGTCATGATTTCTTTCTCGGAAGAATCACTGTTGAAGTATAGGAAAGCTATTGATTTTAAATGTTAATCTTGAATCTTGCTATTTTGCTGAATTTATGTACCAGCTCTAGAAGACTTCTGGTGGAGCTTATTTTTATGGGGGTTTCTTCTAGCTAAAGGATCATGTCATAAGCAAAAAGAGACATAACTTGACTTCTTGATATACACACACAATGGAGTATTACTCAGTCATTAAGAAGAATGACTTTATGACATTTGTCAGTAAATGGATGGATCTGGACACTATCATGCTAAGCTAAATGATCCATTCCCCAAAAACCAAAGGTCAAATGTTTTCATTGATATGTGGAAGCTAACCCACATTAAGGGGAGGGATAGAAATTCAGTAGAGTAGACAAAAGGGAATGAAGAGAAGGGAGGGGAATAGGAAAAGGAAAGAAAGTGGAATCAATCTGACATAATTTTCCTATGTACACATATGAATCCCAACATCATGTGCATCCACAAAAATGATATCCTAATTAGAATAAGATATATTACATGCTTGTATTATTACATCAAATGTCTACTGTCATGTATAAATAAAAAGTAATAATAAAAATTTGACTTATTTTCCTATTTATATACTCTAATTTCCTTCTCTTGCCCGATTGCTCTGGCTAGAGTTTCAAGAATTATATTAAATAGAACAGGTAAGAATGGAATTCTTGTTTCATTCCTAATTTTAGAGGCAACGCTTTCAGTTTTTTTATGTACTATGATGTTAGTTTTGGATTTTTTATATATAGTCTTGATAATGTTGAGATAAATTTCTTCTCTCCCTACTTTTCCCATTTTTTTCCTCTAAATTTTTTATTTGTGCATTATAGTTGTACATATGGTGGGATTTGTTGTTATGTATTAGGACAGGTACCAATACCACAACATAATTTGGCCAATATCCCTTCCCAGAATATCCCCCACTTCATCTTCTCCCACTGATGCTCTTCCTCTATTCTATTGGACTCACTTTGCTTTTCACATGATCACCTCTCATTTTTCCTTTTTTTTTTTGCTTCCACAGTGAAAGAAAACCTGTAACCTTTGACCTTCTGACTTTGATCTGTTTTGCTGAATAAAATGGTCTCGAGTTCCATCCATTTGCAGGAAAATGGATGGAATTCAAGACCATTATGTTTCTGTAAATGATGTAATACTCCGTTGTGTATATATACCACCTTTTCACCACCTAGAATGGTCCTGAGTTTGGGTATTGTGAATTGTACTGCTATAAACATAACTATTCATGTATTTACAGTGGGATGCTAACTTTAATTCCTTAGGATAAATTCCAAGGAGTGGTGTCGCTGAATCACATGTGGCTTCATGCCTAGTCTTTTGAGGAATGTCCATTCTGATCTCAACAGTGATTATACTAATTTACATTCCTGCCAACAGTGTAAAAGTGTTCCTTTTTCTCCACATCCTCTCCAAGATTTATTATTGTTTGTATCTTTAATGACTCCCATTTTGAGTGGTGTGAAATGAAATCTCAGTGTAATTTTGATTTGCATTTCCCTAATTGCCAAAGATGTTGATTTTTTAAAATAATTTTTGTCCATTACTATTTTTTCTTTGGAGAAGTATCAGTTTAATTCATTTTCCAGTTTATTAATTGGGCTATTTGGTTTTTTTGGTCTTAAGTTTCTTGAGTTCTTCAAATATTCTAGATATTAATCCTCTGTCAGAAGAATAGCTAACAAAGACTTTCTGTAGGTTCTCTCTTCACATTCTTTATTAATTCCTTTGTTGTGCAGAAGCTTTTGAATTTAATACCATCACATTTATTAAAACTTTGCATTATATTCTGAGCTTCAAATCTTAAGAAACTGTCTCTACTGAGGTGGTCAAAATAATTGATCAGAATGAATGTTGATTGCCTATGCCCAACTGTCCTTTCTTTTGCTTCTTGGGCTATGTGCTGAGACAGAGAGCAAATGCTGGGGGTTAATAACCCCTTCCTCTTCTTGTGTTGCTCACTGAGCTGCCAGTTGGAGTAGCGTAAGACTAAAGCTGGTTGAAATAGTTCTCAACTTGCCTTCTTGCCTGTATAGGATACGATGTAATGGGAATACTGTAGACTGGAGATTTTCCTGTACAGACCAGATCAATGTACTTCCTGGCTGGGGCTGCTGCAGAGTTCTATGAGGGTCTTTCCAGTGACTGGGGCTTAGGTCTAATCAGAGCTTAGTGACTTTGTTGGTTGGTGTCTGCTCTGGAGAGATAAGATCAATGAATCCCTATGGTAGGTAGATGTGAATCTCGGCTGAGTCTGGATCCCAGAAGCCTCCCAAGAATTCTATTCAGTCAGCAAGGGAAAGACTCCTATACATATTCTGACAACCACAAATACAGTCTTTCCTGGCTTAGCTCCTGAGTGTACTAACACTTGCCCATTCAGATTCCTGACCCTGTTCAGCTGGTCATGTGAGTCACTAGATTCAAAGGAAAAGCCTAGTATGACTTCCTTTCTTTTTTCTGACTTGAATCCCCTTGGGTACAATCTTCTCTGTGCCTGATCCACTAATGTACTGTAAGGTACACCATAGGACACACAGTAAACTTGCAGCAGCAAAATGGAAATACTACGATCTTGTTATGGTTTAGATATGAGGTATCCACAAAAAGCTCATGTGTGAGAAAATGCAAGAAAGCTTAGAAGTGAAATGATTGGGTTATGAGAACCTTAAACTAATTGGTGCACTAATCATCTGATAAGGATTAACTGTAGGCTAATAGGGTGTGGATAGAGGAGGTGGGCCTTTGGGGGTGCATCTTTGGTGAGAAAAGTTGCTCTTTCTCTGCTTCCTGTTACAATGTTCATGGTTGATTTTTTATTCCACACACATTCAGCCTAATATTCTGCCTCACCTCAGGCCCCAAGGAATGGAATAGGTTATCTATGGATTAAGACCTCTGAAATAATGAGCCCTGAAATAAAATTTTACTCTTCTAAAGTTGTTCTTGTCAGGTCTTTTGGTCACAGTGGTGAAAAAGTTGAATAAAATAGATCTGGTTTCTGCAGCAGCAAGCTGTAGTGTTGCTTTCCCAAGATGGTTCCCACTTAAGCTCTACATTTTCTAGTTAGGGAATAGAGAACATTTTTCACAACCAGTTTGCAGTGCAGACTCTGCATCTGCTAAGTCCAGACTACTTTTCTGATCTCAGGATTTTTCTGTACCAAATCTGTTCATCTTCTTTAAACTTTTTTGCTGTGATACACCAGTACTGTTGTCATTGTTACAAATTATTTATATTCAGTTTACTTTCTTCTTTGTTCAATGCACCTTAATTTCTGAGTCTCTATGACACCCTTACTCTCCAATATTTATTTTGGGAAAATCCCTCTTGCACTCACCTCCCTGTAAAACTGTCCTCTTGCTGCATGAATTATAAGCCATACATCAACTAGGAATGCAATTTTCCTCTAATCTGCCAAATTGAAATGTTTTTAAAAAGAATGGGTGTTACATTTGATCGAAAGTCTTTTCTGCATGTATTGATATAGTTATTTGATTCTTGTCCATAATTCTATGTTTGTAGCAAAATGTGTTTATCGATCTATTTGAACCAACCTTGCATTTCTGAGATTAAACCCACTTGACCATGGTGTATAATTTCTTAATGTGTTTTTGAATGTTTATTAAGGATTTTTCTATCTATATTCATTGGGTACATAGATGTGTAGTTTTGTTTCCTTGATATGTTTGGTTTTGGTGTCAGGGTAATAGTGGCTTCATGGAATGTATTTGCAGGTGTTCCCTGCCTTTTAATTTCATGGAAAAATTGGAGAAAAACTGGTGTTAGTTCTTTAAAAGTCTGGTAGAACTCAACTAAGAATCCATCTAGTCCTGGAATTTTCTTGGATGGAAGTCTTCTTTTTTCAATTTTATTATTGAGTTTTGGTCTGTTAAGGTTTTCTTTATCTTTCTGGTTCAATATGGTACTAGAAATTGGCCAATATCGTCTAGATTTTCCAGTGTATTAGTGTGTAAACTGTCAAAATGGACAGTGATTTCAGAAATGACTGTAGGTTTCAGAAATGAATGGTGATATCTATGTCTTCATCTCTTATTTTATTTATATGAATCTTCTCTCTTTTTCCTTTGGTTAGTTTGGCTAAGGTTTTGATCAATTTTATTTATCTTTTTAGAACCAACACTTTGTTACACTGCGCCTATGTATTGTTTTGTATTCTCTATTTCATTAATTTCAACTCTGATCTTATTTCCTGTCTTCTACTTATTTTGCAATTACTTATTTCTTCTTTTTCTTATGCCTTGGGGTGAAACATTAGATTTTTTATTTGAAATCTTTCTACTGTGTTAATGTAGACACTCTATTCTATGAATTTTCCTCTTAGAATCCTTTATACTGTTTCAGAGATTTTCATATGATGTATCTCTTTTCTCATTTCTTTCTAAGAATTTCATGATTTCTTCTATAATAAATTTTTTAAAATGTATTATTCTATGTGTTTATGAGGCATCTATTATTAGTTTTTTCTATTGATTTCTAGTTTTATTCCACTATGATCTAATAATATGCATGGGATTATATCAATTTTTTCAATTTGCTAAAACTTACATTGTGAACTAGAATATGGTCTGTTTTGGAGAGGGTTATATAAGCTGCTAAGAAGACAGTAAATTCAGTTGTTTTGGTGAAATATTTTGTAGCTGTCTATTAGTTCCATTTGATTTATAGTATTACTTAGTTCAGAAATATTTTTGTTAATTTTATGTTTTCAAGATCTGTCTTGGTGATAATGGAGGGTTGAAATCACTCAGTATTATTGCATTTTGTTCTCTCTTGGATTTAATGTCAAGAAATATTTTTAAATATAATTAGGTGCACTGACATAATTAAATCTTCTTCTGTATTGTTCCCTTCACCAGTATGTAGTGACTTTCTTTGTCTTTCCCTTATTAATTTTTACTTAAAATCTCTTTAATCAGATGTGAGAATAGTTCCTCCTGCTTGTTTTTGGAATCTATTTGAATGGAATATATTTTCCCATCATTTTACATTCAACTTGGAGGTGTCTTTGCCTATGAGATGAGTCTCTTGCAAATAGAATATAGTTGGATCTTGTTTTTTGATACATTCTGCTAATCTATGACTTTTAATTAGTGAGTCAAAGGCATTTACATTCTGCATTATTATGGATATATATTTGTAGTTTCCTGCAACTTTTTATTTTATCATATACTTAATTCTGTCTTGATTTTAATTTATTTGGTTTCTCTTCCAGTAATCTTCATCTATTTGGTAGATTTGGGTTTTGTTTTGGGGGGCCTCATCTTTCAGTATTCTTTGTGCTGCTGGTTTAATGGTTATAAATTTTAGTTTCTCCTTGTCATGGAATCTTTTTGTTTTCTGCATTGATTTTTTATTTTGAAAGACAGCTTTGCTGGATATAGCAATCTTGAATTGCATTTGTTTTCTTTTGGAGCTTGGAATATCTCATTCCAGTCCCTCCTGGCAAAAGAATGAGAAGTCAGAAGTGAGCCTTATTGGTTTGCCTCTAAATGTGACCTGATGTTTTTCTCTTGCAGTTTGTAATAATATTTCATTATTTTCTACATTAGAAATTTTGATTATGATGTGTTTTGAAGAGGTTCTGTTTTGATCTTATCTACTTGAGATCCTGTATGTACCCGTATGTGTATGTTTACCTCATTTATAATATGGGGAAATTTTTATTAGATCTTTATTGCTATACAAAGTAGTTGGGTTCATCCTGATGGGAAATTTGTTCTGATATTATCTCACTGAAGATGTTCTTAATGTCTTCATTCATATTCTCATCTATGTTTTTGAAAAAAAATATAGTTATGTATGAACACAATTCCTTTATTTATTTATTTATTTTTATGTGGTGCTGAGGATATAACCTAGTGTCTCACATGTGCTAGGCAAGTGCTCTACCACTGAGCTACAACCACAGCCCCTGTCCTCTATCTTAATGACTCTCTCAGGTTTTTTCTCTTGATGCTTTCCCAGAGTTATTGTATACTCTAATCATGGTCTTTTGCTTTTTTCCCCTTTATCATACTTAGTATTCAAGTTCATATACCCTGACTTCAAGGAATGGAGTTCTGTCTTCATGATCTTAAGTTCTACTTATGATCTTAAGTTCTAATTTGTTGGAGTTGCTTCCAATGATGAATGTGATTCATCACTTCTTTCAATTCAAAGGTCTCTGATTGGCATATTTTCAACATCTCTATTTATTTATTGAAATGGTCTTTCATTTCCTGTATTTCTTCTCTTAGTTCATTTCTTAGATATTCTTTTTGTTGACAGAGCATTTTAAAATCAGGTTTTATAATCTTTATCTGTAATTCTGTCCACTTCAATACATGTTGGTTCCTTTGAGGGGGGATTGTGAATTTTAGGGGGAGATTTATTTGCTTATTTCATATTTTCAGAGAACTTGGATTTATACATCAGTTGAGATGGCTTCCCATTTCCCTTTTACCTGTGAGTCCTTTTCTGTGTAACTATCATTTTTGTTTTGGTACTTCGGTTTTTGATGTATGAGTAACTATCCAGATGTGGAACATGAGATCACCCTTTGGTTGTTCCTAATTGGGCCATGATTATCATTTTGGAATTTTCTCTCCTATATTCAGTGTGTTGATTCATGTATGTTGAGGCACAAGTGGAACTAAATAATGTGTGGAATGATGTTTGTTGTTACTTAGCTGAGTTTTGTGTACTTGAAGGGTACCAATCACCTTCCAGCCTCTCTTAGATGAAGCTGTGATCCAGGAATAACACTAATGTTAGCAAAAAATGTAGACTTAAGGTAAATGTCCAATGCTTACTTTGACATTCATAACACTAATTATTACCTGTATAGGAATAGTGGAATCAGCTTTTAACATCAGCACTAATAATAAAAAACTATGAACTAAATCAGACATTAAACAGCAGGTGTTTACTACATCATTCACTCTATTAATAATCCCACCAATATAAATGAGGTAGAAATTATAATTCCATCAGATATTATTATCATATAATTGCATCAGATATTAGAATTACAATTTCTACATTAAAGAGAAAATAGTGCAGGAAGGCAAGGACAATTTTGAAATAATTTAAAAGTGAACAGAGAAAAGGCAGGAGATAGATAACATGATGACTATATAGAAGGAGTAAAAGATAACTAAAGTAATAAAATAATGAATGAGGGGTAAAGGGAACAGGAATATTTGTCTATTATTTGGGGAAGAGATTAAAGGTGGGCTAATAAGGGGGAGAAACCCAAGGTATGAAGAAAGAAAAAAGTTAAGATGAAAACAATTCAAACCCAGATATAATATTACCCAGCCTAAGTCAAAACAAGGCTGAATAATAAGCAGGTGAAGAAGAAAACAATTAAAATTAAAGTAAAATTACATGAATATATATGTATATTTCGAACCTATATGTGCAATTACAATACACACACACACAATCATGCAAAATAAAAAACAATAAAAAATTTTTAAAAATTCAATAAATTTTTTAAAAATTAAAATTAAATGTGAATAATGGGGGAATAGAACAAAGAAAAAAATTCTTATTGAGATATAAAGGGCTTGTTTCTGCTGAGGTGGTTAATACTGATGGCAAGAATACATTTTCATTCTTTTTATTTCTGTTTTGGGCTCTGTAACACTTGGGTCAAGGACTAGAAGTTGTTAAGTCCCATATATTTGTGTTCATCACCAAGCGGCCATCTGTTGTGACTAGGAGCTGAAGCTGGTTGTAGTACCTCTCAGCTTTTCAACTTCCAGTACAGGATTGTAGAGACTGTGGAGTGCTAACAAGTTGTATGTTCCTGTAGTGGGGCTGGTGCACAGTTCTAACCTAGAAATTCTAGTAGTTGCAATTTAGACTTGACTGACTTTGGAAATTTGTCAGTGCATATTTGAGATTTGATCCACACCCTTTGTTGCTGGGGAGATGCCAATTTCTTTGGGATGTTTTGGTCTAAATGGTCTTCCATAAATTACACTTTTAGGGTACAAAGTATAAACTTCCATGGGTTTCACATTCACCACTGTGGATTTGAATTGCCCAGTATTAGACCTGGAGTGCATACACTCCTGTCTGGCCATTACTGGCACCTTCCAAATAGCTTTTATGGGATGCCAAAAACAAGGGAGCTCTCTCTCCCTGGTATCCTGATCCTGGATGCCCTAGGCATAATTCTTTTGTGCTTGTTTCAGTCAGACTAATTCAGGCATACTTTTAGACCTGTGGTAGGTGGCTGGTGGATAAAGTTGGCAACATCCTTCACAAATTCACAATCTCCTGCCTCTGCTCACTGCTCTAGGACCTGAAAGTTGATTAATCCAAAATAATTATGGTTGTTTCATGATCTTTGCAAGTGGTTGGCTTAGCATTCACAAATCACACAATTCTGGGCCAATGAACCTGAAGGGCAGTGAGTGGGCTTCTGAAAAAGTTTTTCTCACTCTTATTAAAAATAAAACAAACGAGGCAAGGGTTAACCTCATTTTGCTTTTCAGCATGGCATAAAAGCATGAGAGTTTGTTTTTTGGCAGCCATTTGAAATCACAAATGGCAGATGAGGAAAATCATAGAGAAGCTGACCAACAGCTTGTATGTCATTGAATCATTGGATTAGTCAACCTTGGAATTTCTCTGCTTCTGGGCATTTTGTCCAGAATATGGAATAATAAATTCAACTGTTTTATTTGGATATTCTGCTTGTAGCCAAAAGCATCCTGATATATTCACTACATAAAATGAGGTGTACTGTATTTGACATAAAGCTCCTTTTTCCAAGCTGTAAGGAGACCCCGAGCTCTGGGATTTATTCAACAGAGCTTCAAATTTATTCATTGCCTCAGAAGACACTAACAACGTCCAAGAGGTATTAACTTTCTCAAAAACAAGCTGTGAATAATTCAGGAGGGAGTAATTTTACCAGAAATGTAAGAAATAATTCTATATACTCATCTTTTCTTCCTTGTTCCCTTCTTTTATTTTGAATTTGTTTTGGATTGTCTGAAAATCATTATTGATGAGGCATCAATTGTTTTGTTAATTGTAACTAAATTTATACATATATTATAGACTCAAGCTAGATTCTCTAAGGGTATGAAGGAAGTAGAAGTGGATTCTTACTCAGAACAGTGATTTATAACTCATCAATGAAAAGGCAAAATTATTAAATTGCTGTCCTTAAGTGATTTTTCTAATAAGATACATGAATCCATTGAGTTAGACCTTTTAAAATTAATTTTTTTTTGTTATTTCTAGTTATAAATGACAGTAGAATGTATTTTGGCAAATTATACATACATAGAGTATAACTTGTTCTATTTAGGTTCCCACTCTTGTGGTTGTACATGATGTGGAGTTACCTTGGTGGTGTATTCAAATACAAGGCTAGAAAAGTTATATCCAATTAATTTTACTGTCTTTCCTGTTCCACTCCTCTGCCCCATCCTTTAATTTCCCTTTGTCTAATCCAATTGATTTCTATTTTTCCTTTCCCCAACCTCCCTTGTCTTGGGTTAGTATCCACAAATCAGAGAGAACTTTCAACCTTTGGTTTTTAGGGATTGGCTTATTTCACTTAGGATGATATTCTCCATTTCCATCTATTTACTGGCAAATGCCATAATTTCATTCTTATTTAAGGCTCAGTAATATTCTATTGTGTATATATACCACATTTTCTTTATCCATTCATCTGTTGAAGAACACCTAGGTTGTTTTCATAGGTTGACTATTGTGAGTTGAGCTGCTATGAACATTGATGTGGTTGTGTCTCTGTAGGATGCCCTTTTTAAGTCCTTTGGGTATAGACTGAGGAGTGGGATAACTGCATCAAATGGTGGTTCCATTCCAAGTTTTTTAAGGAACCTCCATACTGAGTTAGGTCTTTAAAGAAACGTAAGAATCCATAGACAATAGAGATGGAGAGGTTTGGATTGAAAGAAAGTATGATTAGGACTTAGCAATAGATAGATTTAGGCAATGAGTAGTTGATCAATATAGGCTAATGCATGACATAATGTAGAGGGAATGGTAAATGAAAGAATTTTTAGCATCTACTATGTAGATTTTAGTCAGGTTTTTAGCATAAACTATGTATCAGACACAATGCTTAGTGGTTTATATATTATAAGCTCGTTGTAAATTCTCAGAAAATTATTGAAAGGTAGACTAACATTATTCCACATTTTACAGAAAAGTTT
Source organism: Sciurus carolinensis (assembly GCF_902686445.1). NCBI lineage: Eukaryota > Metazoa > Chordata > Mammalia > Rodentia > Sciuridae > Sciurus > Sciurus carolinensis. Next base: position 49,919,680 of record NC_062232.1, read on the forward strand.
GTTATTTTTTAGTACTGGTGATTGAATCCAGGTGTGGTCTACCACAAAGCTACACCCCCACTCCTTTTTACTTATTTTCTATTTTGAGACAGGGTGTGGCTAATTTGTGTAGGTTCTCACTAAGTTGATGAGGCTGACCTACAAGTTGTGATCTTCCTGCCTCAGCTTCCCAAGTCACTAAAATTACAAGTGCACACCAAAATGTCCATCTTTCATTTTATACATAAGGGAACTGAGGCTCAGGCTTTCAAAACAATTAGGAGGCAAAAATCATTACTGAAGCCTAGGTCAGTCTGACAACACAGATAACTTGTTCTTCCTGCTATCTATTTTATTATGAATCTGGTGTCAAAAATATTGGAATTGAAATAAAAGCAATTCAACAATAAGATGGAATATGATATAGAGGTGGAGCCAAGGAGAAGAAAAATGAGCCCAGAACACGGTAGTGAAATGCCAGAAAATAAAAGTGTACTACTGATTTAGGTTTTATCTAGAGCTAATCCAGAATCATCCCAAATGCCAGGCACTCCTTAGTACTACCTCAGTCTTTTTCCTGTTCCCTGAACTGAGATGGTTTGAGTAACCTATTGATAAGGAAAGACAGTGCAGATAATATTAAAGGGGAATAACCTCTAATGACCCTTAAAGCTTGGATAGTTTCACTATTTTAGGACTACAGTACCTATCTGTACCTTCTTTCCTTGCCCATAAGTAAAATATATATTTTATATATGAGAAAATTAATTCTGCAGGAAAACAGGTTCTTGGACAAGAAATACATTTAGTGGCAGAGCTGAATATTCTCAGAAATTGAGTCCAATTTCTTGCAAAGTGTTCCAGTGACATTTAATTTAAGAAAAATAAAATAACAAATTATCTTTTCTGCTTCTTTCATCTCTCAAGAGAGCCTAATTTGATTCTATGACATATATGCATAATTTTAGTTATGATTAACAAAAGCAATTTATCACCTCATTAACAAACAAAGATGTTAGGACAATACACAATGAAGGAAGGGGAAGAGCAAGAAGATAATTATATAGAATTTTTTCTTACATTTCTGATAAAAACCACTCCCTCCTGACCTATTTGCAGCTTCTTTTTGAAAAAGTCAATACTTCCTTGAAGTTGTTACTCTCTTTTGAACTACCTTTTTAAACATTGGAGACCTATCAAGTAATCACTTTGCCTCAGTAGATTATTATTAACTCCTTCAAGCTAGAAGTTGAGAGAATGATTTAGTAAGTTTCTACCTGAAAGACTGAATTTCTTTTAAGAAAAATGCAGATCCAACAACTATTATGCTTATAGAAAGGTAACCAATTAATGTTTATTAGTAAATATGTGTCTCCTATGGACTCATCACAAACCTAATTACATGTTGGTGAATGGAAAGGTTTCCAACTTCTTTATCCAGTGATACATGCCTCACCAAAAACACATGGAAATACTGGGTAAAATAAAACAACCTTGTATAATTATATCTCAGGTCACAAGAAAGGAATAGGCATTTCCAGGGACCCTAAACAGCTCAACATTAGAAAGGTAAGCTCATGTTAATGTCACCTGAGTACAGTTGCCAATTGTTATAACCAGTTCTGAACAGCTAAAAGGTAACATAGGCAAGGCCTGTGTAAGTTGAGGGGGAGACCATCATGTAAATCAAAGGCTGAAAGGTTACTATGAGTGAGAGATAAAAATTATCAACTGGCTAGAGATGACAGGAAAAATTATGCAGTAAATACAGAAGAAAAAATGTCCTCTCTTCTAGATATTTTAATGTACTTAATACAGTATTGTTAACCAGATTGGTTATCAGATGGGGGAGACAGGAGGAGAGATAAGGACAGGTTGGTCAACAGGTACAAAGTTATAGTTGAAATAGGAGGAATAAGTATTATTTTTTGTCTTCTTAACTAAGGTCTCCCTTCATACATATTCAGAATTGGAATATATGTTCTTTTCCTTTTCTAGGAAGTACGAGGGCAATAAATTAAAAGAAAGTAATCATCAATGAACTTTTAATGCAAAACAAAATGCATGATCATTCCAGGGTAGCATCATTCTCCCAGGTCCTTCAGATTTTCCAAAATAAATCCAACTGAAAATTAGCTTACAATTTAAGTAAAACTCATCAGCATACAAACTACTATTTTAACACATTCAGCAAAAACAAAGAAAGGCAGAATCAAAACCTCCACCCTCCCTCAAGTTTTAAGGAATATAGGAAGTGTCTGTATTATCGTGATTTTCTTTAAACTTAGAATTATTCTAAAATTAAATTCCACATGAGTGGAAAATAACACATATGAGACTATGTGTTATTTGTCTTTTTGTGCCTGACTTATTTCCTTTAACATAATGTTCTCTGGCAAAGAACCAAATATAAAAAGTTAATTGATGAATATTTAAAACCTAATAGATGGTTTAAACTGCAGATTAGTCAAAGATGAAGAGAAACTCAGTGAAGTAGAAAAGAGATATAAGAAAATCTTCTGATTGAAGAAACAGAGATGAGAAATGTCAAAGGAGATTAAGAAACAACAGAAGATAAAATTAGAAGGTCGAGCAAGTATGTAATTGAAGTTCCATGGGGACAGTTTCGCTAAAGTGCAAGAAAATAAATATTTAAAGAGACAATGATTGAAAAATTTCGGAACTTATAAAATGTATGAATTCTCCTATTTGGAATATTTAATTAATTCCAGACAGGATCATTTTAAAAATGCACATCTGTAAATATGTTGGTGAAGCCAAAGAACACCAAATATAAAGAAAACTTTAAAAATATAGGTTGCATATAACAGGATAACATTTCAACTGAAATGAGACTTCACCTGCAAGAATAAAATCCAGAAAATATCCACTTCAAATTCTGAAAAATAGCAGTAAGCCTAGGATTCTATACAAGATCCAAGAATTAAAGTAAAATAAAGCAATTACCATAAAACAAAAGACACAAATTATATACCAGCAGATATTTAATAAAGAAAAACTTGATGAATACAGTTAGGAATGAAGAAAATGATCCTTGTATGAAGGTCTTGAAGGTAACAATTAATAAGAAACAATAAATTGATAAAGAATTTAAAAGAGGCAGATTTCTCTTTAAGAAATGGTGCTGAAAAAACTGGATATCCTTATGTAAATATCGAAACTATACCTATATCCTCACCGTACACAAAAGTCAACACAAAGTAGATCAAAACCTAGGAATAAGCCACATACTTTATAACTTCTAGAAGTAAACATAGAGAAAATACTACAATACATGGCATAATTTCCTCAGTAGAACTCCTATAGCTTAGGAAATAATATCAAGAATCAATACACAGGATGCCAGCATACTAGAAAACTTCTGTATAGCAGAGGAAAAAATTAAGAGTGAAGACAAACTATAGAGCGGGAGAAATTTTTTCCAGCTATTCTCTTGACAGAGTATTAATATCCAGAATAGATATAAGGACTGTTTCAGGACATTAATTTAAGAAAGGGTCCAAAATTAGAAAAGATAAAAGAAAGTTATAGGTATGAAAATATATTTTAGTACATAAAATTGGAAGGTAAAATAAATGTTTCTGAGTGAGAAGTTATTTGGTCTGGTAAAGTAATTATTCTTGGGCTAAAGTCCAAGATGAAAGAGGAAAAAACTAAGGATGTAAAGTTGTGAATGTCACAGAAGGTTTGTAGATCTCAAAAAAGTCTGTGTTTGTGATTAAATTGGCTATAATTAGCACAAAGTTATTTGAACTTTAATGTACTGATAGGAAGCAAAGTCTGAAACATTGATCTGGTCTTATCAATAATTTTCTTGTATTTGTTAGGTTTTATTACTTGGGGAAACTAAGTCTTAAAGGAATTAGTGTTTGTACCTGTTTTGAAGTCTCAAGTGATTACTTTGTAACTAGTTCAACAAACAATTGTTATTTAGGTTATAACAATATAGTTGACACCCAAAATATATGTTACTAGATATATGGATGCATCTAAGCCTTGTCTAAGTGTTATGTATAAGTTTATAAGATGAAAGTTTATGCAGGTTTACAGGCCAGATAACCAATTAAGTGTTCTCTTTTATACATTGTATCTGACATAGAAGGGTCACCCTGTCATTTGAAGATCTGTCTTATATCTGTTTTTTTCAACTAAGTCAATTTCTGATCAATAACACTGTTTCCTAAAAGTATAAGAGATTTAAGGCTATCCCTTGATATTTGTTATCCCATGCAGGCCCATGATTATTGTTACCATGCACCCTGGATTCTAAACTCTACAAGTTAAAATTAGTTAAATGTAAAACTTAGGAGAGCACTTTCCAAGTTGGTGTTATCCAAACTAAATTATCTGTACCAAAAGTCTTGGCTTTGTATAGCAATATCAAATTTGGTTGATATTTATTCATGTCATTTGATGTTCTATGACTGGATAAAGTAACCTGTTGTCAATAAGCTATATATACAATTTTGTGTTACTCTTCACACTGGAATTGAAATTGAAATGCATTTTTGGAAGATGATAATGAGATCCTGTAAAATATGGAAGCATTATACCACTTTTTCCACAAAATGAAAGTTAAAAACTCTCTTAACCTTTCTTTGATTCATGTTTCAGATGTAATGTAAAGTGTTATTTGTAAGCCCCACCTTACCTGAGATAAGGTTCCGTCTCCCACCTTACTCCATGTTAAAATGGCTCCAAAATAGGCTAGACTTCAACTCATTGAAAGTTGTGTCCAAACGATTGATTTTTGTTGTAAAGATTACTGTGACCTCAAAATACACAGGGGATATAATATATAACTAAGTAAAGGCTCAAGATTATAAAAGTAATTTTTCTTGGTTCATAGCTATTACACAAACTGAACATGTTTTTGCTTCATTAATTTCATTTGGTATTTTCCTTGTACACTTTGTAACTGTTGTCTGTTAGTGTTTTGCAGAGATACTTCTTAAAAAAAACAAGCCAGGCTCAGTGATGTATGCTTATATTCCCAGCAGCTCAGAAGACTGAGGAAGGAGGATTGAGAGTTCAAAGCCAGCATCAGCAACTTAGAGAAGCGCTAAGCAACTCAGTGAGATCCTATCTCTAAATACAATACAATAAAAGGCTGGGGATATTGCTCAGTGGTTAAATGCCCCTGAATTCAATTCCTGGTACCAAAAACAAAACAAAAAAATCCAAACTAGATAAACTATACCAAAATCTTAAACAAACAAAAACAATCCAATCAATAAAGGAGCAAATGAGTTATATACTGTTGTCAAAAGAATCAGTACAAATGGCCAACAAGTATATGAAAATGAGTTCAACATCTTTAGCTATCAGGGAAATGCAAATCGAAAATACACTGAGATTTTTTTTTCATCCAGTTAGATGGCAATCATCAAGAATACAAATAATAAAAATGCTGTTGAGGACATAGGGAGAAAGGAAAACTTACACACTCTTGGAAGGAATGTAAATTAGTAAAACCACTATGGAAATCAGTAAGGGGATTCATTAAAAGACTCGGAATGGAAAAACCATAAGAAACAAGCTATACCACTCCTTGGTATTTATCCTAAAGTATTAAAGTGAGCATGATATAGAAATACATATAATGCCCACGTTTATAGCAACACAATTCACAATAGCCAAGTTTTGGAATCAGCCTAAGTATCCTTCAACAGATAAATGAATAAAGAAAATGTGCTATATGTACACAATGGAGCTTTATTCAGCCATAAAATAGGAAAAAAATATATTATTGCATGAAAATGGATGCAAATAGAGAACATCATACTAAACAAAATAACCAGACTCAGAATATCAAAGATTGTAGATTTTCTCTCATGTGTTCAAGCTAGACAGAAAAGGAAAAAAAGAATCTTGTGAAAATAGAAGGAAGTTCAGTAGGGTAGAGAAAGAGGATCATGGGAAGGGACAAGGAGATGTAAGGGGAGGTACTGAAGAATGAAATTGATAAAATTATATAATGTCCATGTATGAATTTACCACAATGAAACCTACTATTCTGTTTAATTATTGTGCACCAATAAAATTTTTTAAAACATATACAAAGTTTTAAAATATTCAAAAAAGTATAATACATGAATTCAGGGATACTATGATAAGTAGTAAAAGCATAGAGACAAACACAGGAATAATAAAAAATAATTAAAAAGAAAAGTTCAAGTTACTGGTTAACTATGGGGTTGTGGGAAATGTATAGGTTATGGAAAGATACACGGGGAACTTCCCCTTCAACTAGGTTGGCCATTTGTTCCTTAAGTGGTGGTGGATTATTATTTTTATGTTATTGTCTGTGTCTTTTAATACACCTTACTCATTTTTATAAAAAGCAATATCTTACTGTATGATCATGACAGTATCTTATCACTTCTCTAGTTCTTAGTAACCTCTGTATAAAAATCGTGTTGAACTTGCTCCTGGGATGCAAATATATCATATAGTTGTATTATCTGTCCTATTTGTTACCTACAGAAGATGTCACAAATTAATCACAGGTCTTTCCTGTTTTTCTAATGGTGTCTCAAAATTCTTCCCCATCCTGCTCTCCAGGTAGGCACTACAAATTGATAGAAACTACCATGTGTATTGAAGACTTCTTGCGATCTCTGCTAGATGCTCTTTCTAAAAGAGCAGGTTAGGGAAATTTGAAACAAACTTACACTAATATTTCAACTCACACCAGTCAGAATGGCAGTCATCAAGAATACAAACAATAAAAAATGTTGGAGAGGAAATGGCAAAAAGGAACAGTTTTACACTGTGGGATTGTAAATTAGTACAACCACTGTGGAAATCAGTATTCCTGAAAATAGTAGGAATGGAACCACCATGTGATCCAGCTATACCACTCCTTGGTATTTATCCAAAGGAATTAAAATATCCCGTATAGTAATACATATATTTCCATGTTTATAACAGTACAATTCACAATAGGCAAATTATGAAAACAGCCTAGGTGTCCATCAACATATGAATGGATAAAGAAAATGTGGCATATATACACAATGAAGTTTTATTTGATCATAAAGAAAAATGAAATTATATAATTTATAGGAAAATGGATGGAATTTGAGATCATTATGTTAAGTGAAATAAGGCAAAGTCAGAAGGTCAAGGGTCATATGTTTATCACATATGTGAGCACTAGAAAGAAAAAAGGATAAGAAAGTGGGAGTGGTAACATGAAAAGCAAAGGAGATCAGTAGAATAGAGGAAGGGAACCAGAGGGAGAGAGGAGGCAAGGGGAAAGGTAGGTGCTAGGGAGGAATATTGGCCACATTATATTGTTATATTGTGTGCATGTACTTATACTTAATAGCAAATCACACCATTATATGCAAATATAATATACCAAAAACCAAAACAAAACAAATGGGTCAACTAGGAAAAAATGCCTTCAGTGTCTGATTTTTTTTTTTATTGCAAACAAATGGGGTACAACTTGTTTCTCTGTTTGTATATGAAGTAGAGGCATACCATTTGTGTAATCATACATTTGCGTAGGATAAGGGAATTTTATTCATTCTGTTATTTTTTTCCTTCCCCCACCCCGTTTTCCATTTATACAGTCCCCCCTTACTCCATTCTCGCCTCCCTCCCACCACCCATTATATATCATAATCTGCTTATCAGCGAGATCATTCGTCCTTTGGTTTTTTGAGATGGGCTTATCTCACTTAGCATGATATTCTCCAATTTCATCCATTTGCCTGCAAATGCCATAACTTTTATTATTCTTTATGGCTGAGTAATATTCCATTGTATATATATATGCCACAGTTTATTTTTCCATTCATCAATTGAGGGGCATCTACTTTGGACCCACAATCTGGCTATTGTGAATTGAACAGCTATGAACATTGATGTGGCTGCATCTCTGTAGTATGCTGATTTTAAGTCCTTTGGGTATAGGCCAAGGAGTGGGATAGCTGGCTCAAATGGTGGTTCCAGTCCAAGTGTTCAAAGGAAACTCCACGCTGCTTTCCAGAGTGGCTGCACTAATTTGCAACCCCACCACCAATGTATGAGTATACCTTTTCTCCCACATCCTCGCCAACACCTATTGTTACTTGTATTCTTGATAATCATCATTCTAATTGGGGTGAGATGGAATCTTAGGGTAGTTTTGATTTGCATTTCTCTTATTACTAGAGATGTTGAACATTTTTTCATGTATCTGTTAAATGCTTGTAGATCTTCTTCTGTTAAGTGTCTGTTCATTTCCTTAGCCCATTTGTTGATTGGGTTATTTGTATTCTTGGTGTAGAGTTTTTTGAGTTTTTTATATATTCTGGAAATTAGTGCTCTATTTGACATATGAGTGGCAAAGATTTTCTTGAATCTATCCCAGTTATTGATTCTTGCTTTTATTTCTTGTGCTTTGTGTGTCATGTTAAGGAAGTCTGATCCTACGCCGACATGTTGAAGATTTGGACCTACTTTTTCTTGTATTAGATGCAGGGTCTCTGGTCTGATTCCAGGTCCTTGATCCATTTTGAGTTGAGTTTTGTGCAGGGTGAGAGATACGGGTTTAGTTTCATTCAGCTGCATTTGGTTTTCCAGTTTTCCCAGCACCATTTGTTGAACAGGCTGTCATTTCTCCATTGCATGTTTTTGGCACCTTTGTCTAGTATGAGAAAAATGTATTTATTTCCATTTATCTCTGTGTCCTCTATTCTGTACCATTGATCTACCTGTCTACTTTGGTGCCAATACCATGCCATTTTTGTTATTATTGCTTTGTAGTATAGTTGAAGTTCTGGTATTGAAATACCCCCTGCTTCACTCTTCCTGCTAAGGATTTCTTTAGCTATTCTGGGTTTCCTATTCTTCCAGATGAAATTCATGATTGCTCGCTCTATTTCTGTAAGGTATGTAATTGGGATTTTAATTGAAATACATTGAATCTGTATAGCACTTTTGGAAGTATGACCATTTTGACAATATTAATTCTGCCTATCCAAGAACATGGGAGATCTTTCAATATTCTAGGTTTTCTTTAATTACTTTCTTTAGTGTTCTGTAGTTCTCATTATAGAGGTCATTCACCTCTTTTGTTAGATTGAGTCCCAAGTATTTTTTTTTGAGGGTATTATGAATGGGGTAGTTTTCCTAACATCTCTTTCTGAAGATTCATCACTTATGTATAAAAATGCATTGGATTTATGAGCTTTGATCTTATATCCTGCTACTTTACTGAATTTACTTATGAGTTCTAAAATTTTGTGGTGGAATTTCCTGGTTCCTCTAAACATATAATCATGTCATCAGCAAATACGCATATTTTGAGTTCCTCTTTTCCTATTTGTATCCCTTTAATTTCTTTGCTCTGTCTAATTGCTCTGGCTAGAGTTTCAAGGAAAATGTTGAATAGAAGTGATGAAAGAGGGCATCCCTGCCTTGTTCCAGTTTTTATGGGGAATTCTTTCAGTTTTTTACCACTTAGAATGATATTAGACATGGGCTTAGCATAGGTAGCCTTTACAATGTTAAGGAATGTTCCCACTATTCGTATTTTTTCTAGTGTTTTGAGCATGAAGGGATCCTGTGTTTTATCACATGCTTTTTCTGTGTCTATCAAAATAATCATGTGATTCTTGACTTTAAGTCTGTTGATATGGTGAATTACATTTATTTATTTCCAGGTGTTGAACCAACCTTGCATCCCTGGGATAAAACCCACTTGATCTTGGTGCACTACCGTTTTAATATATTTTTGGATGCTGTCTGCTAAAATTTTGTTGAGAATTTTTGCATCTGCATTCATTAAGGATACTGGTCTCAAATTTTCTTTCCTCAATGTGTCTCTGTCTGGTTTAGGTATCAGAGTGATATTGTCTTCATAGAATGAGTTCGGGAGGGTTCCCTCCTCTTCTATTTCATGGAATACTTTGAGGAGTAATGGAATGAGCTCTTCTTTAAAGGTTTTGTAGAACTCAGGTGAGAACCCATCTGGTCCCGAACTTTTCTTTGTTGGTAGGCTTTTGATGACTTCTTCTATTTCATTACTTGAAATTGATGTATTTAAATTGTGTATGTCCTCCTGGCTCAGTTTAGGTAATTCATATGTCTCTAGAATCCTATTGATGTCTTCAAGATTTTCTATTCTGTTGGAGTATAGATTTTCAAAATAACTTCTAATTATGTTTTGTATTTCACTCTTGTCTGTTGTGATATTTCCTTGTTCATTCCAAATTTTAGTAATTTGAGTTTTCTCCCTCCTTCTCATCGTTAGTGTGGCTAAGGGTTTATTAATTTTGTTTATTTTTTCACAGAACCAACTATTTCTTTTGTCAATTTTTTGACTGTTTGTTTTGTTTCAATTTCATCGATTTCAGCTCTGATTTTAACTATTTCCTGTCTTCTACTACTTTTGGTGTTGTTGTGTTCTTCTTTTCCTAGGACTTTGAGCTGTAGAGTTAGGTTGTTTATTTTTTCATTTTTTCTTCTACTGAAAGCACTCCATGAAATAAAATTTCCACTAACTACTGCTTTCATAGTGTCCCAGAGATTTTGATATGATGCATCTTTGTTCTCATTTACTTCTAAGAATTTTTTAATTTTCTTCCTGATGTCATCTGTTATCCATTCATCATACAATAGCATATTATTTAATTTCCAGGTATTGGAGTAGTTTCTCTTTTTTATTCTGTCATTTATTTCTAATTTCAATCCATTATGATCTGAGAGAATACAAGTTAGAATCTCTGTCTTCTCGTATTTGCTGACATTAGCTTTGTGGCATAAAATATGGTCTATTTTAGAGAAGGATTTATGTGCTGCTGAGAAGAAAGTGTATTTCCTCTTTGTTGCATGGTATATTCTATATATGTCCGTTAAGTCTAAATTATTGATTGTGTCATTTAGATCTATGGTTTCTTTGTTCAATTTTTGTTTGGAGATCTGTCCAGTGGGGAGACAGGTGTGTTAAAGTCGCCTAGTTTTACTGTGTTGTGGTCTATTTGATTTCTGGAATTGAGAAGGATTTGTTTGACATACATGGATGAGCCACTGTTTGAGGCATAGATATTTATGATTGTTATGTCTTGCTGATTTATGCTTCCCTTACACAGTATGACATGTCCTTCTAACTTCTGACTACCTTTGGCTTGAAGTCCACATTCCTGATATGAGGATAGATAGTCCAACTTTTTTGCTGAGTCCATGTGTATGGTATGTTTTTCCCCATTCTCTCACCTTTAGTCTGTGGGTATCTCTTTCTATGAGATGAGTCTCCTGCAGGCTACATATCGTTGGATCTTTCTTTTTAATCCAATCTGTCAGTCTATGTCTTTTGATTGATGAGTTTAGGCCACTAACATTCAGGGTTATTATTGACATATGATTTGTATTCCTAGTTATTTGGCTCATTTTGTGTTTCAACAAGACTTGATTTCTTCTTTATTTGGCTATTCCTTTAGGGTAGTTCCTCCCTTTGCTGATTTACATCATTGTATTTCATCTCTTCCTCATGGAATATTTTGCTTAGAATGTTCTGTAGCACCGGCTTTCTTTTTGTAAATTCTTTTAGCTTTTGTTTATCATGGAAGGATTTTATTTTGTCGTCAAATCTGAAGGTAAGTTTTGTTGGGTATAAGATTCTTGGTTGGCATCCATTTTCTTTCAGGGCTTGAAAAATGTTGTTCCAGGCCCTTCTAGCTTTTAGGGTCTGAGTTGAATAATCTGCTGATATCCGTATTTGTTTCCCCCTGAATGTAATTTGATTCTTTTTTCTCACAGCCTTTAAAATTCTGTCTTTATTTTGTTTGTTGGGTATTTTCATTATAATGTGCCTTGGTGTGTGTCTGTTGTAATTTTGTATATTTGGAGTCCTGTAAGCTTCTTGTACTTGATTTTCCATTTCACTCTTCAGATTTGGGAAATTTTCTGATATTATTTCATTGAATAGATTGTTCATTCCTTTGGTTTGTTTCTCTGTGCCTTCCTCAATCCCAATAATTCTTAAATTTGGCCTTCTCATGAGATCCCATAATTCTTGTAGATTCTGTTCTTGATTTCTTACCATCTTCTCTGTTTGGTCCATTATGTTTTCAAGATTTAATATTTTGTCTTCAATGTCTGAGGTTGTGTTTTCCAGGTGTCCTATCCTATTGGTTATGCTTTTTATGGATTTTTTAATTTGGTTTATTGTTTCCTTCACTTCAAGGATTTCTGTTTGTTTGGTTTTTTTTTCATAATCTCTATCTCTTTATTGAAATGATCTTTTGCTTCCCATATTTCCTCTTTTAACTGTTGAGTGGTGCGATCATTCAAAGCCTGCATTTGCTCTTTCATCTCCTCGTTTGCTTCTCTGATCATTTTAATTATGTACGTTCTGAACTCCCTTTCTGACATTTCTTTTGCCATGCTGTCATTGGATTTTATTGATGTAGCATCTAGGTTTGTTTGGGACATTTTCTTCCTTTGTTTTCTCTTATTCCTCAGTTATCTACCCCTCTATTAGTGAAACTCTGAGATATTGCAGATTTCCTCTATTGACTTATAGTGTCCCTGTAGATTTTCAATAACTCACCTCCTAACCTTCAGTAGCCAGAAGTCTTGGAGGAACTTGATAATGAACTGATACACAAGGATGATGCCCCTCCAGGGGTTGTGGTCTTAAGGTTGGGTATATTACTGCTAGTGGGCAGAGGTGCCTCCACTTGTTGACTTATGATGGTCAGCCAAAGGGGAACTAGTCTTTGGGCTGGGGTATGATTTGTCTGGGTCTATGTCTCTGATTCTATCACCCTGGTGGGGAATGCTTGCCCGGCGGGGAAGAGTCACCCAGTGGGGAAGTCTCGCTGCACAGCTCTCCTTCAAGAAGTTCCCTTTGGTCCAGAACTACCATCTGGGCTGGGTAGCCTTCCTCTGCAACATTCCCTGGGGTCTGGACCTACCTCCTGGGTCAGGGAGCCTTGCCCTGCGAGTGAGTCTCTCACTGGGCAACCCTCCTCTGTGACTTTCCCTGGGATCTGGAACTACCACCTGGGCTGGGGAGCCAGGCCCTGTGAGGGACTCTCTCGCTTGGCACGTTCCCTGGGGACCGGACCTACTGCCCTGGCCTGGCACCCTCGCCCTGGGCCGAAGTTTCTTGCTGGGTAACCCTCCTCCGAGATGCTGCCTGCGATTGGGGCAACTCTACTCCACGAAGTTCCCTGTGTTCTGGGACTACTGCCTCCGCGGGGGAGCCTCGCTCAGTGGGAGAGACTCACCTGGCATCTCTGAGTTGGTTCTGAGTCTCTCAATACCTCCTCTTCTTGAATCCTGAGTCCTGTCAAAGGGCCTCCAGTCTCCTGTAGGTGTCTCAGGAAGGGATCCGCTCTTCCAATGATGATGGCCATGCCCTCAGGAATAATTCGAAATGCCTGCACCAGCCTTGAAAGAAGCTGGGAAACCCTAGCAAGGGTGCACTGAGTCAGCACATAGGCAAGTGCAGTGTCCCTCAGCAGTATGGCAGGCCAGGCAGGCAGTCTCCGTGTGATGGCAACCGACATTGGTGTAGGGGCCAGGCAGGCTCAGCAACAGGCATCTGACCTCGGTTTTGGGGCTGGGCGGGTTCGCAGTGTCTGATTCTTAAGTCTATTACTTCAATAATTTAATTTAGAAATCCTAGCCCTCCTACCCTAGACCTAATGAATCAGAATTTGCATGTAAACAAGATTTCGAGATGATTTGATTGTATAGTAAAGTGTTCTAATTCAAATAGTTTACAGTTCTGTTTGTTGTTATTTGATGAGTATTTGGATCAGACCCTGTGTTTTGTGATATAGATAGAGTTAAAGTATCAGTCCCTGTGTTCATGGAACTCACATTATCATGAGGGTAATATAGGTAAACAAGTTATTGCAAGATAGTGGTCTGAGAATATTACAATAGAAATAAGCATATGGCCTTGGAGCATAGAAGGCCACATAACCCAGTCAGAGGACATTGAGAGTAAGGATACTCAGAAGAAGCTTTAATCAAGTCTCTGAAGGCTTAGCCAAACATAAAAGGAAGTGAGGGCATTCCAAGGAAGTATCTATGGTAAGTATAGAGTTTATCTGGGCTATTTTATTGGTTCAAGAACAAGTAGTGCAATGGTGTTAGGGTTGGGAATTAGTTGAGGTAAGTGATGGAAGATTAGGACTGGCAATGTAGCCAGGAACAAATGCATGACAAGCCTTTTGAAGGGTCATACATATTTTGATGAAAAATTGATGTGAGAAACAAAGGTAATCATTAAGCAGTTATAAGAAAATAGAGTTTTCCAAGGTGTTCCAGAAAGAGAAGGAAGACCTGTTGAGGTAGGTTGTGCTTTCTCATATAGGGCATAGCTTAGAAACCACACATGGAAGAACTCTTCCCGTATTCAAATTCTTCTTCATGGCTCTCTAATCTCTACAGAGATTCTTCTTGTTCACACCCAGAAAACTCTCCACTGAGAATGAACTAGAATGACAGCTTGAGCTGATGAGAGAGGACAGGTGTGTTGAAAGCATTTTGTGGCATAGCTCTCATCATTCTCAGTTGGTCAGTGCAAATGAGATATAAGAGAAGAGAACTGAGGGAAAAATGGTGCACTTAAATTGGAGTTTTCTAGAGATTTGATGGAAAGCATATTTGTGCAAACCTGTAAATGACTTCTGAAAACAAACAATATCCAAATCTCTTCCTCTCCTCTGGTTCTGGCATCTAGCACTACCTCACCTGCCTGCATCTTTCATGTCCATCTCAACCTTCCTGCATAAAATATATGTCCTCAGACAACTCAGTATCCTGGAAAAGTGCATGACTTTTGGCATAGGAGAGATCTGGATGGGAATATTTTCTCTGCTACACCATAGCACAGTGATCTCAAGACTATTTACCTATGTATCCAAATGATTTTATATTAGCATACTGCAGTGACACAGCCACATCAATGTTTATAGAAGCTCAATTCACAATAGCTAAGCAGTAGAACCAAACTAGGTGCCCTTCAACCAATGAATGGATAAAGAAAATGCAACACACACACACACACTGGAATATTACTCAGTCACAAATAAGAATGACTTTATGACATTTGTCAGAAAATAAATGGATATGGAGACTATCATGCTAACTGAAATAAGCTAGTCCCCAAAAACCAAAGGTTGAATGTTTTCTCTGATATGTGGAAGCTAACCCAAAATAAGGGAGGGTGAGGGGAAGAATAGAAGTTCAGCAGATTAGACAATGGGAAATGGAGGGAAAAGAGGGCAACAGGATAAGGAAAGACAGTTAAATTGGACATAATTTCCACATGTACATGCACCATATTGAATCCCACCATCAGGAACATCCATAAGAATGGGACTCTAATTAGGATAAGATATATTCCATGCTTGTATAATTATATCAAAATGGATTCTGCTTTCATATATAAGTAAAAAGAACCTATAAATTTTTTAAGAAGACAAGTTACCATATACACTTCTCTGGGTCTATTTTTCTACCTTCAAAACAAAAATACAGGGCTGGGACTGTAGCTCAGTGGTAAAACGCATGCTTCACAGGTGTGAGGCACTGAGTTCCATCATTAGCACCACATAAATATAAATAAATAAAGATATTGTGTCCATCTACAACCAAAAAATAGTTTTAAAAAATACATATCATCTACTTCATATGAATTTGTATGGATATATTAGTTTCCTAGAATTTTAATAACAAATTACCACAAACTTCATAGCTTAAAACAATATAAATTTATTATATTTCTAGAGGCTGGAGTTTGAAATCAATATGTCAAAAGGGTCATATTTTCTCTAGAGGCTCTAGGGGAGAACCTTCACTTCTAGCTTTTGGCACCTGTCAGTATTTCTTGACTTGTGATGATATCACATGAATCTCTGCTTCCATGATCCCATTTCCTCCCTTCCATGATCCCATTTCCTCCCTTCCATGATCCCATTTCCTCCCTTTTCCCTTTTCGTCTAATCTCTCCCTCTCTCTCTCTCTCTCTCTCGATTTTTCTCTCTCTTTCTTGTAGGGATACTTGTCATTGGATTTAAGACCCACATGAATAGTTCAGGATGATTCATTCACCTCAAAATCTATATATTAATGCCATCCATAAAGACAACTTTTTTAAAAAAGTAAGATAACATTACTCAGTTGCGAAGCTTTTGGTGGGCACATATAATTTAGGAGTTACCAATTGTTTCAGCTGCTTATTAGATGTTTGATCTCTGGCAAACTACTTAAAACTGTATGTCTTAGTTTCTCATTTGCAGAATTAAGAAAACAATACTACTGTTCTCAGTATTTATATAAAAATTGACTAAGATAATATATATAAAGTGCTCAGCACACTTAGAAACACATACTAAGTATTGAATGTAATAATGATCTAGTGGGGCTAGTGGTAGAGCACTTGCCTAGCACGTGTGAGGTGATGGGTTCGATCTTTAGTACCACATGAAAATAAATAAAATAAAGGTATTGTGTACATGTATAACCTAAAATATTTTATAAAATTAATAATGATCAAATTGTGTGTGATTAATTAGTGCAGCAGTGATTTTAAGGCACATTAATTTTATTATTGCACACTTTTCATAGGCCAAAAGTATAGGCATTGCTTAGTTGAGTTCTGTGCTCAAGGTCTCATAAGGCTACTATCAAGGTGATAGCCAAGGGTGCAGTGTCATTGAGGTTCAATGACCTTTTCCAAGCAAATGGCAAAATTCACTTTCTTGAAGCTATAGAACTCATGGCAGATTATTTCCCTGATCTCAGGGAAGACCTATATTTTATTTAAATGGACTTATCTGATTAAGTCAGGCCTTTGCAGGATAATTTCCCTTAGTGAGATTCAAATTAAACTAATGAAATTTCAATTTTAGTTGAAAAATATCTTCACATTTATCATATAACACTACCTAATCATGATAGCAATATCCATCACACACATGACTCCTATCTCTATATTCAAGGGGAAAGGATACAAAAAGATTAAACAGTATAAACCAAGGTATTGGAATCTTGGGGATATTTTATGATTATATCTACTATCCTTAAAAAAAGTTAGGATTATTTTTAGTTCAATTTCAACATTTTGAATGGGGATTCTTTAGAATTTTCTTCCATAGAACCTGATTCTATAGAAGTCAAAGGGTTAAGAGTAGTTTGTAAATCAAAGGAAAATTCACCTAGGAATTGTGTTCACAAATATTGAATTTACTTGCAAACTCAAAACTGGAACTCAGACCTATTGGTTAAACTAGGAACCTCATTATAGCTTATTTTTACAAGTTTATAAGTTCTTTTTCAAAATATGTGCAACAATTAGTGGAACTGAAATGATTTGTTTATAACTCAAAAACAAACAAACCAAACAACCAAACACTAAAAGATGCCATGAGTTAGCCTGCCAGGTGTAGAATTTATTTTCTGCAACAGGCTCTGCCAGGCCAGTGGGGAAGTAGGAGACTATGCCTACAATATATTTTCTCTTCTTTTTACTTATTCTTCACTTTCCTGTACTCTCTTCCCTTTTTTCTTCTTTCTCATTTTACTGGTCTTTCATCAAGCATCTCTCTGTCTGTACCTTCCTTATTCCTCTGCACTGACTCTCTTTGAGCATGTCTCCCTGTCTTTGCTTCTCTGTGGGTATGTCTTCCCATACTTCTTTTTCAGTGTCTCTGTTTCTGTATGCCATTATTTAAATCAGTCAGCATGTGTGTTTCTTTCTGTGCTTCTCTTTAAGTGTTTCCACATCTGTGTTCATGCCATAGTCTATGTAATTTTCTCTTCGTACTCTTTCATGTGTCTCTTTTTCTCTCTTTCTCTAGAAACTGTGTGACTCTTTCTGTATCTATGTGTGTATGCCTGCTTCTTTTGATGTCTCTTTGTCTTTCATTTGTCCTTTTGCAATCCTTTATGTGTCTCTGAAGCACTTTCTTAACCTCAAACCACCATAATGTCACTGTCTGTTCTCTTTTCCTTTTCTTTCTATCTCTTTATCTCTCCATTCTCTGATTTCATCATTCTGTTCTTTGTCCTTAATTTCTTTGATTCAATATCTGTATTGTCTTCTATTTTTCTCCCTTTCTCTTTCCATTCTCTGTACTAATCATATTTGGTTTCTGTATGTATACATGTATTTCTTGCTCTTTCTTATCCTCCTTTGTCTTCTCTATGTACTTGTATATTTTTTGTATTTCTACTTCTTTTTGTCTCTCATTCCTTTTCCCTCTCTACTTCTATTCTTTCTTAGTCTTTCCTCTCTTTTCTTTATTTATCTTCTCTTCTAATTCCCCTGCATCTATTCTCTATTCCTTCACTTCTGGATATACAGATCTTTTGCTCTCTTTTTACTCCTCTCTTCTCTTTTTCTTACCTTGCTAGCAAGCTTCTGGTCCAAGTTTACTAACCACTTTGCCTGCACTGTACAGGCCTTCCAAGTCCTCCTATTGGGCTGATGAGAACCTTATGTAAGAGATGCTGGCTGTGTTCCCTCTTTGCAATATCTGGGAAATTATTTACTTTTTTCAACCTAAGTAGATACAAAGCTAGGTTCCCTGCTTTCAGGCCCTTTCCCAAACAACAGTGGTTCCATTTGGCTCCACCAGGCTAGAGGTGCTCTGGGCAGAGGCTCATAATAAGAACACCCAGTAGGCAGTAATAGCAGCCATTCAAATAATTCCACTAGAATCCCTTGTGATTTATTAAGATTACATGCAACAGCAGCACAGGTGTAGTTCCTGAGGGCCAAGAGAATGCTAGAGAACAATGTGTTCCCTCCACCCATGAATACAAGTGTTGTCACATAATCCTGAAATGAAAAAAATTAAACATTTCCAGAACATTCATTTTATTATATCAAATAATTTCTCATGACCACTAGAACATTTTCTGGGTTGTTTTGTAGTTTTTTCCTGTTCTTTATCTCCATATTTATTTCCTTCAGGAAATACAGGGGTTCAGCAGACAGTATCCCACATATTTTGTGCTAAATTGTGATGACAGGAAATCATTGCTCACATTTTAAAAAGTAGATTAGTCTACAACCTTTTCGGGAGGGTTTCATGCTCCAAACAGGAAGACAGAAAAAGAGGATTTTTCTGTTTTTTTTTTTCTTTCCAGCATAGAAAAAGGACTATGTGTAGAAGAAGGGAATGGATAGGAGACAGAGCAAGAAGCCTGCAGAAGCTGAGGACAAGGTGAGGGCAAGGTCCTTTTCACCTTTTTTTGAAAAGCAAAGTGATTAAGAGTCAGTCTGCCATAGCATTATTGTTATATAAAAGTAGGGTGCAAATTAAATAGAGAAGATGAGTACATCTATGCAGAATACTTATTAATTCATAAAAGGCAGGAAAGAAATACACTGATACTTTAGTGCACTTATTTCTGAGGGTTGGAATTGAGGATGACAATTAATTTCTTGTTTATACTTTTTATAGTTTTTATATTTGTGTCATTGAGCATGTAGTTTATAACAAATGGTGGGTGGATTTCTTATAAAGAACTCATAAAAAGTACATGTTATTTTTCAGCAAAAGTACTGCCTATAACCCCTCTGTTATTGAGCTATGTGTGGGTTCATCAGGGAGGTGTTGCCCATGCAGATGTACTCTGAACTTTTTTAAATGTGAGACATGGGACAAATCTGAGACTAGTTTTAAATGAATGAATCCAGTTCAATTGTCTTCAAAAAAGAGATGATCATTGATTCAAGGCAATACTTGGTAGTAATTTCTATTCAGCAATAAAAAATACCTGGGAAATCCTTGACTGGCCACTTACAGTATGAAAGTTGGTTATGATACAATGTCTGGCAAGAGTAAAGATAAGTTAAGATTAAAAATGCAAACTATACTGTAGGATTTTTCATTTTGTTCAGTAATATTAGGGTTAAAGGTAGGAGGAGTTCCCATTTTTATACACCAGGCACTGTAGAAGATAATACTTTCCAAGTTAGTTCAGTTAATCTTCAATGACCAGCCTACATGGTAACTATAACTACTATTCCAATTTAAAAATGAGACCTCTGTAGCTCCCAGAGAGGAAGTGAATTTTCTAAGACCATACTGCAACTAAATGACAGACCTATGACTAGAACTCAAGTCTCTGTGTGTCTTAGCCACTGGAGACCCTAGTCATGTGGTCCCCAGAGAGAGACAGAGGCTCTGGGGATGATATGTTAGTGGTTTCTTTTGCAGCCTATAGGAAATAATCCTATGACCATACAGTTCCATGTGTGAAGATTCTTGTTACTACATGTGCTGACAAAAGAGAATTTATTATCTCCACCAGAGGGATGCTGTATAGAATGTAAAACCATAAAAAATAAGAAGAGCCCTAAGAACTATCTTCCACCTCTCTCCCACATAGATTGAGCAACCTAGACAGGTAACATACCTGTCTCAGTTTTAATCCCAAATTTAGGACAATGCTAATTTAATATCAATTGTCCTTTCTTATAGACTTGTAGTCTATCCTTGAAGTCTTCAGGAATGGTTGGATGCCCCCTTTTTAAAGATATCTTACCTATCTTGGTAATTCCTATAATGTCAACTTTCTCAAAAAAAAAGAGCCTTTAAGCATTATTCATATTAAAGAACATGAATTTCTGCTCTCTTATTTTGTTACTGAATAAAGTTTCATGGTCACATTCCTTAATTTTCTTTTCCAAGAGACATTTGAAATTTATTATGATAATTCAGGTGTGAATTCTTCAAAGAAATATCTGCACCCACATCTCAGTATTTTTTCTTAAAATAAAACACTAGAAATGCTAACTCAAACTGGTTTACAAATGTGTTTACTGATTCAGTGAAATGGAATCACAAGTGATTAGGGCCCTTAAAGAAAGCAAAAAAAAAAAAAAATCCTAATATACCCTCATTTCTCCCTTATTTTGTAAATGGGATCATTGAGACAGAGAGAGGGGTAGTGGTCAGTCTGATGTCACATATGGAGTTAGTGGAAATGAAAAGAAAGATTTAAGTGTCCACTGCTATTGTCACTAAATTAGTGAGTTAAAGTGAACCTTAATTAGCCATAGATTCTTCAAACTGTTCCAAACATAATTTTGTTACTGATTCATGTCCTGAAATTCTGCAGTAAAAGGAGAGATAGTAGTTCATGCCCAAGGATAGATCAGCCAGCTAGAACTGAAGGCCTAGAAAGAAAGGGCCCAAGCAGAGAAAGCACAGGACTCTGGAACTGATTGACAAGTATATCACAGTTTACTAACAATAGCCAAATACACTTTTTTCCTGCAAGGACCTACAAGTTCTGTACTCTATCATAAACAAACTTTAAATATTAAAAAGCATGAAATTGAATGGAGCATTTTCTTTGACAATAGTGGAAATAAAGTTGGTATCAAAAAAAAAGAAAGAAAACAATACTTGCATATTAAATAGCACACTTCTAATAATCCAAGATCAAAGAGTAAATCTCAAAGGAAATTTTTAAAATGCATAGAACTTAATGAAAATGAAAATATAAAACATCAAAATTTACAAACTACACACAAAAGTTTGATGACAGGGAAAATTATAGCAACAAATGCTTATATTAGAAAAGAGGAAAGGTCTCAGATCAATAACATAAGATTCTATCCCAAGAAACTATAAAATGATTACAAAAAATTCAAAACTAAGCATATGAGAGGGAATAAGATAGAGAAGAATAGAGATTAATTTAATTAACAAAATTGAAAAGAGAAAAAAGTGTATAAAAATAAAGTATAAAACATTTATCTGTACCAAGGAAAACAAAATAAAAAGAGATGAGTTACAAATCACCAAATATCATGAATAAAACAAGGGCTATCACTAATGCTCATTAATGTGGCCACTAAAAGGATCATAAGGGGATATTACAAACAACCTGACACATACAAATTTGAAAACTTGGATCAAATGGACCAATTCCTTACAAAATTCACCTAACATGAAATTTGAATAGAACTATTACTATCATAGAAATTGGATAGATAATTTAAAACTTCCAAAAGATGAATCCATTTTTACCCTGATACCAAAACCATAAAATCTAAAAATAAAACTTACACTATGTAATTATAAAACATTAAGCAATAAAAATTCTCAACAGGAATCATACTTTGGAACAAAGGTCTAGGCAGAGAGTTTGAAAACTTGATCCCACAAGCTTGAGTCATAAAATAAAAATTTGATAAACAGAACCTCCATAAAATAATAATAGCTATAATATGCTCTGTGAAAGAAAGATCCTGTAAAAATGACAGAGACAAATTACAAATTGGAAGTAAATACTTGCAGATTACATATCTGACAAAAGACTTGCTTCTAAATTATATATAGAACAGTCAAGACAATTGTGCCAGTTGAAGTGGTACATGCCTATAATCCCAACAGCTTGGGAGGCTAAGGCAGGAGGATGGAGAGTTCAAAGCCAGCCTCACCAAGACCCTGTCTATAAATAAAATATAAAAAAGGGCTGGGAATATGCTTCAGTGGTTAAGTGCCCCTGGATTCAATCCCTGGTATGAAAACAAACAAACAAACAAACAAACAAACAAAAACCCATCAATTGTAAAGGCCAAATGACCCAAATTCAAGATAATGGGCAAAAGGCATATAAACATTTCACTGAAGAGGAAATGGCAGATGAGCACACAGAAATAAATTTGACATCATTAACTATTAAGGAAATGCAAATTTAAACTACAGATAAATATCATCACAGTTTGCAAGAAGGCTAGCTAAAATAAAAATGGTAAAACTTTAAATGCTGGGGAAAATGTGGAGTAACTGGACCCCACTTATATGATTTCTGCTAAGAGGGTTACACTAGTGGTGCAGGAAATTATCCTTGAGAACAGTTCACAGTTTCTTAAAAATCTAAACAAGCAATTATCATCTGACTCAGCTATAGCACTCTTGGGCATTTTAACCCAGAGAAATGAAAACTTACATTTTTACATTCATGTAAAAATTTGTACATGAATGTTCACAACAACTTTATTCATAATAGGAAAAAAACCTGGGAAAAATCCTTCAGAAGTCTGCTAGTGGGCTAATAGTTAAATGGACTTAGGTATGGTGCATTCATACTTTGGAATGCTACTCAGCCATAAAAAGAAATGAAGCTGTTAGCAAATGCAGCAACTTGGACAAATCTCAAGGGAATTGTTATTTTTTAATTTTTAAAATTTATTTTAATTAGTTTTACATGACAGTAGAATGCACTTTTGATACATCATATATAATGGAGTATAATTTCTCATCCTTCTGATTGTACATTATGTAGAATCACACTGATCGTGTGTCATATATGCACACAGGGTAATAATGTCTAATTCATTCTACTATCCTTCATATCCCCATACCCCTGCCTTCACTCTCCTCTACCTAAAGTAAATCTGTTCTCCCTAGCCCCACTCTATTGTGAATTAACATCTACATATCAGAGAAAACAGTCAACTTTTGGTTTATTGGGATTGGTTTATTTCGCTTAGCATGATATTCTCCAGTTCCATCCATTTACTGGCAAATGCCATAATTTCATTCTTCTTTAAAGCTGAGTAACATTCCATTACACACACATACACACACACACACACACACACATATATATATATACATACATATATATATATAAAATGATGTATATATCACATTTTCTTTATCCACACATCTGAAGGGCACCTAGATTGGTTTCATAGTTTAGCCATTGTGAATTGAGCTGCTATAAACATTGATGTGGCTGTATCACTGTAGTATGCTGAATTTAAGTCCTTTGGGTATAAACTAAGAAGTGGCATATCTGGGTCAAATGGTAGTTGCGTTACAAGTATTCTGAGTAATCTCCATACTGCTTTCCAGAGTGGCTGCACCAGTTCGCAGTCCCACCAGCAATGTATGAGTGTACCTTTTCCCCCAAATCCTTGCCAACATTTATTATTGCTTGTATTCTTTATAATTCTCATTCTGACTGGGGTGAGATGAAATCTTAGAGTAGTTTTGATTTCTCTAATTGCTAAAGATGTTGAATGTTTTTCATCCATGTTTTGATCAATTGTATTTCTTCTTCTGTGAAGTGTCTTTTCAGTTCCTTAGCCCAAGGGAATTATGCTGAGAAAAAAAAAAAAAGCCACTTCCAAAAGATCACATATGCACTATATTATTCTATTTGTGTAATATTCTTGAAATTATACAATTTTACAAATGAAGAACAGATTAGTGAAAGTAGAGACAGGGTTGGTGGAGGTGGTGGGGGTGTCAAGTGGGTGGGGCTATAAAAGGACTTCAGGAGGAATGTTTGAGGTGAGGTAATTTTTCTGTTTCCTGACCCTGTTAATGTCAGTATCCTGGTTGAGACAAAGCAAGGTTTTCACTTTGAGGGGAACGGCACAAAAAGTACTTTGTATCTCTGTATAATATTTACAACTTCTGTGAATCTACCATTATCTCAAATAAAATTATTTAATTGAAACCATTTTTGATTATAGACAAAAATAAATACCTTTCTTCCAATTACTCTATGTAATAGTTCAGAGAATAGTAGTTGCCCCAACTTGTTTCATGTGTCTATCTCTAAACAAATTAATATGTTCATAGAGTTAGTCTGATTGAGCAGCCAGTGTCACCTTACTATATTATGGAGAAGGAAATGAATTCATGTGATTGAGAGTTATACTGAGTGGGACAGGGAATATTCTTACAAGGAAAAGATACATCAATGACACAAGTAGTTTCCACTAAAGAAGAAAATCAAGGGAATGATCTAGGGAAATCTTGGAATACAAGACTCAGCCATCAGACAAAATATAGCAGAAGACTGATCCATGGTCAAAGATTGCAAATACAGTGATTAGCAGGGTCTAGGTGGGCAGGTAAAAGAGTTCCAGATAGGCAATCAATCCTTTCCATATTTGTCTTAAGCCTCTCAAGGATCAGTGCATTCAGAGAACAAGTGAGAATAAGTGTCCCCAGAAGACTTACCAGGGCATTTTTTTTATTGAATTCTGAATTCCAGTTTGAAGCAAAAGTCTGCATATTTTTCATCTCTGGAGCCATGTCAGAAGTGGGGTATGATAAGCTTCATGAGATAGAAAGTTACCCAAGTCTGGGGTCCCCATAGTACATTCTGAGATTCTTATAAAGTGAGGAGGGTTTCTTAAACAACACAGACTGGATCTGCCCTATCTGTGTCTATCTCCTGGGACTCTAAAAAACCACTGATATCAGCTCTAGAGAAGCAAGAACATATGCTGGAGTGGTGTGGGTATAATGAATTCAACCAGATAAGGGTATTAGAGTTTAGAGTGAGATATGACCTGTTCCTGGGTCATGGAATGGGCCTTGCTAGGGTGGCTTTGGGGTTCTAAAGATATTCTACTTTAGTAGTCTTCAGTAAAAGTTTACTTTCCTAGGAAGTGGTGATGACAAATAATTTTGTCAGGATAAAGAGTAGAGGAGAACTGCTTTAATTGTGATGCATAACGACAGGGTTGGTCTTGGGTTTCAAGGCTAGAAAGCATAGATCCTTCCAGTTAGGTGGCACCAGAGTTTGAGGGACCTAAACCATGAGTTTTCCTTTAATACCCAAACCAAGGGATAGACTCAAGCAATTCAAACATAGATCAGCCTGTGAAGAAATAAATAGCTCAAGAATGCTAAATATATTCTATCCCTTATGCCAATTCTGACTAATTACTTGTGGCTAAGTGCTGTGTTCATGAGCATTAGGAGACTGCATCTGACCTTAACATTCATGATCTTCCATTAATGTTTTGCATTGGTGTGGGAGGGGTTAGTGGCATCATACATGCTGGATCCTATTTTCACTGATAGAAGGTTTCCATATCTCAGTTTAGAGAGAGTTGCTGAATAAAAATAGAGCTTATTTAATTATATAAGAATGGACCTTGGTAAAATTTTAGCCAGACATCTTTTTAAAAAGAATTCTTGAGACCCAACAACACTTTATGAGAAAAAGGAGAAATGGGAGAAATCACAATAATCTACCAAGTGATCAGGGCATACAACTGAATGATGTACTCTGGAGACACATGCACTTGATATCCTAAGACAAAGAGTTCCCAGTTATTCTGATGGAGCCTTTTTATTATTTCCAAGAAAAGGGAGATATCTTGCTAAGTAATTTTGGTTTCAAAAAACAGAATCTCACTCAAACTAACAGATGGAAAGAAAAGCAAAGAAATTCAGGATAAATTTTAATGTGACCTAAGAATTAGAGAGTAAGAAACTATGATGACATTTTTGTTTGTCATCAAAATGTTTGTCATCATTTTTGTTTGTTTGAGGAGTGTAAGGCCTCTCTCAGCTTGCAAATCTCTCTACTTTGTTGGCTGCCCTCATATATTCATCTTTGAACATAGTGAAATTTTCTGTCCAACTTTACATGGGTTTTCAACTCTGGCACCTGTTATCATCTACAACAGTCCAGCAGCCTGGAAGGCAGAAATGAAAACATGACAATGAATAACAAGTTGTGCCTCAGGTAAGCAGCTGACAGAGAGTTTAGAATGGACTATCAAATAACATTGACATTCATATTTGATTCCGCAGGTGAACCAAAATGGAATTTGAAAGTGGGCGGAATTATAAATTAAGATTATAGAAAGGGAGAAAGGAAACAGGAGTCAGGGAAAGAAATATGTGCTCTACCCTTAAGACAATGGGGTAGAAAACAGAAAGAGGTGTTTAAGGGTTGTTCTAGCATGTCAAATAAAGATAGGAGAATTTGTTCTAAGGCTGCAGAAGTTAAAATGGAGAAAGGCAGTAAATTTGAGAATTCTTTATATGATAACATCAGTAGAACTTGGTGAGTAAAGAACAGTAATTTTTAAACTTTCTCCCAGTTTTCTCAATTAGGAATGTGGGTTGGTGGTAGTTCCATTCACTAAATGACAGAATAAAACAGGGGAAGCAGGTCTGTGGATGAGGTGGGGGAGAGGATGATGAATAGGGCACATGGGACATGAAGGGAATGAAATGGGATTGAAAGTCTGTCAGAACCTGTCCAGCTATTTTGAAGAGATAAAGACATAGGTATTATTTATATCGAAACCTCACAAAATGAATTTAAGGTTCACCTTGAATTGAATCACTTGGACTCTCCTGCCAATTCTTAGTGGTAGACACTTTATTTGGATGAGGTTTTTCTTTTTTCCATTACCTTGTATTTGACCTTTTAAATGTTCTTTGTGTCCAGTCTATCCTAGGACATGGAGTTTTAGTCTTTCCTATTTTTTGTCCTATAGTAGTCGGGTAATCTCCAGACACTCTTATATCCAAGTCAAATTTATGTAATATCACTCAGGCTTTTCAGAATCTTGGGGATTCTAGCTTGATTTGAAGATAAAGTTAGCTATTTGCAGTTGTTTGCAGACAATAGACAACAGGTTGAACTTTAAGCAAGACACTGACATAGAGGATCTTAATATGGAGTATCAATGAACCTTGATATTGAGATTTGGTTTAGGTAGTGAAGCAAAATGAAGCCTGAAAGTGGGTGGCACTGCTGAATTGTTGAATTCCTATATTAAATTGAGAGGAATGGTGAAAACCTGTAGTAGTTAGGGAATAAAAAGTAAGAATCCTAGTACATCCGAGTGGAAAAGGACCATAAAGATTATGTAGTTTAATCTCTTAATTTATCGCATGGGAAAACCAAGGTGCTAGAGTATTCTCCACCAAGGTTAAAGTCACAATGAATCAACAGTTGCACCAGGACTATTATCAAGTTCATCTGCCACTTAGTGTTGATTTCTTATGGTAATATCTTTTTAAAAATTCCACATAGCACATTGATTAACAACATTTTGCTTTATTTTTCACTTATCGGGCATATACCTACTTGATCTCTGAGGTCAGTCTCAATTGAATGCATCTTTGTTAGAATGATTAAGGGTCCTGATACCAAGTTTTGTAAACATGATCAACTCATATGCTTCTGTGGAAGTATAAATTAATATAACTACTTTGCAAAACACAATGACTGCAATTGGTAAAGTTGATGCATACAGCCTAGGACTCAGCAACTCCACCAGGAAACACAGTTATGTTATTTCAACATGGTTTGTAAAAGCAAAAACTGGAAATAAAATTAAAAATGAGTGTCTATAATCAGTGAAAAGAAAAAAAATTTATATAAAATGCAATGGAATACTAGACAGTAATGATAATGATAAAGCTACAACTACAGGTAAGAATGCAGATCAATTTTATAAATATATAAAGTAAAAGAAACAATTTATAAAAGATTACATTTCTGTACAAAATTTCAAAAGTAAACTTTTTTTATAAATATATGTTTATCTGATGGGATTGTAAATAAAATGTGGAAGTCTATTATTATAAAAGTTAAGGTAGAAGTTACTTCTAAGGAAGGAGGAAGAGAAAGTTGAGATTAGGTACCTTCTAGTGTGCTGGCAATGTACTTATTCTTGGCTCAGGTAATAGTTACAGAAGTTTATTCACTTTTTAATTATTCTTTAAACTGTATGTAAATTTCATAATAAAACATTTAAAAGACTATGTCATTATTGTGATTAGAATTTTATTCTAAACTATCGTTCCAACTAGATTGTAGTTAATTTAATTCTATGGATCAAGAACCTAGTAGAAGTTTGGCCCAGAGTAGTAGACACTTAGTAAATGTTAATTAAATGGAATACTTTTCGTAGTACTAAGGATGTAGAGTTCATATTTACCCCAATGATAAGAATTGGGTGGTAAGCTCTAAGTAGCCAGACAGTGAGTGTTAACTTTTTCATTGCTGTGATCAAAAGATCTGCTAAGAAAAAACAGAAGAGGAAATGTTTATTTGGGGTTCATGGTTACAGAGGTCTTAGTCCATAGATGACTAAGTCCATAACTCTGGGACCAAAATGAGAGAGAATATCATGGTGGAGGAAAGCAACTCAGAACATGGCCACCAGGAATCAGAGAGTTTCCCTTACCAGGAACAAAGTACGAACCCAAAAACATGCTGCCAGCGACCTATTTCATGTAGCAAAACCCTACCTGCCTACGTTTACCACCAAGTTAATCCACATCAGTGGACCTGAAGAACCTAAAGGGATTTACACTAAAAAATGATAAATGGGTACAAATTGACCACTGTTTACTTCAATCTGCCCCAACTTCATGCACCCTTGATTATTGTGACTGACAACCAAGTGTCTCAACCCTAGGAGAATAGTGAAATAGGTCATCAATGTCCATTCTTATTCAAATGCAGCTACTTCCTTATCTACAAAGGATTGGTTCCAAGACCCCCTAAGGACACCAAGTTCCATGGATGCTCAAGGTACTTATGTAAAATAGTGTATAATTTGTATACAAATATGTGCATACTCTTGTATACTTTAAATCATCCCTAGATTATTTATAATGACAAATTTAATGTTAATGCTATGTAAATAGTTGTTATGTCATACTATTTACAAGAAAAAGAACTGGACATGTTCAGTACAGACAAGTCATTCTTGGTCTAACTATATAATGTATGTCAGGAACGATATGACATTATTAATTGTGGTTGGGTGAGAATTCAGATGCAGAAACTACAGATACAGAATACTGACTATAATTAGTTTTTTAAAAATTGGATTGATTTATTTCAATTAAAATAATTGCAATTGAAATTTCTGGACAGCTTAATAATTCGCTGCACCATGGAAAGGAAATCAAACCAGGGCCATAGATGCATACTGTATACCCATTAACATCATTAATAAAGGAAGAGAATTAATTGTTATCCTGCCCACCTTAAGGGAAGAGATGGAAACAATCTTCATGTTTTGCAGTTTGGAAAACGAAATCATCTAATTCAATCATAAATGTATCCAAATAAAAGGGATCTTCTTTAGAAAATGTAATTCATTTTTAAAATTTTAAGTAGCATACGTATAATTGAATCAAAAGTAGATCTTGCTGGACCCTTGAAGATCATCTATCCCTGAGGTTCTGATCCTATAGAATGCAAATAAATTCCCACTGAAGAACTGTATTAAAACTATATTCCTGGATCCCATCCCTAGTGATGGTGCAGTAAGGATGAGTCTTATAAGTCAATAGTTTTAGTTAGAAGGTCACATTATTCAAATAAAGATGTGGTCTAAAGGTCACATTTTGAGAAACAGATCTTGTTCATCTCTTCATGCTACTGAAAAGCAATGTGAAAGCATAAAGAGTAAAGGCTTCCAGAGAATGTCACAGGAGAGTGCAGATGCAGACAAAACTTCTTTTTTATAATTAGCTTTCTTTTTAGAATTTCTATAGTTCTTCCTTTTGGGGAATTCCACATATAGTTCTATAGAAGTGTATAGTACAAGGTCTTTTGTGTCTGGAATCATTCCATTAACATAACACTTTTGAGATTCGTCAGTATTATTACATTATCATAGTTCATTTTTATTGCCAAATAATATTCTGTTGCATGGATGTACCACCAGTTGCGTGTATTCACCACTCGTTGATATTTATAGTTGTTATAATTTCATGCTATTATGAATAAATCTTCTATATACATTTATATGTAGGTCCTTGTGGGAGTACAGGTTTTATTTATTTTGGTTAAATATCTTGTAGTAGGATTTAGAACTTAAGACTTAACTGCCCAACTGAAATTCAAAGAGGCTGTACCATACAATGTCCCCACATTTCCAGAAGCACTTGGTATTTGTCAATTGTTTCATTCCTAGACACACTAATATAGACATACAGTGGCAACTCAATGCGGTTTTATTTGGCATTTCCCTAATAATTAATGTTGTTGAACAAATTTTCATGTTGTAATTTATTATTCATAGATTCTTTGATGAAGAATCACTTGTTTTTATTTTTATTTTGCTAGATAAGTTATAGGATTTCTTTATATATTCTGAATACATATACTCTATCAAATACGTGATTTGCAAATATTTTCTCCCAGTCTGTGTCTTAACTTTTGTTTTTTTAACACTGGTTTTTGAAACACAAGTTATTAATTTTGATGAAATTCAATTTATAAACTTTATGGTTCATGCTGAATATTTTTATATTCATAAAAACATTTTTTCGTTTTGCTCTGGGACACAGTTAAATTACGTGGAAAACAGTTTCTTTCAGGTATTGATTTTAAGCCTTGTTAAATAGGATTATAGTGGCATTTAGTTCATGACTAATTTTTCTCCACTGATGAGACAAAGCTCTTCTGAGTGCTATACCTTATCATCTATTAGTTATATGTCTAACTAATGGGAAGAGGAATTTTTCCCAGACTGTCATATCTAAGGATTGTTTCCTATAATCATTTTTTAATTTTTTATCTGGCCTTGAGAAGTTTCCTCACAAGTAATCATTACTTAGCTGAAGATTCAAGGGCAGCTCTGTGGAGTGCTCTCTTCAAATGACTCCCTCCTATTTGGGATAATGTTCCATGAATTCCAGCTGCCTTACTCTCTCAGATTCCCATTTTATGCCTCCTCAGTTCAGGGAGCCTACTGAACTCTAGATTGTTCCCTCTGGTGTTTTAGCCTAGACTTTGTTTTCAGGCAGTAAGCTGAGGAAATGATAGGACTCATCTAATTTCTTTTTTTTTCTCAGATTATAATCCTACATTTCTTGTTGTTCATTTTCTTAAAACAGTTGTATAATATTTTTCCAGTTCCTGGGTGGTGCTGGGGCTTAGATATAGTTTGAGTGTGTCCCACAAAGTTTCTTGTGTTGAAAACTGCCACAAATATAGCAGTGATGGGAGGTGACAGAACCTTTAAGAGGGAGCCTAGTGGGAGGTCATTAGGCCATGTGGATACAACCCTCATAAAGTAATTAATGCAGGTTTCAAGGGACTGGATTAGCTCTCACAAGAATGAATGTGATAAAGCAAGTTCATTTGTTTAAGCTTGCCCTTTTCCTTTTTGTCTTATCATGTGATTTCTCCCTCTCACACCCATTCCCACCATAATGCCAGCTACCGTGTTTAGATATAGTCATAAGGGCCTCACCAGAGCAAAGAAGATGCCAGTGCCATGCTCTTGGAACTCCAAAACTATGAATTAAATAAACCTCTTTTCTTTATACATTATTCTGAGTCTAGTATGTTGTTACAACAAAAGAAAGTGTACTAAGACACATGGTATATCCAAACCCTTTTATTGGGTCATAAATGGAAGTGGAGGTCACCAATCCAAGCTTCTTGACTAGGTTTTTAATTCTCATCCTGCATTTAATGTGCCTCCCAGGACAGTGCCTTCATGTGTATAACCCTTTAAGTCATAAATTCTGAGTCACTTACTCACCATGTCCTCTGTAACCTTTAATACTTTAGGCTTGGAAATGTTTCAAATATTTGCGAGGGTTCTCAGATCACACTTTGAGAAATATTGATTTAGAGATATATATACTCAAATATTTACTGATGAACAAGACTCCTAAGTGCAAGAAGTAAAAACAAGATCAATAAATGGGATTGCATCAAACTAAAATGTTTCTTCAAAGCAAAGGAAAACAATCAAGAACATGAATACAGAGCCTACATAATGGGAGAAAATCTTTGCTACCTGAACCTCAGATGGAGCATTAATCTTCTGGATATATAAAGAACTCAAAAAACTTAACACCAAAAAAATAATACCCAATTAATAAATAGGCAAAGGAACTGAACGGGCACTTAACTGAAGAAGAAATATGATCTGTCAACAAATATATGAAAAAGTTCAACATCTCTAGCAAATAGAGAAATAGAAATTAAAACTACACTGAAATTTCATCAGTCAGTCAGAATGGCAATTATCAAGAATACAAGCAACAATAAATGCTGGCAAGGACATGGTGGAAAAAAGTACACTCATACATTGCTTGTGGGACTGAAAATTGGTGCAACCATTATGGAAAGAAGTATGGAAATTCCTCAAAAACCTAAGAATGGAACCACCATTTGACCCTGTTTTCCCACTCCTCAGTATATACCCAAGGGACTTAAAATCAGCATACTATTGTGACCCAGCCACATCAATGTTATAGCAGCTCAATTCACAGTAGCTAAAGTATGGAACCAGCCTAGGTGCCCTTCAACAGATGAATGGATGAAGAAAATGTGGCATATATACACAATGGAATATTACTCAACTATGAAAAAGAATGAAATTACGAATTTTGCCAGTAAATGAATGGAACTGGAGACTGTTATGCTAAATGAAATAAGCCAATCCCCAAAACCTAAAGATTGAATGCTCACTCTGACACATGAATGCTAACCTACAACAAAGTGGGGGAAGGTAAAATGGAAGTTCGTTGGATTAGACAAGTGGGATTGAAGGGAAGCAAGGGGGGATAAGAACAGGAAATACAGTAGAATTAATTGGACAAAATTTTTCTGTGTTCATATATGGAGACACAAGCAGTGTAACTTCACATCATGTACAACCACAAGAATGGGAAGTTATATTCCATGTATGTACAAGATGTCAAAATACACTCTACTGTCAGGTATATCTAAAAAGCATAAAAAAAGAAGTTTATTGATGAGGTTATGTGTTCTAAAAAATTGATTTGAAATAGTCTCTCTTTCTCAGTTTTCAAATATGACAGAAAACATGCAATGCTTAACTTCTGTGTCTGTATTATTTCACTTAATGTGATTCTCTCCACTAACATCCACTTTCCTGCAAGTTACATGATTTCATTTTTCTTTGTAGATGAATAATGCTCCATTGTGTGTGTTTGTGTATATATTTGTGTGTGTGTATGTATAATATTTTCTTTATCCACTCATCTGTTGACAGGCATATTCAATGTTAACTGGTGTGAATAGTTCACAATTGTTGAATGAGATGGGTAGAAGGGGAGTGGGGAGAGAATAAAGTAAGAGACGGTGGATATGATCAATGTCCAATATATGCATGCATGGAAAATGACAATTAAAATGTTAATTAGTACAAATAATTGTGTTAATAATAAAAATAAAGCAAAAAGTATATATTATTAATAGAACACAACAGGAAGAGAAATGCTAATTTTTGAAGCAAGATGATGGATGCATAGTGGTTTATTATAATAATGTTATTCATTTGCTACATATTTGTGATTTTCCAAATAAAATCTTCAGAGAATTATTTATTGTTTATTTGGGCTGAAATTTCACTCTATCTATGATTTAGCTTCTCCTGATTAGCAATTTGCACTGAAACTTTCAAAGGTGAAGAAAAACATATTTCAAATAGTCATCTACCTTTCCCCAATTTACCACTCATCCTCCTGGGAATTTTAAATTCTCCCATTATTGGCAGGTGAAAGAGAGGACAATGACAGGGAAATTTGGAAAGTCATCAGTACTTTTTCTTGGAGAGTTTCTGGGAAATTATTCTGAAGAAAGAACTAAGCCATGTAGTATTTTGAGTGACTATCAAACAGGCCAGCTCATCTGGTCAGCAGGATGATGTAATGAAGCATTCATGGCATTCATGGAAGGAAACATAAATTCAAGTCCCAGTCCTACCACTTACCAACTGTATGCCCTTAGGCAATGATTTATTCTGGAACACTACTCAAATTGAAAGTCACTCTGCTGTTTGTCTTCATATACTTGCAGCTACATTCTGTCCTGCAGAGGCACACGCTCTCATCATTGCCCTTTCTCTGAATCCTTTACATGTGCTCTCTGGAACATTCATTTCAATTGATTAAAAATTACTCATCTCAAATTCTCACCAGATATTAGAAAACCAAATTCAATAGCATATTGAAAAGATTATAACTGTGCCCACCATGAGCAAGTAGGAGTTATCCCAGGAATACAAGTGGTGCAACAAAATAAAATCATTGTGATATTATACCACATTAATAAAATGACAAAAAAAGATCATCTCATTTGTTCCATAAATGTGATTTGACAAATCTTCATGTTATAAAAAAGAAATATAAAGGCACATAAGATAAAGTACCTTAAGGCTACATAAAGTTACCAGGAAGTCTGGATGGGGTCAAAACTTTTAAGACTCACTCATCAAACTAAGAATAGAAAAGAACATCTCCAAAATGAAAAATAACTCATTTAATAATTGACAACTAACAGTACACACTTGATGGCACAAAACTGAAAGTTTTCACTCTTAATTCAGGAATAAGCACAGGATAACCATTTTCACCTTTGCTCTTCTACAACATAATAGACATTCCAGCCAAAGAAATTAGGCAAGATAAATAGAAGGCACCCAAATAGGAAAGGAAAATGTAAAACTGTATTTATTCAGAGATTTTATATATATATATATATATATATATATGCTTATATGTATATATAAAAACATAAAATATGTATGTGTATTTATAAACTCTAAAAAATCCATGAAAAACTACTCAAGTAATAAACAAATTCATTAAAGCAAAACGATAAAAGATCACCACACAAAAGTCAGTTGTTTTGCTACATGCCAGCAATGAACAAATTGAAAAAGAAAGTAAGAAAACAATTCCATTTATAGTAGCATCCAAAATAATAAAATATCTAGGACTAAGATTAATCTACAAGATGAAAGACCTGGTTGGCAATGATGCAGAGAAAAAGGTATACTCATATATTGCTGGTGAGGTTGCAAATTGATGCAGCTGCCCTGGAAAGCAGTATGGAGATTCCTTAGAAAACTTGGAATGGAACCACCCTTTGACCCAGCTATCCCACTCCTTGGCCTATACCCAAAGGACTTAAAATCAGCAAACTACAGTGATGCAGACATATCAATGTTTATAGAACTCAATTCACAATAGCTAGATTGTGGAACCAACCTAGATGCCCATCAATAGATGAATGGATAAAGAAACTGTGGTATATATACACAATGGAATATTATTCAGCCATCAAGAGGAATAAAATATGGCATTTGCTGGTAAATGGATGGAGTTGGAGAATATCATGCTAAGTGAAATAAGCCAATCCCCAAAAACCAAAGGCCGAATGATTCCTCTGATAAGTGGACGATGATACATAATGGGGGTTGAAGGGAGGCAAGAATGGAGGAAGGATGGATTTTATAGAGGAAAATGGGTGGGGAGGGGCAGGAAGGAAAGATAATAGAATGAGACAAACATCATTACCCTATATACATGTATGATTACACAAAAGGTATGATTCTACTTCGTGTACAACCAAAGAAACAAGAGATGTACCCCATTTGTGTAAAATGAATAAAAAAAAAAGATGAAAGACCTGTTCATTGAAAAACTGAAAACAACTCTGAATGACATTAAAGGCCTACATAAATGGAAATACATCCCTTGTTCATGGATTTAAGTACTTAGTATTCTCAGGATAGCAATACTAAGCAAAATGATCTTCAGATTCAATGCAATTCCTATCCCAGTTCCAATGGCCTTTTTGCAGAAATGGAAAAGTTTATCGTCCAATTCATATGGAATTTTGAGGAGCTCAGAACAGCCAAAATAATTTTGAAAAAAAGAACAAAGTTGGAAGACTCATACTTACTTATTTCAAAACTTATCAGAAATGACAATAATAAAAATAGCATAGTACTTACAGAAGGATAGACATATAGACCAATATCACAGAATTGAGAGTAGAGAAATAAATCAATACATTTATAAATGGTTGATTTTTTCATAAGGATGCCAAGGTTACTCAATGAATAATAATAGTCTCTTAAACAAAATTGTGCTGGGACACCTGGATATTCACATGCAAAAACAT
The DNA here is from genome assembly GCF_902686445.1 of Sciurus carolinensis. Classification (NCBI taxonomy): domain Eukaryota; kingdom Metazoa; phylum Chordata; class Mammalia; order Rodentia; family Sciuridae; genus Sciurus; species Sciurus carolinensis. The sequence continues at coordinate 49,956,355 of NC_062232.1, forward strand.
AAGTCTGGACCCTTGCCTAATGCCATAAAGAAAAATTAACTCTAAATGGATCCACAATATAAATACAAGCCATAAAATCATAAAACTGTCTGAGAAAAGAAAGTGGCAAATCTCCATGACCCTGGATTTCACAATACTTTCTTTTTTAAAAATATTTTTTAATTGCCAATGGACCTTTATTTTATTTATTTATTTTATTTATATGCAGTGCTGAGGATTGAACACAGGGCCTCACACGTCAGGCAAGTGCTCTACCACTGAGTCACAACCCCAGCCCAGAATACTTTCTTATATATGATATCAAAAGCAGAAACAAAAGTAAAAAAAAATAAATGGATTAGACTGTCTCAACATTTGATCTTTTGTGCATTAAAATTCATAATCACTGCCGGGCTTGGTGGCACAAAAGCCTGCAATCCCAGTGGCTAGGGAGGATGAGGAAGGAGAATCTTGTGTTCTACGACAGCCTCAGCAAAAGCAAGGCACTAAGCAACCAGCATCAGCAAAAGTGAGGCACTAAGTAACTCAGTGAGACACTGTCTCCAAATAAAAATACAAAATAGGGCTGGGAGTGTGACTCAGTGGTTGAGTGCCCCTGGGTTCAATCTCTGGAACAATAACAACAACAAAAAAAAACAATCACAAAAGTGAAAATTCAACTTACGGAATGGGAGGAATAATTATAAATCATGTATTTCATAAGAGTTTAATATTCAGACTATATAAAAACTCTTAACAGCAAAAAAGTAATTTAAAACACAATGAGATATCAAATTACCAAGGTAGAATATTTATTATCTAAATGACTAAGCATATCAAGTGTTCTTGAGGATATGTAGATAGGGGAACACTGTTGGGAGGAGTGTAAATTAGTTGAGCCATCAGGGGAGTTTTCTCAAAAAATTAAAAATAGAACTACCAAATGATTCAGCAATGTCATTCTTGGTTATATACACTGACAGGAAATGATATCAGTATGTTGATGATAGATTCACACAACAATAGCCAAAAAATGGAAACCACCTAAGTGTACATCAAATGATTAAAGGATAAAAATATGTGTGGTGCATAGGGAATGCTATTTAGCTATGTAAAAGTAAATCTTGGTATTTTCAGCAACATGGATGCAACTGGAGATTATCAAATAGACCAAATATAAAATGTACTGTGTGATCTCATGCACATGTGAAATCTGAAAAGAGTTCAGTTCAGGATAGAATGGGGGGGAGGGGGAAGGGACTAGTGGGGAGAGGTTAATCAATGGGTATTTTTATATAGTTAGATAAGGGTAAGAAGTTTTGATGTATGACATATTAGGGTGACATTAAATAACAATTATGTGCCACATATCTTAGAAAGATAGAAGAAAGGATTTTGAATTTTTTGCAATGAAATTATAATATTTGAGGAGATAGACATTTTTTAAATGATTCAACCTCCACTACATGCCTATGTCAAAACATCACATGATATCCCATTAATATGTGCAATTTTTGGTTTTATATATAAACTGAAAAAATAAAAGATGAATTAGCGTTATAGATATGCAAAAGACCCTAGATACTGCAACCAACAAGAGTGTGCTACAAGATTGGTTAGGATAATATATTCTCTGGTAAGTGCTCTTCCCACATGAACAAAGAAAAGGGACACAAGAGAATTTTTGGAAATGATGAATATGTCTATTGATTGTAGTGGTGCTTTTGTGGGCTTATGCATATGTCCAAACTCATCAAATTGTATACATTAAATATATATAGCTTATTGTATTTAAATTATACGTCAATGAAATGCTTTTTAAAATCTCTTACCTTTCAGCCTGCTGAGAAGATTTTTAAGTTATCTACTTCCCTGGATCCTAGTTACTAAGTTCTGATTGAAGACATGGTACAGAAATTAACCTGACATTCTAACTTTTAAATTGTATAGAAATTAGTTCATTGCAATAAGAGGAAATAATTTTTTAGTAGAGTTTTTTAAGACACAACAATAAGGTTTATTCATTGAGACACTGAGTGGTATTGGGATTTTGCCTGTCTAGGGTGAAAATATAAGCTCATGGGAATCCCAAGACCACACTTTCCTAACTTCCAACAATCCCAATGATGTCATCCTGAAACACCATTAAATTGGCTTTATAAAGTTGTTAAAATATCCTGTAGCAAGCCTTATATGCTGAATCCAACATCTAGAGCTTCAGTATAATTTTGTACTACATTACCGGTATTATTGTGCTATATTGTCAACAATTTATATAATAGACCAGACAGGTGTTTATGGTGGTATCTAAGTATTTCCTTTCTTCAGATAAAAACTATATATTTTTGACAAACACTAAAAAACAAAAACAAAAATAATAAACTACCTCAAGGCAGTAGAAGGCAAACTAAATAAACCTGGCAGAAATTAAGGGGAATATAAATTTGAAAGTACAGTTTGAACTCAGTGAGTTTCCCATTTGTTTTAAGGATTCATCCAGAAGACAAGGCAAAATCTGTTGCTTGTTGAGTGTCTAAGACATATAGAAAGTCTTCCCTCCAGTATAGGCCACCGTGACCTGTGAGGCTAAGACAGGAGAATCCCATATTCCATGCTAGCCTCAGCAACTTAGCAAGGTCCTAAGGAACTTAGTGAGATCCTGTCTCAAAATTTAAAAAATGAAAAGGGATGGGGGATATAGCTAAGTGGTAAAGCGTCTCTGGGTTAAATAACTAGTACTTGCCTCTCCCAGGCAAAAAAAGGAAACAAGAAAGAAAAGGAAAGAAAATCTCTCTTTTACTTGTTAGAAGAACCAAAAGATAGAGTTCTAGACTCATCTACAGTAACTGGAACATGCAGAGATAAAATGCTGGAAAGAGGCAAAGAAGAAAAAGAATTCTATTTACTGCCCAAATCTCTAGTCAACTCCTGAACTATGAATGTGAGCAGCAAGTTCCCCGTGGCCTAATTAAAGTTAAAAGATCTGATTAGTTTGCAAATATTCTTGACTGCAGGGGTAATAATTAATATACATTGAGTTCACCTAAGTTAATTGCGTAGTTAAAACAAACAAAAATTAATAATTTTCAAAGGAGAAAATGGAATTCAGATCCTCTACAACCTATATTTTATAATGTTCAAGAGACATTTCAAAATGATTTAGACATATAAAATGATAGGAAAATGTAACCCATACTCAAGAAAAGGCAATCAATAGAAATGGATCCTGAGATGACACAGAAGGTAGAATTAGCAGACAGATTTTAAAAGAGCTATACCCAAGCACTTAAAAACTAAGCTCATAATTTAAAAAATTCTAATAACAGAATGCATTTAAACTAAAAATATATAAAAATAAAACATTTAGACTAAAAAATTCTCACAATGAATAGGAACTAGGCAACTTAAGTTCATAGTTGCACTGCAACTATTTACAAGTGACCAGCATGTAGGTGTGGAAAATCAGCTCAAGGCCCAAGACATGGCAAACCTAGCTAAAACCTACAGCACCTACTTGTTTTATGTTGGTTTCAAATGCTTATTGTTTCTCATGTATAATATACAGTCTCATATTGTCCCTGTTTTCAATCACTATTTGTCATACCCAAGTTCTATATACACATGTCCTAAATGAATATAGTATGTCAGTTTCAGAATTATCTTTTAGAGCACAGTTTTAATCAAAAGGCTACTGATTTCTTTATTTAATTTTTTTAGATGTTGATGGACTTTTATTTTATTAATTTATTTATATGTGGTGCTGAGAATCAAACCCAGTGCCGCATGCATGCCAGGCAAGCACTCTACCACTGAGCCACAACTCCAGTCCCAAGGTTAGTGATTTTAAGTGACAGAAAAATTAACTTAGGCAAAAGGAAGAATGTATATAAAAGGTATATAAAAATAAGTTATATAAAACTAAAGGAAAAGGAAGAATGTAAGAGACTTGAACCCAAATATAAACATTTCTTTTCATCTGTCATCCCAGCATGTTGAGTGCACTCTTTTTGGCTGTTTTTTCCCCGTGGCTATCAAAATACTATCAGAAATTATAGAGTTATATATCTTAAAGGTTTTCCAGAAAAAATGGGACAGAATATTTTTACCCTGGACAATATTTTATCCAAAGTCTCTAGGAAAGAATTGTGATTTCCTGACTTAGGTTACATGCCCTTACCACAACTAATCAAATCAAGTTTGGCTAGGAAGGGGCATACTGATTGGAAGTCCCCACTAGAATTTCATGAAAAGAGAGAAGAAGAAGAGATCCTTGTAAGAGCAGAGGATGTGGTTTTCTGGGAGAGGTGGGAGATGCACTCACTGTAAAAAAAAAAAAAAAAAAAAAGACTCTAACAGGTTTCCTGAGTTAGACCAATTGGCCAATTTGTGAAACCACCATACTCCATGAAATTACCCACAGCAGAAGCATCCCACTTGTCTTAGACTGCTAGTTTTCCCCAATATCTGCCCTGTCCCTTCTCCTTTCACTTCATATTTTGCTGCTTGAAATATAGGTAAGAAGACTGAGGTTCCATCTTGTACTTTTAGGTTGAAGTTTAACATTCTGGAAATGATGGATAAATAAGCTAAAGGAAGCACAGTCCTAGACTTTCACATTAAAGAGAAATTTAATTTCTATATTGTTACTTTGGACTACTGATACCTCCCAGTTGAACTTAACCCTAACTTATAACCTGTTGGCTCCCTACATGGAATCAGGGCAAAACAATAAAGTTGAGAGTAGATTGAATGAAAATATATTTGCACTTAAATCCAGGCTCTGTCATGTACTAATTTTGGGATCTTCAGCAAATTACTTTATCTTTCTACCTCAGTCTCTTCATGCCTAAAATGAAGCCAATAACCTTTCTGCATCATAAAGTGGTTGTGGGGATTAAATAAGACCATATACAAAAAGCATGTAATAAACGATCATAAGTGTTAGTATTTTCAATGCTTTCCAATTTTTCCTAGTAAGCAGCTTCAATGCCTTTACTCTACAGCTGAGCTACCATAGCACTCCATTCCAATTTGCTCCTCTCTACAATTCCAGTACCTGGCCCCCTACAACATCCTCCTTTACTTTCTAAGCTAACCCTTCTAAAGCATCCCAATCTAAACAGGTCCTTGTCTTTGAAGCCCCTCAAGGCTTCTTCTTCACCTATATAATGAAATCTTAGATTTCTTAGCCCATTGCTCAGGGATGATGTCTTCTCTGAGCAATGGCATCTCCTGTCAGGCTTTTAACCACCACCCACATGCTCATAACTCTTAGATTTTTATACTTTCACTTATGTCCTATCTCCTGAGCTCTGGTTTCATGCATCCTACTGTGCAACAACTCCTGAATATAGAATAAACACTTTGAATTCAGTATGTTCAAAATGGAACTATTCTTACACATCCCAAATCTACTTGCCTTTATTCCAAGTCTCCATTGGAGGCACAACCATCACTCATATAACTATTCAAGTAAGAAACTTGAAACTCTTCAAACTCTTTTTTCACATCTAAGAAATTACTAAGAAGTCCTGTCAAAATTACTTCCTCAATAATTCTTCACTGTCTCCTTCTCTTCATCCTTACTACTTATAACTTGTTTCTGACCCTCATCCTCTCTCTCTTGAATTCATTACAGTAGTTCCCCCCAGTTTCCCTGCCTAAGGACCAAAATGGCCCAATAAAATTGGCAACTTAAGTTATCTACTCACATTGAAAATCTTACCACGTCATTGCCTTACTTGAAACTCTTTATTGGTTCCTATTGCCTGGTCAAACAGAAATTGACAGTTTCCTATAGTTCTTAAATTCTTATTATATGTCAAGGACTATGATAGGCATTAGAGATAAAGTGTTGAATATGATATAGCCCCTGAAATTGAGGAATTCATTATATTGCTCGGAAGGCAGACACATAAACAATTATGATAAGTCCTGTGATAGAAATACAGAGAATTACAGGAGCATGAAGACTGAATCTGTTGAGGGCAGGGGCTATAATTTCCTAATATTTGAATTTCAAACTCCTGTCACAATGTTTGACAGTTTTCAATATTGAACAGATGGTCCTCTCTAATCCTGTTTTTTAAAATAGGATGCCTTATCACATACCAAATAAAAGGAATGCATAGTCTTTATTTGGAGGCTAATGTGAATAGAACAATTATAAATAGTTTTTAAAAGGTCAACCAGAGAAATTTAAACACTAAAAGAATGTTTTAAGATGTGATAATGAAGCCTTGGGTTATAGCTCAGTGGTAGAATGCTTGCCTAGCACCTATGACTCACTGTGTCCAATCCTCATCACCACATATAAATAAATAAATAAAATAAAGGTATCGGGTCCATCTACAACTAAAAAGTTCTAAAAAGTTTAAAATAGAAGTGATAATATATTTTATAAAACATTTGTTTTTAAAAATATTTGTTTTTTAACATTTATTATGTCTTAGAGATATGTACAAAAGCATTTAAGAATGACATGATATGATATCTGAAATTTGTCTCAAAATATTTCAATGATGGGTGCACTCCTGTAATTCCAGCGACTCAGGAGGCTGAGGCAGCAGGATTGCAAATTTGAGGCCAGTCTCAGCAACTTAGTAAGATCTTGTCTCAAAATAAAAAATAAAAAGGGTTGGAGATGTAGTTCAGTGGTAATGATACCGCTGTTTACTGGTGACCTCAGGTGTTGAAGTATAACTCCAGGGAAGCATGCCGAGGCAAGCGTAGAGTAGAAAATAAGCTTTATTAAAGAAAAGTAAAAGCAGACTTCTCCCGGGTGGCAGAAGGGAACCCAAAGGCGGAATCCATAGGATGAGCAAATCTTGTCCTTTTTATAGGTTTTATTCTCCCATTCTCTCCCCCTTATCTCTTTCCTTCCTGCCTACGGGATTAGGCCAGGTTTTGCAGGTGAGATGTAAAAAGTGAGAATCGGATGGGGCAGGGGGTGGGCCAAAGTAATTCAGCCAGGTAAGGGCCCCCGGGGGTATTAATTAGCAGCTCCTTGCTTGCAGTCCCTGACAAGAGCAGGTAAATTTGGTTATCAATGGGCTCTGCAGGTCCTTGACATTCCATTCTCCCAGGGCAGTCTCCAACTTCCTGAGGCAGATGGCTTTCATGACCCCCATTTCCTGGATCTGAGCCGATCCCCTATTTCTACACAAACTGCCTGTCCCCAATTCTGGCTTCAGTAAAGCACCCCTGGGTTCAATCCCCAGTACCCTGCCAAAATATTACAATGATGGCAGGTTGCTAGAAGAGAAGTAAAATATATCCGAAAAAGATTGGTCATTCACATGTTAATAATTGCTGAAACTTGGTGATAGATCCTTTTAAAATTACTTCATAAATTCCATAGGGTTGTTGTAGAAATTAAAATAATTGGCTATATGAAATGCCTCATATTGTATATACCTCCTCAAAAATTTTTTTGCTTCTCCCTCATCATCTTATTCCTCTCCAGTAACCAGTAGGTCAGTGGGATAGTAATTAGAAACACATCATTCTGAAGAACCAGCAACATACTTAGCTCCATTAGTGTCCTCTAGTAATGACAGTGCCTGGAGTGTCAGACAGCTTCCCCAGGAGTCTGGGATAGTAAGGCCTGTACTCCAAGGCTAGGGGAAAAAAATTATGGATTCAAGTTCTGGAAGAGGCAAGAGGAAATACATCAACATACTCTCCAGGCTGAAAGAAGCTGGATTATTCTAGTATTTTCTCAGGCAATTTGAATGTGCTCTGCAATATCGCCACCTTGTGGCTCTACACATTACTTTACCTAATTTCTAAGATGTAGAGCTAGCTCTGTAAGCTTTGACTGGTCTGTGAAAGTTCTTAAAGGAATGGACCCCATTTATTCAATGTTTATTATCCTCCTTTTTAACCTGCCAAGGGCCTTTAACTGAACTTTCAGTATAACACCTACTACATATCAGCATTCATTAATCAATTGAACACACTTCTTTTCTAAACATCTCTCTTGGATAGACTGAATTAGGCATGGAAGATAAATGGTTAATTAAAGCTAGCTAACACATAAATGACTGAGAGATAGAGATGCTAATCACTCTGATTTAATTATTTATAATTAATTATCAAATTATTTTGTAGCCCATAAGTATGCATAAATGTCACATTTTTTAAAGAACTAGTTCTTTTATATGAATATTTAAAAATTTTTATTGGTTCTTTTTAGTTAGACATGATGATAAAATTCATTTTGACACAATTTTAAAATCATGGAATATAATTCGTTCTGATTCAGTCCCCAGCACTTCTTCCTCTCCCTTTCTCCCACCTCCTGTTCCTTCCCTCTACTCTACTGATTTTCTGCTATTTGCTTTTAGTTTAGTTATTTTTAGTTAGTGTCTTATGGATATCCATGATGGTGGGATTCACTGTGGTATTTTCATATATGTACATAAGAATGTTAGGTCAGATTCATTCCACCCACTTTCCCTATCCCATACCTTCTCCCTTCCCTTCATTCCTCTTTGCCTGCTCCACTGATCTTTCTTATATTTGTCTTTTTATCCTTCCCTCCTTATTTTGGATTACCTTCCACATATCAGAGAAAACGTTTACCCTTTGACTTTTTGAAACTGGATTATTTCACGTAGTATGATACTCTTTATTTCCATTCAATTACCAGCAGATACCATAAAGCCATTCTTCTTTAGGGCTGAGTAATAGTTCATTATATATATATACCACATTTTTAAAATCCATTAATCTGTTGAAGGGCACCTAGGATGGCTCCATAGCTTAGAAATTGTGAATCGTGCTGCTGTGAACATTGATGTGATATTGCTAATAAACATTGACATGAAACAGTTAATTGACCAGAGACATGTATACAGAACAAAAGGTCTAATATTTGTTGAGTGCTTAGTATATGCCAGTAACTTTTCCGAATGTTTACATGTATGTACATTAACTCATTTAACTCCATGATTTCATGAAGTGAATATTATTATCATTCTCATTTTACATATGAGAGGACAGAAGCACAGAGATATTATATAAATTATCCAGTATCACACAGCTAGGAAATGCTACAACCTGATTAAAACCTGGTCTGTCTCTGAGCCCATATTCTAAGTAAAAACAGCAAAACATTATATGTAACTATGCCATAACTCTGCCCTAAATTGCTACGGTCTGAATGTTTATTTCTCATAAAATTTCATGTCAATATATGAATCTACCACAGTGAATTTCCACTTTATGTATATGTATAAAACTCCAATTAAAACACAATAAATAAATAGGAAGAAGACAAGCAGAGTAGAGGAAGGGTAACAGAGAAGGGAGCTAGAGAGGGAAAGAGGAAGCTCTGGGGACTGAAATGGAGCAAATTATATTTCAGCCATATATGATTTTGTCAAAATAAACCCTACTATCATGTATAATTTTGATCTGATAATAAAAACATTTAAAAATTTCATATGTTGAAATCACAGTCCCCAAGGTGATAGTATTAGGAAGTGTAGCCTTTTGGGAAGTGACTATGTCAGGAGGGTACAGTCCTCATGATTGCGATTACTGCTTTTTAAAAGAAACTTCAGAGAACTAGCTAACCATTTCCAGCATGGGAAAGCCTAACAGAAAGCCACCATCTATGAGAAACAAGCAGTTAGCAGAAACCAAATATGCCCATGCCTTAATCTTGACTTCTTAGCCTCTAGAACTGTGAAAAATAAATGTTGTTTAATAAACACCCACTTTATAAGAATTTTTGTTATAGCAGCCCTAATAGAACTATCACAATGACTATTTAATAGGTGAATAAATAAAACACCAGAACTCCCAAATCTCTGCAAAGTATATCTCAAGTATGGGAAATTCTTAGCAGATGGTTTGACTGGTCAAGAGTCTTTATTCCAACTCTCTGAAATTTGCTTAGTTCCTTTGTTGCAGCAATGCACGCCCTCCCCTCTGGAAAAGAGTGCATTGCCCTTAATGTTCCATTTTAAATAGAGAGCAAATAAAATATGTCACATGTTTCTAAGATGATGGAGATACTCTTGCATTTTCAAAATGTTTCCAACCTCTAAAAATGAACAAGACAGAAATAAAACAATTTCAGGAAACCCCAAAATAATTTCAATTGTGATCACATCTATATCACCTATATGGTTCTTATGCTTTTTGCATTTGCATCTGAAATTGCGTCTGGAACCCCACCACCAAAAGCACCTAATGACTATCTTTCATTGAACACTTACTTTGTACCAGGCACTGTGCTAAAACTTTGAGGAATTATGTCATCAATTTTGTGAGGTAGGTAAGTATCCCCATTCCACAAATAAGCACTACAGGGCCAGAAAGGCTAAACTTAAGTTGCTCATGGTCACACAGCTAATAAGCAGAAGAGTTAGGATTTTAGCCTAAGTAATCTGACATAAGAACCTGGTTTCTCATTTCTGTCCCCTCTCACTTGCATTTATTTGAAAAAAGATAACCCTTAAATTAAAAAAAATTTATTTGCTTATTTTTATTATGTGATGCTCAGTGCCTCACACGTGCTAGGGAAGGGCTCTACCACTGAGCTACAGCCCCAGCCCCATCCCTTACATTTTCAATCCCTGAATAGTCTCTGGCTTTCTGTGCTTTATTCTTGCAATGGTACAACTAGATATTTCAGTAACTTTTTATGAAATTTAATTCCTTCCAACTTACTACTCACTTTATCCAACTACCTAACTCTCATCCATCCTTGGAGGCCAAAGAAATATTTCATGCCTCCTACACAATGCTTTATCAATCCAGCCCAACAAGTACTGATTCATACAGCAAATATTTGTCTTTCTTAAAATTTTTGTTATCTATTATTCTGGTAAAATAGATAAATGATAAAATTTATCATTACTGACATTCAGAATATTCAGTGGTGTGAAAATGATCACCACTCTCTACTTCCTGAACAATTTATCCTCCCAAAATGAAATGGCATATTACCAATTTCTCCCATTGTTTCTTTCCCTAGCCCCTGGAAATCATTAATTTGCTTTTCCATCTTTATAGATTTATCTATTCTGGCTATTTAATACGAATAGTGTTTTAGTCAGGTTGTTGCTGTTGTGACCAAAAGATCTGACATTGGATTGTGTAGAGGGAAATTAAGGGAAGGGAGGGGACAGAGGGCATAAAAGATAATGGAATGAGACAGACATCATTACCCTATGTAATGTATGACTACATGAATGGTGTGATTCTACATTGTGTACAAACAGAGAAATGAAAAGTTGTGCTCCATTTGTGTATAATGAATCAAAATGCATTCTGCTGTCATGTATAACTAAATAGAACAAACAATAAAAATGTGAACAAATATATAAAGAACAATTTTAGAATAAGAAAGTTTATTTGGGGCTCGTGGTTTCAGATGTCTTAGTTCATAGATGGTCATACATGTAAGGGTTTATTCCAAACTCTAATTTTTTTTCCATTTGTCTATATATCTATAGTTATACCAGCACCACCCTGTATTGATAATGGTAGTTTTGTGGTAAATTGAAAAAGGGAAATGTGAGTCCTTCAACTTTATTCTTTTTCAATAATGCTTCGGCAATTTGAGACGTCATTTGCAAATTTATATGTAGTGTGGGCTCAATTGTTCTATTTCTGTAAAAAAAAGTCATTGTGATTTTAATCTCGATTGCATTAAATCTGTAGAATACTTTAGATGATATTGACATTTCAACAATATCATTGAAGCCTTTTGATACACGAACATAGGGTTGGTTTGCACTTATTTAGGTGTTTAAATTTCTGTCAGCAATGTTTTATATTTTTAGTAAGTCTTGCACGTTCTTTATTTGTTTATTACTATGTATTTTTTCATTGATTTGATCACATGTATTAACTTATTAATTTCATTTCAATTTGTTAGTTGTTAATGTATACAAATACATACAAATGGTCATTGCATGTTTAGCTTGTACCTTCAATTGTGTTCTATTTTTTATTAACCTTATTAGTGCTTTAGTGTGGATTATCAGGATATTGCATTTATTTGACATTTAAAGAACAATATTATGGGATACATATACATTAAAATGGTTATTATATTGAGGAAAATTAACATTTTTTAAATTTCAATATTACTTTTTTGGCAAAACAACTGAAATATATTTACTTGCCAAAAATCTCTAATAATATTTAAATATGATGCCAAAAGTACTGGCAACAGAACAATAATCAAAAGAACCTCCTCAAATTGAAAAAAAAATCGTGCATCAGATGATAATATCAAGATGGTGCAAAGACAACTGATATAATGAAATTATTTTAAAAAAATCTGAAAAGAGATTAATATCTAGATTATACAAAGAAATTCTATAATTCATAATGGAAACACACACACAATAAATAATGGGCAAAAACTTGAATCAAAATTTCTTCAAGGAAAATTTACAAATGGCCAAAAAGCCCATAAAAGGATGCTTAACATTACTAGTCATCAGAGAAACGCAAATCAAAATTGCAATGAGATAGAAGTTCATATTCATTACCATGGCTACTATTTAAAAAAGCAAAAAACATAAAACAACAAGTTTTAGTAAGGATGTGAATTAATTGAATCCTTCAAGTATTGCTAGGGGTGGGAAGAGTTTGTAAAATGGCATGGCCCACTGTGAACCACAGACGAGTGACTCTGCAAAACATTCAAAATAAAATTACCATACGACTCAGCAATTTGAGTCCTAGATACATACTCAAATGAATTAAAAATGTATTCATATTGATAATTGCATACAAATGTTCATAATAGCATTATTCACAATAGCCAAAAAGTGAAAGGTATCTAAATATCCTTTAACAGATGACTCGTGTTTTAGTCAGATTTTCACTGCTGTGACTAAAAGATCTGACCAGAACAATTGTAGAGGAGGAAAAGTTTATTTAGGGGCTCACAGTTTCCAATTAGAGACAGCAGGCTCCATTCCTCAGGGCTTGAGGTGAGGCAGAACATCATGGTGGAAGAGTGTGGCAGAGGGAAGCAGCTCACATGATGATCAGGAAGCAGAGACTCCTTTAACCAGATACAAATATATACCCCAAATCCACGCCCCCCAATGCCCCATCTCCTCCAGCCACACCCCACCTGCCTCCAGTTACCAATCAATTAACCCCATCAGGTGATTAATTCACTGATTGGGTTAAGGTTCTTGTAACCCATTCGTTTCTTCTATGAACCTTCTTGCATTGTCTCACACGTGAGATTTGGGGGATACCTCACATCCAAACCATAACAAATGGGTAAATAAAATGTGTTATATACATAACAATGCAATATTTCTCAGTCTTAAAAAGGGAATGAAGTTCTGACACATGCCATAATATGGATGAAGTATGAAAACATTATGCTAAAAAATCTAAGCTGGGCACAAGATGACAAATGGCATGTGATGCCACTTACATGTAGAATCAAGAGTAGGTAGATTCATAGGTACAGAAAGTAGAATAGTGATTACCAGAGGCTATAAGTAGGAGGAAATGGGGAATTAATTGTTTAATGGACACAGCTTCTGTTTGGGATGATGAAAAATTTCTTGAAATAGTGGTAAAAATTGTTCAACTTTATGGATGTTATAATGTCACTAAATTGTACACTTAAAGTAGTTAAAATGGTAATTTTATACTATGCATTTTTACTATAATAAAAAATAAAAAATATTACAACAGCTTGCTTGAAATAAAGCTATCAAAGGGTTTTTTTTTAATAAAAATTTGCTAGACTGCTCCCTCGTGATACCAGATACTAGGGCAGAAAAAAGAAACAGAATAGGAAAGAGCTCTGCTTTTATTTTTCATTTCTTCATCTTTTTTATGTTTGTCAAGTGCTACCTTACCTAAGAAAATTTTCACATGGAATAAAGTCAGTCTTTCCCCAGCACATCACACTTCTGTTTTATCAGAACACTAACGCAGGAGTGCCGTGGAAATTTCTCATGATCCTCAGCATTTCTCTTAGAGAAAGAGAGGTGGAGCAAGAGATCATCGGAAAAATACAACAGCAGAAAACGTGGATTTTGGGTTTCATTTTTCTGTATTGTAGATAATCTAGGAAATTTTTCAAAGAATAAATGCCTAATTATAAACAAATAATACACTTGCTGTTAAATTTGTTGCTGTTGTTTTTATCATCCTTAAGGGCCTTCATACATTTTTATTTCATTATTTATTCCTTCAGTAAATATTTGTTTAGTGCCTACTATGAACCAGGCATTATTCTAGACATTAGAAATACATTAGTGAACAAAACATAAAAATTCCTGCCCTCATGAAGAATCCTTCCTTTTCCTTCTTTATTGCCTCTCTTTCTTTTCTTTTGCCTAGTGAAATAGGAGTCACAGATTCTAGATCTAGTTCTGTCATTAATTATATGGGTGACATTTACTAGCATTTCTGTGCTCAGGTACCCTTTTGCAGATCTTGATCCAAGGCAACACACTCATGTGAAGCTATGAAGAATCCCCAAACCAATCTAATATATTGTCTGCTTTCTAGAGACTCGTAGACCAATAGGAAAACCAGACATTTTCCCAGGAACCTGCAACATACGTTTGAAAGCAACCGAGAAAAAAACACAATAAATAGCAGAGAAGATTATTTCCAGTTTGGAAGATCTAGGAGTCCTCTGATATTGTATCTATGTGTTGGGTAAAATTTGACTATGTGCGAATGGGACTTTTCAAAGCAGAATGTACACAGGGATTAAGAAGACACAGAGAGTACTTTTAGGGCTTCTGTATGAGAACAGAGAGTAGGTCATTTGGGTAGATTACAAAGAAAGTGCCAAACACTAAATTTTCATTGATTTTCATGATAAAAGATACTTAGATATTTTTGCATGTAGATAGTACTCAGGTGATTTCCTAGGTATATCTGTAGGTTCACATACAATCTCCTTTCTCGATAGAGATTTTTGGATCCAAACATTTGAGAAACTAAATCTTACTACATATCTCCAAAATTATTGTTGGTCAGATTTCCCACTCTAATTTTCCCCAAAGGTTAGGTCAAATTTTTTCATTTTCCTAATATTTGAAATCCAATCCCTTCCCGCCTCATTTTCAACAAATAACTGGCTCTTTCTACTGTATTGGTAAAGACTTTGTTGTCAGACTAGTGAATTCAGGTCCTGACAGTGTTCCTTCCTACCTGTGTTACCTTAGGCCAATTTCTTCATCTTTATAAGCCTGTTTCCTTGTCTGTAAATAATAGTTATCCTTACCTTGTAATGTTATTGAGAAAGGAGGGTGATTAAAATAAAATATTTTAAAAAATAGCTCAAGGCCAAAAAGAATAATGAAAAAAGTGTGAAAGTATTAGGAACATAAGAGAATTACAAACATGTGCACCTTACAAACATAAAAGTTCCCAAATATAGTGAAAACTGAAACAGTTGAAGAGAGAAATAATACAGCAATAAGCACTGGAAACTTCATTATCTTACTTTTAATAATGTATAAATGTACCATTAAATCATATAAAAGTAGACAGAGGACTTGAAGAACATCATACAACCTCTATATAACATACATTCATATAACATTCCATCAGGCAATAAAGTCACCTAAAGTGCACATGAAATGTTCCCCAAAATAGATCATTTGCTAGACCATGAAATGAGCCACCTTAGGTTTTTGGTTTTACTGGTTCTTCTTAGTTATACATGATAATAGAATTCACATTGATATAATTGTACAAGCATGGAATATATCTTATTTTCATTAGGACCTCATTTTTGTGGATGTACATAATGGTGAGATTCACTGTGTGGTATTTGTCTATGTACATAGGAAAATTATATCAGATTATTCCACTGTCATTCCTTTTCCTTTCCCTCCCTCCCATCTCTTCATTTCCCTTTCTCTAATCCACTGAACTTCTATTCTCCCACACACACATCTGTTGTGGGTTAACTTCCATATATAAATTTTGGGTTTGGGGGACTGGTTTATTTTACTTGGCATGATAGTTTCCAGATCCATCCATTTACTAGAAAAAGTCATGAAATTCTTCTTTATGGCTGAGTAATACTCCACTGTGTATATTTACCACAATTTCTATATCCATTCACCTGTTGAAGGGCACCTAGATTGCCTCCATAGCTTAGGAGTTGTGAATTGTCACATTAGGTTTAAGAGGATTAAAATGGTTTTTAAAAGAATGTTCTCTGACCTCAAGGGACTGAAAGTAGAAGTTAATATCTGAAGGAGGATTGAAACATTCTCAAATTTGTGAAAACTAAGCAACACTATTCATAAGTAACTAATAGGTAACAGAAGACCTGACAAGAGAAGTCATATATAAATGTAAATTTAAAAATATAAAAACCTTTAAAACAAAACAGTTTAGTTTTCCGGTGTTTCCCCCTAGTTTTTTAAGCAGAAGAATAACTATTGACTTTGCATATTTCTTCCTTTGCAACATGAACATCTTTAGCTTTAAAACTGCTTCTTGTACATCTCATAAATTTAGTATGTTTTAATTTTCACTCACTTCAAAATGTTTTCTAATTTGTTTTCTCAGCAAAACTACTATTTACAAAATCCCCGCAGAAGTGTTTTTGTACACACAAACAAGCTTATTGTAAAATTTATATGGAAAGGAATATGACTTAGAACAGCTAGTACAACTTATAAAAAGAACAGTAAAATTGGAGGAATCACTGTGTTTGATGGTTACTTTATAGCCACAGTAATCAAGAAAATGTGATACCGAGGAAGGAATAAATACATGGACTAATGAGACAGAATATAGACCTTAGAAATAGACCCACACCAATATGTCCAAGTGACTCATGTTTAAGTTGGTAAAGCTATTAAATGGAGTAAGGATAGTCTTAGCAATAATAACATTGAAGCAATTGGACATCCATAAGCAAAACAAATGAATGAACAGAAACCCAGAACTCACTCCCATACCTTATACAAAATTAATTCAAAATGGATCATGGGCTTAAATGCACAAGGAGAAACAGTAAAAAATTTAGGAAAATCCCAGAAAAAATATTTTGGTATTTGAAACTAGACAAAGAGTTCTTAGATTTGACACCAGAACCATAATCCATAAAAGCAAAATTTGATAAGTATATTGAAATAAAATTAATTTTATCTGTGAAATTCCTATTAAAATAGAAAGACTACAGAATATTTGGTACAGGACTTTTATCTAAAATGTATGAAAGACTCTCAAATCTCAATAGTAAAGCAATAATCCAATTATAAAATATGCAATAGACTTAGATATTTAACTGTAGAGGACATAAAATTGGCATACAAATACATGCAAAAATGCTTAACTTCATTAGTCATCAAGGAAATGTAAATTAAAACCACAGTGTGATACCACTAAACACCTACTAAAGTGCCTAAAATTAAAAAAAGAAATTCTTAAAAACCTAGCAATCCTAAGTGCTAATAAAAATGAGGAACAACTGGAAAAATTATAATTGCTAGTGGGAATGCAAAATTATATGCTCATTTTGAAAAATATTTTAGTATTTTTTTTATGAAGTAGACCTACATTCCCTATGGTCCAGAAATCTTTCTCCTAATCAATTATCCAAGAGAAATGAAAGTCCCTCACAAGACCTATATGTAAATGTTTATATCAGCCTTATTCATAAAACTGAAAAAAACTCAAATATCAATTAGCAATTAAAAGGACAAATTGTGTTATGCTCATACAATAATATGCTACATAGCAATAAAATGGAATGAACAACAAATACATTTTGTGGATTAATTTAAAAATATTTTGGTAAATGAAAAAAGCCACATTCAAAAAGTTACATACATGGTCCAGGGGTCTTATTGACAGGACATCAGTAGAGTAGAGGAAAGGGACCAGGGAGAGAGAAGAGGAGATGGAAAGGGGAAATATTGGGGAATGATAATTACCAAATTATATTGTTTTATTGTGCGAATGTATGAATATGTAACAAATCCCAATACTATATACAACTATAATAATAAGAATGGGAAAAAGTTACATAGCATATGATTCCATTTACACAGCAGTTTGGAAAAACAAATTTTTAGTTACCAAAATTAGATCAGCAATTTCCAGAGCCTATCATTGTGGGGAACAGATTGACTACAAATTGAAAGGAGGACTTTTTTTTTTTGAATGGGGATTGAACTTAGGTGTACTCAGGTACATCCCCAGCCATTTTTATTTTTTATTTATTTTGAAGCAAGGTCTTGCTAAGTTGCATAGGGCCTCACTCAGTTGCTGAGGCTGGCCTCGAACTTCTGATCCTCTTGTCTCAACCTCCCAAGACACTGGGATTACAGGCACGTGTGACCATGACCAGCAAAAGGAGGACCTTTTGAGGTGATGAGATTTCTCAATATCTTCATTGTGGTAGTGTTCAACTATATAACTAAAATAACTATATAACTATATATAACTATATAACTAAATTTAAATTCAATTTACCCAACTTTTTAAAAAAAATTATGTCCACTAGTACTATGACAATGCTACTGAACCACACTGAATAGTACAATAAAAGTCAAGTCAACATCATTAGCAATCAGGGAAATGCAAATCAAAATGACAATGAGATATCATCTCACTCCAGTTAGAATAGATATTATGAAGAAAAAAGAAAAAAAACAAACGAATGATAAATGCTGGTGAGGATATTAATAAAGGGGAACTCTTATACATTGTGGGTAAAAATGTAAATTAGTATGGCCATTATGGTGAATAGTATGAAGATACTGCAGAAAACTAAAAATAGAACTACTATATGATCCTGCTATCCTACTTCTGGGTATATCCAAAGGGTATGATATCAACATATCAAAGAGCATCTGAACCCCCATGTTTATTATTTCACTATTGAAAAAAATTAAGACATGCAGTCCACCTAGATGCCTGTCAGTAGATCTATGGATAAAGAAATTGTGTATGTATGTACAATGGAATATTATTCAGCCATAAAAAAGAAGGAAAGTCTGTCATTTAACATAAAATGGATGGAACTGAAGGACATTATGTTAAATTAAATAAGTAAGACACAGAAAAACAAATGCCATATATATTACCTCAAATATGGGTGGTAAAAATGTCGATTTCACTATAGAAGATGGGAAGTGGAGGGAGAAGGAGGATACAACAAGACTGAATTATAGGCATTAAAACACAGATAGAAATTATTAATCCTAGTGTTCTAAAGCATAGCAGAGTGCTTATAGTTCACAATAACCTATTACCTGTTATGAATAACTGAACATTGCGAGCTTAAAGACTCTGAATACAAAATAATGATAAAGACTTGGAAATCTAGTTTCCCTGAATTGGTCAGTATGAATTTTTACATGCTTTAAAATATCACACTGCAATCCAGAGATAGGTACAATTATTATGTGTTGGTCACAAAATTTAAAAATTTTTAAGGAGATGGAAATGTAAACTACCTTGATTTTATCACTACACATTATATACATGTATCAAATAATCACATTGTACTCCATAGTACGTACAATTAAAATAATATTAATTAAATATTAAAATAAACCTTTTTCAGAAAAAAGTCACAGTGTAGAGACTCAGATGAATTCTTATTATAGTATATTCTCCTTACTGTTTTTGGTCTGGCCTTTAGTTGCCCTGGCTCCTTTTCCCTGGATGGCTACTCATACATTTGCATGCTCTCCAAGCTTACTACCTGATTCTCACCTTATTCACCTTGGCCTGACAACTTTGATACTTTATCATGATAACTGTAGGCCTCATCCAGGAGCTATCTCAACTACCTATTTTATTTCTTCTCTATCTCTAAATTCTCCTACATTGGTGACTTCTCATTTCAACCTATGAAATAATTCTAATCCCTCCCATATTGAATTCAAACCCTCTCATGACCAAACATTTTCTTTTGATTTCTAATATCTTGTCTTCCCCTCAAGCCAAACATTTTGAAAGAATTTTCTACATTCATTGACTTAGCTTTATTTACTTCACACTCATGTTTGATTCTTTGCTCTCAGATATTTTGCCAGCACCCATCCAAGTAATAGCTATTTTCAAATTAATCTCTGCCTTCCTCATTGAAAAATCCAATAAATACCCTAAGTCTTCTTCACGGGCCTTTCTGTTTTTGATTCTATTGGTTTTTCCATCTTTCATAATACTCTTCTCTCCTTTATCTTCTCTAATGATATTCTAGGTTTACTTTAATGCATTGTATATAACATATTATTCTCTATCTCCTTCACGAGCAGCTTCACCTCTAAATACCTATTAAATATGGGAGTTCTTCAAGGTTCTCTCTTTGCACCAGTACCCTTATCACTTATATGTTCTTCTTGTTATTTCAAATTCTCTAAAGGTCTTAACTGCTATCATGGGTACTGATAAATCCTCATTCATTAGACATTTCTAATAGTTTATGCATATTCCATGCTCATATCAAATATAACATATCCTTAATTAAACTCATTTACCAATTCATGAGCACTCCCCTAAACCTCATCTTATATTATGTATCTAAGTTAGCAACACCACAATGCAATTACAGACAAATAGACTTCTCTCTCTTCATGTGTAATTAATACTAATTTCTACAGATTTTAGTTTACAAATATTTATTAAGACTGGTCCTCTACTCCATTTCCACTATCATTACTCCAACTTTTACTTCTTTATCACCACCAGCCTCTAAACTTGTTTCTTTAAATCCAGTCTCTGTGCAAGTGCGAGGATAATCTATATAAAATGAAACCGTAACTCTCTCCTAAATGAAACATTTCAACTTGTATTCATTGTCTATAGGATGAAGTAACTGCCACTGTATGAGTTCAGCTACATCAACAGTACCTAAAGGTACAAATCCATCTTCCAAATTTTCACAAAAACCACTTTATATAATGGAAAACTATGTTCCTACCCATTTAAATCCCATTCTAGGTCCTGAGGTTGTATTTAAGTAATGGGTTTGATCCTCAGTAGCACACAAAAATAAATAAATAAAATTAAGGTATTGTGTCCATCTACAACTAAGAATATTTTTTAAAAATCTCATTCTATGTATGATGATATTCATGTTCCTTAATATAATATCATTCATAAGCTGACACCTGTCTACTTCTGCAACCACTTTTCACCTCTATCCTTAAGCCACATAAGCACTGAACTACATGTTATTTCACATCTGTGTGCAAATGCACTTGTATGTGCATACATAACAGGCAATTTTGAAATTTTTGATTGATGTTTTACCTCTGCTTTAAAAACCTAGAAAAATAAAGCATCATCCATAGCTGCCTTATTCACATTCCCCATTTTTGTTTACTGTTGAACTCATTGTAGTCTGGTTTCTGCGTGTTATCTCTCTCCAGAAGCAGTCCTGACAAAGATCTCCAATTAACTTCTACCTCTCAAAGCCAACAGACACCTCTTCAGCTCTAATTTTTCCTTAAATTACTGCAACATATGGCAATGTTGATTATTCCATCCTTGATTTTTTTTATTTATTTGCATAAAACCCTTCTTGTTTTATGACCTGCTTTATGGTTGCATTTTTTCTGTTTCATCTCTCAAGGTACCACCTTCAGGTTCTTTCTTTTCTTATTCTACACACTCTTGCTGAGAAATTTCATTCATGCAAATCACTTCAATTTCCCTCTCTATTCTATTGGTATCTTTCTTTTTCATCAACCTTTTTTTCTCTTTCCTGAGTATCAGCATATGTTTATCTGAATGTCTTAAAAGACCCTCAAATTCAATACATCTAACTTAGACTGATAGTCCTATCATTTTTTTTTTCAGTGCTTGGGATTGAACCCAGGGCCTTGTGCTTGCAAGGCAAGCACTCTCCCGACTGAGCTATCTCCCCAGACCTGATAGTCCTATCAATGATGCTGCCCCTTCTGTACTTCTTTTCTAGTTGGTTGCAGTAATATCTATCCCATTGCCTAAACTGGAAATCTCAGAAATGGTATTACTATTTTTCTTCCTTTCACCTCCCCCACCATGACTGAATCAAAGTAAGTTCTATGGATTATATTTCACAAATATCTCAGAATCTAATTTCTTCTTTCTGTTTCTGCTGATGCTATACCCCTTTAAGACTATATCACTTCAGGCTTAAAGTAATGCAATAAACTCCCTAGTCTCTGTGCCTCTAATACTTCCTAATCCATCTTCTTCTGTCATGGTGCCCTTTCCCGTCTGAAACCATCTGTACATGACTCAAATATTACAATATCTATGTACTACCTAGAGGAGAGTCATAAAAATATACCACTCCCATTCTCAAGCTCACAGAGCAGGTCACTAACAAATGGATATACTCTTTCTAACTGAGCTCAACATGACTTCAAGATACTTTTTACATACTTTTCCAAGAAGCTACTACCAACTGATCATAGTTGGAAAGCAAGATTAACTCTCACTTCAGTCTTGGGCTCAGAGGATGAATCAAAACTACTCTGCATAGAGGTCAAGACTCTTCATGATCAATGCTTCTCACTATGTAACCAAGCTTGTATCTGGCAACTTCTGGCCAATACAGTTTTACTTCAGCAACATTTAACTACTTGCATTTCCTAAAGGATGGCATGTTCTCTCACATATTTGAATATTTAGACAGGCTGTTCCTTTAACCTGGAAAGACTACCTCTTTATTTGTCTAACTGGTCAACTCCTGTTCAGTTCTTCAAATATTAGTTCAAATGTCACCTCTTCTGTGAAGGCTTAACCAGTAAAACCTAATGCTCATTCTTACAAGGTTGTACTCCATACTGCATATAGCTCAATTAGGGTAATTATCACATGTAATGTGTTAAAAATATATACACATCTGTCTCCTTTTGGAAATATGGCTTGGTTTTAAAAATAACAATAATCATCACATATAGAATACTATTTCTTTGTGTTCTTTCAGATGTTTTACATGACTTATCTAATCCTCAGTATAATCTTATGAGGTATGTATATTATTTTCTCATTCCTATTTTTTTTTTTTGGTACAGAGGATTGAACTCAGGGGCATTCAACCACTGAGCCACATCCCCAGCCCTATTTTGTATTTTATATAGAGACAGGGTCTCACTGAGTTGCTTAGCACCTTACTGTTGCTGAGGCTGGCTTTGAACTCACGATCTTCCTGCCTTAGCCTCCTGAGGCACTGGGATTATAGGTGTGCACCACTGCACCAAGCTTCTCATTCCTATTTTACAGATGAAGAAAATGAGTCACATGCAGATTAACTACATTACTCAGATTTGCACACCTAAGTAGCAACTGAGCTGGGATTCAGACTCAGGAATTCTGATTCAAGATACTGTGTTTAGTCATTATGGCATATTGCCTAAACTCAATTTTTTTTCTTCAGTTCTAAACACACTGCTTGATAGTAGGACTCAGTAATACATTGCTTGGTTGGAGGAAAGATTACATGAAAGAAGGGTATAGAAAAAATAAATGGCGGGGGGAGAAGGAAGGACAAATAGTTTTAAAATCAGGAGTTTGGGGAAATTCCCTGGGAGCAAACTTCAGATTAAGCAAACTCTCTAGAGAATAAGGTAACCTGTTAAAATTGGGATAGTGCATTATCATTACAGGTACATACAGGGAATCTAACAGCACAGCAACAGTAAATTGGAAGCATGCCCATATGATTTTAGCAAATATCAAATACTCTGACTTGTCCATGTAATGAAATTTTATGCAGTCATTAAAGTTATGTTTTTGAAGATGAATGAGATAAGGAATGTCTATGGTATGCTTTTAAAATAAAACACAAAAGCATAACTGCACAACAATTGCAATTTGGTACTATCTACAAACATTTTAAATGTACTCGCTTTCTCATGTAGCACTTCCAGGTTTCAGATTTTGGCATACAGATACGTTTGCATAAAGTGTAATGAAATATATACTATAATGTCCATTGAAACATTGCTTATACTTGAAAAAAAAACTGGAAATCACCTGTAAATTATTCACTAGTAGATTGGCTGAATAAATTATACCACATTCATACAACATTTTAAAGGATGATTCAGTCCTACGTGTTTTTGATATAAATCATTATACAAGAAGTTAATTTATCAAAATTAAGATACCATCAATTATAAGATGAAATATAATTTTACATATCATTATGATAGAAAAAAATCTGTGGTAAAGTACAGAGGTTCTCAAACTTTAATTTCAACTCATTATCGATCACAAATTATGGAGAATTCCAAAATATATTTTAAGGTGTATCTGTTGATATTTAGTATGTTAGAAAATGGAATTGATAAAAATATTTATTTATAATGTATGTACATAATATAATGAATAATATACTTTATAAAAATGGTTATATTTTCAAAAAATTTGTGAGGGGAGTGGCTTCATTTTAGATTTTTGCAAATTCCTTTAATTTTATGGTTAATAGAACACAGCGTATTTACATCTTATTTGATCTGGCAAGATATATTGCTTTATCTGAAAATTTGTATGAAACCACAAAATTCCCAGAATAGCAAAGAAAGTACTGGAGGCATCACAATAACTGATTTCAAAATAATATGGAGCTACAACTACTAAAACAGCATGTCCTTGTATAAGTACACACATACATAATAATGGAACAAAATAGAGAATCCAAACATTAATTCATACTCAAGCAGCTAGCTAGGGTGTGGAGAAAAGACATTCTCTTCAACAAATGGTCCTGGGAAAAATATGTAATTATATGCAAAGGAATAAAACTCATCTTATTTCTTTCATCATACACAAAGACAAAATCAAAATGTATTAAAGACCTAAATCTTAATTCTAAAACTATGAAATTTCTTCAGGAAAACATGGGATAAACACTTGAAGATATTGGTGTAGGGAGTGATTTTGCTTCTTTACATCAAAGGAAACAATCAACAAGATTCAGAGACAGGGAAAAATATGCAAATGGCACATCTGACAAAAGTGTTAAATCTGGAATATATTAGGAACTCAAAAAGAAACAACCCAATTAAAAATGTGCTAAGGAACTAAATAGACAATTCTCGAAAGAAGACATACAGCTCAACATGTATTGAGCTCCCATTGACTTTGGAGGCTGAGTAGGAAGGATAACATATTTATGTAATCTTGGGCAACTTAGCAAGACTATATGTAAAAATAAAACTAGAAAGGACTGGGAATGTAGCTCAGTGGAGTATCTCTCAGCTCAATCATCAGTACAAAACAAGACATACAACTGGCCAACAAATACATGAAAAAATTTTCATTTTCACTGATTGTCAGAGAAATGCAAATCAAAACCACAATGAAATATCTTACCCCATTTAGTATGTCTATCTTCAAAATGATAAGAAATAACAATGCTAGTAAGGATGCAGGAAAAAGGAACTATTATACACTGCTGAAGGGAAATTAAATTAAATTAGTCCATGTACTATGGAAAACAATATGAAGATTTCTCAAAAAAATAAAAATAGAACTATCATATGACCTAGCATTTCCACTATTGGGTTTATACCAAAAAAGTTTCATTCTTCATAGCAAAATGATACTTGATGGCATTGTTCATGTTTATTGCAGTGATCTTCATCATGGCCAAAATATGGAATCAACCCAGATACCCTTGAGTACATGACAAAATAAAGAACATTTTGTATATTTACAAAATTAAACATTATTCAGCCATAAAAGACTGAAATCCTGTATTTGCAGTAATATGGTTGAAATTGGAGAATATTATGTTTTGTGTAACAAGCCAGACACTGAAAGACAAGTACCACATATTTTCGTTCATTTAAGAAAACCAATAAATCAATCATGTGGAAGTAAGGTACAGGATAGTGGTCACTAGAGATGGGGAAGAGCAAGGGAGAAGAGGGCAGTAGGAAAGTAAGAGGGATTTTTATGGACTTTAAAGTGTGCTGGGGGAAGAAGGAGGGAGGGTTGAGAGTGGAATTAGAGTGAATGGACATGATTAATGCACAATGTATGCATGGTTAGAAATATAACACTGAATACCATCAATTTGTATAATTAACATGTTAATTTTAATAAAACTCTGCCTCACTTAAATATATAGTTGGAAAATGAAGGGGCATGTTAATAATCTTTTCAGATAATTGAGAATATTTTCCTCTGGTATTAACTACATCAAAATTCAACAAGTGGTAGTTTCCTAAAAAGATCAGCTGCAATATGGCATCTGAAACCATATCAATTACCTGTTTGAGTTCTATTACATTAAAATGTGTTGATCATGCATCACTTTGAATGAAGTTTTAGTTACAGGATTTTGTAACTTAATAGGTCATTTGGAAAATATTGTTTCATTGACTTATGCATTTGTATTGCTCATATTACTGTATAATGTAAAAATACTATCTACTAATATCACCAGGGATATTAATAAAAAAAATTCACAGTGGAAGATACCAGTTTTCCAAAATCCTAGTTTTCACTTGACTGCTCAAAGTTTATGATTGGCAAAAAGGGAAAAAGAAAAAAAAATGATGTCTGTCAAACTCCCTTAAGTAACAATCATTTTTGTTCATTTTCTGAGGAAATGTCTGCCAAAATTCAAATTCTGAATAATAATAATAATAATAATAATAATAATAATAATGATTTGTCAGTTGTTCTTTCAAGTTATGATGGTATTCCTTGATTAAAGGGAACTAGTTCAGTTTGTAACTCAAATGAATTATTTTCCTGGAGACAACGGTTCTATTTTCATATGCATAAGGAATACCTTGTGAAGTTGAATACAGCAGCTTGCCTCTATGCTTTTGTCAGCTTTTTTACTTCTTCGACCAAAAAACCTAACAAAAACAATTTTGTGAGGAGGAAAAAATTTATTTGGCACTAACAATTTCAGACGTTCAATCCATAGATGGTCAACTACTTTGCTCTGGGCCCAAGATGAGGCAGAACATCATGGCAGAAGGGTATGGGGACGAAAACAACTCAGGACATGACAATCAGGAAGTAGAGAGAGACTGCTTCATTCACCAGTACAAAATATACCCCAAAGTCATGCCCCAATGACCTACTTCCTTCAGCTAACCCTACCCGCCTACAGTTACCACCTAGTTAATTCATTCAACCAAATTAATGTGCTAATTAGGTTAATGCTTTCATAACGCAATCATTTTACCTCTAAACATTATTGCATTGTCTTACACTTTTGGGGAACACCTCCTATCTAAACCAAAATACCCTATAACTCTACCTACCTGTTAGGGAGTGCTGTTAAGCCAGGAGGATTGAAAGTTTGAATCCAAGGTGGGCAACTTAGTGAGACCCTAACAACTGAGCAAGACCCTGTCTCAAAATTTAAAAACAATGAAGTGCTGGGGATGTGGCTCAGTGCCCCTGGGTTCAATCCCTAGTTTAAAACAAGGCAAAGAAAAACAAAACAAAACAAAAGACAATGGGCAGAAAATTTTCAAAAAACTATCAGCACTTATACTCTTTCCTTAAATGATTCCTAAGTGGTTTGCTTATTATTATAAACTGGTTGCCATTGTCAGCCTTAAGAATAAAATTTGCACATGTTCAGGCTTGTTTTTGTTAAACTACTTCATCATAACTACAAACTGACTATCAGTAATTGTACAATACCATCCGTTTTAAGATGAATGCAGATTCTATAAACATCAAAATATACAAGGCGATGATTTAGAATGAACTAAGTATACTATATATAAATGAAAACTAGCAAGGTACAGAACAATGTGTAGAGTATGCTCCCACTTATTTGAAAATATGAGCTCTATTGATAAATGTGCTTGTACATGTAGATGATCATTAGAATATCCATTCTTGTATTTGGATAATAACAATTTATTGCTCTGGAGAGAGCAACTGGCTGCTGAAGGACAAAAGTAAAAGGAAGACTTTATAATGCAAAACTTCTTGCTGTGCTTGAATTTTATATCATGTCTATATATTAATTTTTATTTATAAAATGATAGATAAAATAGAAAAATATGATTTTTTTTTTCATACTCATTATTCAATAAGTATTTTGAGTTAGTGCTTCATAGGAACCTAAAATTTCTCTCAAATTTTGTCAAGTTTTGTCTTTTACTTCTTAGACTTGGAGTCTCATTACCCAACACCTTTCTCTATGTCTCCTGTTTTTCTATCAATATATGTGTTTTTTTTGTATTAATTTTCTATTGCTACTCTAAAAAGTTACCACAAATTTAGTGAAAATACAAATTTATTATCTAATATTTCCTTAAGTCAGAAGATCAAAATGGGTCTCCGTGAGCTAAAATCAAGGGCAGGGTTTTATTCCTATCGAAACTGTGCCAGAAAATTTCTCCCTTGACTTTTCTAGTTTTTAGAGGTCTTTTGCATTCTTTGACTCATGTCCTTTTCATTCTCTTAAAAGCAGCAATGTCAGACCAAATTCATGTGCTACCATCTTTATAATTTTCACCTGACTTCTTCCATTTTCAAGGACACCTGTGATGACACTAGGCCCACCCATGTAATCCACAATAGCCTCTTTATCTTGAGGTCAGCAGATTAACAATCTTATTTCCATTTGCAATCTTTATTGCCACTGCCATGTAAATTAACAGAGTCACAAATTCTGGGAACAAAGATATAGATGACTTGGGGGATCGTTATTCCTTCTATCACTTATTTGGGACTAATTCTGGAAGTACCACCCTGTCTTAGATAGGTGACTGACACTAGAGTCTTCTTCACTTAATTCTAGTACCCTCTGTAATGTTTCTTTCCCCAGAGATTTCAAAAGCTGACAGTAAAGTGACAGATTTTATAGTGAAATGGACCTCATTCAATTCTTAATTATGCTAGCTTTGTAATTTGAGAAAATAACTATTCTTTCTGTGTCTTTCTCAATATTTGTAAAGTCAGCATAATAGTACCAACGTCAATTAAATCATTTTAAAAATATTTACTAGATATTTACCATGTGCCAAACACTGGACCAACAACTTGAGGTCCTAAGACAAAAAAGTTTCAGTTCTTGTCTTGAAGTCACTCACAATCTATTTGGCACAATAAAAATGTTACATGAGTGACAAGCAGATACCTTTGTACACATAGAAGGGAGTGGTTGATTTTGATTGTAATTTTATGTGGTGATATGCATGAAATGAACACTAAAATCTAAGAATACATTCACCAGGAAGACAAAAAGTAAACTTTCTGAACAAAAGAAGAAACAGTTGTTACATTTTTTTTCTTTAATTTGGTCTTGAAGTCTCTGGAGAGTGGCTATAAACTATAGCTCAAACTGCTTAACAGATCTCCAGGAGATTTTGTTGGAGATATTTACAATATGCCTTTCACAGGATATTTTTTACCCTGGTTGATGGCCTACTGCCTACGTGTCTGACCCATGATCAGGTGTTCTCATAGGAAACTGTCTTATACTGGCAGACACTCTTGTGTTTCTTGTCTGACTTTTGTCTCATTTATTCTTGCCAAAATAGTTATGTTTTAGGAAAGCCTTCACCAGGATGAAATTAGGTATAAGTATACTGGTTGGGCAAAACAAAGGGGAGGTAACATAGCAAAAATGCCTGAAATGACAAGAACATTTTAATATTTCCACAACCATAAGAGAAGCATACCAAAAATGGCTAATGGGAAGATCACAGGGACAATGTGCTCAACAAATGGATGGAATGCCAGAGGGAGATAGACTTATGGGCTAAAACTGGTATGGGGCATTACTCAAACAGGTTTTCCCTGGGGAAGTCTAATTGATAGGTTTAGGGCAAGCAAGTACAAGTACCACTGGCTCATATTGTGAATGATCATGTGATCACTGAGGCATACCTAAGCAGTCTATGTAAGGTGTGAGGGTCGCCAAGTCATGTCAGGTAGGTTATATTTACATATTCCATATAGAAGTTGTCACTAGTAGGCAGTTGTATAAGGCACAACTCATGATCAATGACAGAGTAACTGGGAAGAGTCAGAGAACAGAAATTATGTTAAGGGCAATTAAGTCCTACTACTGGTATAAGTTAAACCTAGATTCAGAATGGATGCGGAGGCAACATAAAATTATAAGAATTCACTTTTTGGGGGTGGGGCGGGCACCAGGGTTTTAACTCAGGGGCACTCAACCATGGAACCACATCTGCAGCCCTATTTTGTATTTTATTTAGAGACAGAGTCTCACTGAGTTGCTTAGCGCCTTTTCCTGAGACTGGCTTTGAAGTTGTGATCTTTCTGCCTCAGTCTCCCGAGTTGCTGGGATTACAGGTGTGCACCACTGCACCAGATATATGAATTCACTTTTATATATAAAAGCCAAGACAGGAATTGCCTCATATGTTCTAAAAATTGCAAGTTATTCACTACTGATGGAGCATGAGATGGAAAGGCATGGCTGAGTGAAGTTAAAGGAGCACCATGGGCCATGAAATTAGAGTGATAGGCAGTGTCATGGAAGTTATGTTAAGCTATGTAAAGATCAGAAATATGTCTAATTTAATGAACTGGGGAATCTAGGGGTGTATCTCAATGCTCTGAGAGTTATCTGACAATTTAAATAATTGAAGTATTTATATTTCTATTAGATATGCTTTAAAATTCATATTCTGATGCCCATCTTGCAACAAATTATATCTCTAAAATCATAGTGCTCCCATTTGCCTTTGTATTTATTATGGATCATATTGATAACAAGATAAAGTACCTCACAGGACACTATAGGAACAAAATTTTTAGCCATTCAAACAGAGGGAATTGAAGTAATGTTAAATCATGACAGATCCAACCAAATAAAGTCACTCAAACTAAACATAACCTGCACTATACTAGGTAGATCCATAGTCATATCATAATAAGATATAAATATGTGATCCCTGGCCTTTATATATAAACAAGTAGCTGTGGTTCATTAACAATGAGCATAATAAGAAATAAACAATACAAATTTGTTACTAAATGATCTATTTGTATTTTCACTACTGAATTTAAGGATACACCATTGAATTTATTACCCTTTCAGAATAATAACTTAGCTGTTAAAATGAGTTTATTATAAAAATAGGCTAACGAGTATAGAAATGGGTTGACCAAGAAAGGCACTTTTTTTTGTTTTTAAATTAAAGGGGACTGACGAGATGATTATAAAAATAATGTATGATCCTGCATTGGATCCTGTACCAAGAGAAAGAATCTATACAGGAAATTATCGGGAAAAACTGAAATTTCAAAATGGATTAGAGATCAGCTATTCTATGACTTTCATAATTGCGTTATGATTCCTTGCCCTTAAG
Organism: Sciurus carolinensis; assembly: GCF_902686445.1. Classification (NCBI taxonomy): domain Eukaryota; kingdom Metazoa; phylum Chordata; class Mammalia; order Rodentia; family Sciuridae; genus Sciurus; species Sciurus carolinensis. The sequence continues at coordinate 49,987,596 of NC_062232.1, forward strand.
CAACACCTACTGAAATAGTTAAGGGCAAAGGATAATGAAGTCTGAAACTTACTCTCAGATGGTTGAAAAAGAGAGTAATAAAGTAAATATGGCAAAATCTGGATTCTAGTTGTGTTTATATATTTTAAATAATTTCATATTAAAAGTTAAAAAAAGATGGTGATGACTAAAATGATGACTATTCCTTTTCCAAAGTGAAAGAATGAGGAAAAAAATTAAACGAAATTACACCTTTCTACTCAAAATCAGCATGAACAATTTAGTTTTAGTAAAACATCATTTTTCACATTAATTTCATGTTATTCATTCATATTTTATTGACTTGTAACTGACTTTGCATTTAAATTATAAATTCGTTATATGAAAATTATTAACACTAAGACTGCAGTTTTATGCATTTTTTCCTATGTGAATAACATCATATGCAAATAACTGAACTGAAATCTGGAGGTCTGGTAGCATCCACACATTTCTCAAATTTGAAAATTATTATTGGAATCATTGAGGGAACAGAAAAGGGCACAGTGTGGACAGTTATTCCAAAAACACCTTTTGGTCTGTGAGGAGACTGAAATGAAAGGGCCAAAGAGAAGTTAAAACATCCAGATATAGACCTCTGAATTGCCCTGTATCTTCTCTTACCAAACTCACTATTTTTGCCTTTTCTTGCTACTCTGAAACAGAAAACTTTGACTACAATTCTAATGCTGGAAAAGTCCTGCAAGATTTGCTAATCCAAGCTCTTCCAGGTAAATATGGGGAAACTGAATCTCAGAAAGAGGAAAATATTATTTAGTCACATAGCCTGGGAGTTGGGCTGAGCTGTGAAAAGAACCTTTCTGACTTTAATTATGCCATACTGAAATTGTTATTTCTATCTGTGGGTCTGAATAGTCACTTCTATAATAGCACTTTGTTCATTCTGAGTCTTTATATGATGCAGGTTAATGTTTGTTTATATCTCTGAGAAACTCAATGAATATGTATCCCCTCTTGGAATAAATTAATTCGTCAACCAATATGTATCTTTATGCTGTCATTATCTCTTTCCCATTATTGAAACAAATGACCATGACAATACTTACACAAACATTAGCAGCTGGCGCAGGGTACATTGTGCCTATCATATTAACATTTTCTACATCACATCAATAGTTTTTTTTTTTTTTTAATACAGGGCTTAGTGTGATTTTTTTGTTTCCAATGCTCTTCATGTTCATTTTTATTTTTTTCAAAGTTTCCAGGCCTACTTCTCATTCTGATGTAATATGGCATTCAATCACACTATTATACAAAGCAAACAACAGGAGAGAACATTAATACCGACATAAATAGCTGCACAAGGTATATTCCTCACCACCACTGCCCTGAATCAGGTTCTCATCTTCTCTTAAATGGAATATTGCAAACAGATCACTATCCATTTTCCCATCTGCAGTCAACTTACCACCCTACCACCTACATCTTCATCCCTTCCAATCCACCTGCTCCTAGAATACTCTTTTTTCTGGTGGGGGTTACTGGGAATTGAACCCAGGGGCACTCAACCACTGAGTCACATCCACAGTCCTATTTTGTACTTTATTTAGAGACAGGGTCTCATTGAGTTTCTTTGTGCCTCACTAAGTTACTGAGACTGGCTTTGAAGTTGTGATCCTCCTGCTTCAGCTTCTGGAGCCTCTGTGATTACAGGCATGCGTGACCATGCCCGGCCTAGAATACTCTTTGTAAAACACATTTCTTATTATAATATCTCTTCCCTACCCAATACTGACTCAAAACTGATTTATACATTCATGCCTAAATTACTGAGCAATACTCAAGATCCTCTATATTTTGACTCCTACCACATATGATGTCATTCCAGAGGTGAAGTGAGGGAATCAAATGAGGTTTATAGCATCAGACATACTTGAAGGTGAGTTACAATTCTGCCATTAATTTTCTTTGAACCTTCATTAACTCTGGACCACAGTTTCCTCATATGTGAAACACAGTGAAAACCTACAATCATAGGATTGTTGGAAGAAGAATAAATGATGTAATATCTGTAAAACTGCCTTGTTAAATTCCTTTCAAACATATGATCTCTCTCTCTCTCTCTGTGGGGGGTTAGTGAGTGTGTGTGAGTGTGTGTGTATGGTGTGTGTGATAGAGAGAGAGAGAGAGAGAGAGAGAGAGATATGCTGGAGACCAAACCCCAAGCCTCACACATGTTACCAAGTGCTTTACCACTGAGCTACAATGCCAATTTGCTCAAACATATATCCTTTGATGCCTTTCTAACCTTGTTAATAACATTCACTATGCCTGAAATGCAATATATTTTCCCTTAATAATACCATCTACTTTGAGCCTACTAGAATTTTGTTTAGAAATGTATGTTTATTTTACTATACCAAGATGCCTCATATTTCTCTTCCCATTAATAATCTACCCTTTTAAGTCAAACACAAATTTACCTTGTTTTGGATGCCCTGAGAAACAAAGAGAAGATGGTGATTACAGAAACTACTCTGTAAATCTCAAAGTACTATGGAAACATTGGGTTACATATTATTATTATTATTATTATTATCATTATACTATCATTATTAAGGCATTTTCAATTTTTAATCATAAATATATTTATGATTAAAGTTTGCTCAATATTTTCACCAGAAAATTCTTCAATGACTGTAAATAATTTTCCTTATGATTCAGCTTTTTGACTGATTTTAGAATCCCTGTATTCTCATACACTGATGTTTAATGAGAATACATAAACATTTAATAATTTTAAAATTATTAAATACTGGTGAATGATACTGGCAAAATTATATTGTTATATTGTGTGTATGAATACATAGCAATGTATTTCCCCACTGTGTATGATTATAATACACCAATAATAACGTGGGAAAAAAAGAAAAGAAAAAAATTTACATACTTTCAGACAGAATAAATATTCAGGTTTTGAAACTGTGTAAATTAACCAAGCACTTCCAGCAATGTGGGGAACATTTATTCAAGGAAAATGGCTGATTTTTTATAAGGACAAGGAGTATTATGTCATATTAACTTACCCTAGTCTCATACCATACTCATCCTTGGAAAAATAACGGCTTTCATTCTTACCAGAGGGAGCAGAATGCAGTTGTAAATTTTTCAAAGCCTCATTCTCAATGAATTGTGATTATCTGGACATCATGTTGGTTCCCTGTAAGATCCCACTTGAAAGACTTGTCTTTATTTGACCTGACTGGGAGCTTGGTCCACAATAAAAGTCTCTTCCCAAGGGTGTTTATTAGAAACAGTTACTGGCAAAATTTTGTTGTAATGAATACCAGTAATGAGATAATGAATACCGGTTGGTGTAAGTAAAAGACCAAACTAAATTTCCAAAGTAAATCCTACAGAATAAGACATCCCTAGAGGCATTGGAAGGCTCTCCACATATTCCTGGGAATCTGGAAGGCCATGTGTATGTTTAGGGCTATGTACATGTTTAAGAAAGGACCGAGTAGTCCCAAGCTCTCACCAGTGCCTGGCCTTGAGGTTCTGCAAATGTGAGAAGTAAAGGCTAAGACAGTTTAAAACTACTGGTTGATACTTGAATGTGTTCTTTCCATCCCTCTACCTGCCTCCAGTCTACTGGTAAATACTGGGATATTTAACAATTCTGAATGCTTAAGAAAATTGCTATTCACTTATTACCTGATCACTCAGATATCTCAGCAGAAACTTCAGTGAACATACATGGCATAGAATACAGACTTTATAGAGTTAGTTCAGGAAACTCATGAAAGAAACAACCATTATAACAAACTGCAATAAAAAATACCCTAGGAAAGAGGAAATACCTGATTTGTAGAGATCCTGTCTAATATTACATTAAATATCCCATTTCAGTAAAAATATTAGGAGACATAAAAAGAAACAATAAAGTATGGTTCATACATAGGAAAAAGAAATAAGTAGGTACTGTCCCTGAGGATGCTCATGTGTTAGACTTATTAGAAAAGGATTGCATATCAGCACTTCTCGCTATTCTCAAGGAGATAAAATAAAACATGTCTAAAGGAAAAAATGGAAAATATTATAATAATGCTTGGACAAATTAAAAGTATCTTTAATAAAAAAATGAATTAAAATATCACATTGAAACTCTGCACTTCAAAAGCATACAAACTTAAGGGAAAATGTTATTAGTAGAGTGCAATAGAAAATTTGCTCAGACAGAAAGATGATTTAGCAAACTCAGACTCAGGTCAACTGAGACTATTAAGGGTAAATAAAACAACAAAAGGAACAAAGTTTTGCAACCTGTGGGATATTATTATGTACCAATAAATGTGTCATGGGTGTGCCTGAAGGAAGGGGTAGATAGAAAGGGGCAGAAGGAATAACTGAAGAAATAATAGCCAAATAAATCTTCTCAAATTTGACGACAAAACATTTACACATGGAGAGAGATAACAAACCACAAGGAGGATAAACTCAAGAAAACACACTTTTATTCTTATCATGATCAAGCTGTTGAAAGGAAGCAGCAAGTGCTTTGTCAAGTAAAAGAAATCTTCAAAAAAAGTAAGAGCTCATTTCTCATCAGAAGCATGGAGGCCAGAAGGTAGTGAGATGGCATAGTCAAAATCTGAAAAAAAAAAAATTTAAATTTTGCAACTAGCAAAACGATCTTAAGAAGCAAAGAAGGAATCGAGATATGTTCAGATAAACAAAACCAAAATATTTTGTTGGTAACAGAGTTGCCCTATGACAAATATTGAAAAGAATCTTTTAGGATAAAATGAAAGACAGTATTTAAAATTTATCTAAAGAAATAAATATCACATTAAGGTAACTGTATAAGTAAATATAAAAGAAGGTATACATTTATTTTTGTTTATAAATTATTTTTCTCCTACTTAGATTATAAGATAAATGCATAAAACAAATATTATGAATCTATATTGAAAACTTAATGTACAAAAGTACAATTTCAAACATTAATAATACAAAAAGAAGTGGAAGAGCTACATTAGAGAAAAGTTTATGAACATTATTAAAAATAATTTGATATAATCAAAATTAGATTGTTTTAAATTAAAATGTTAATGATGAGCAATTCCTAGGATCACAACTAAGCAAATAACTCAAGTTACTTCGTAAAAGAAACAGGAAGGAAATTAAGATGTTACATTAAAACATCTATTGAACATAAAATTAGTCCATAATGGCAGAACTGAAGATGATAAATAAAATAAGTAGATAGCAAATAAGAATGGCACACATGAATCCTACATCACCAGTAGTTGTATTAAATATGAATTAATAAATCCTCCAAATAAAAGGCAAAGACTGGCAGAGTGAATAAAAATAAGACCAACTATATGTTACTACATGAGATATGTCACATTTAAACATGCAATAGGTTGAAACTTAAAGACTGAAAGATACACACATTAACAGGAACCAAAAGAGGACTATAATGCCTATACAGAGACAGAGAGATGAAAATGATATTAGAAATAAAAAGGCCTTTTTAAAAGGAGAAAGGATCAAGTCATCAAGAAGTACTAATTTTAGATATATATGCACCTAACAATAGTCCCAAAACACATGAGATAAAAACTGACAGAATTTAAAAAGGAAACACATAATTCAACAATAATGGTTGGAACTGCAAAATTCCACTTTTAGTCATGGATAGAACAATGAGACAGACTGTCATCAAGGAATTAGAAGTCTTAAACAACACAATAAATTAGGCCTAACAGATCTATCACTGCAGCCAACAGTATCATACACATTTTTGTTAAGTGCACATGAAACAGTCTATACCATAAAACAAGTCTTAAAGCATTTAGAATTTAAATACCACAAAGCATGTTTTGTGAACACAGTTGAATGCAATTAAAAATTAATAACTTTATCCATTCATCTGTTGAAGGGCATCTAGGTTGGTTCCACAATCTAGCTATTGTGAACTGAGCTGCTATAAACATATAAACATCGATGTGGCTGTGTTACTGTAGTTTGTTGATTTTAGGTCCTTTGGGTATAAACAGAGGAGTGGGATAACTGGGTCAAAGGTGGGTCCATTCCAAGTTTTCTTAGGATTGTCTATACTGCTTTCCAGAGTGGCTGCACCAATTTGCAACTTCACCAGCAATGTAAAAGTGTGCCTTTTCCCCCACATCCACACCAACATCTATTATTGTTTGTGTTCTCTAGATGCCCTTCAACAGATGAATGGATAAAGAAACTCTGGTATATATAAATATATATATATATATATATATATATATATATATAGAGAGAGAGAGAGAGAGAGAGAGAGAGAGAGAGAATGGAATACTATTCAGTCATAAAGAAGAATAATATTATGGCATTTGCAAATAAATGGATGGAATTGGAGAATATCATGTTAAGTGAAATAAGCCAAGCTCAAAAAGCAAAGGCTAAATGTTTTCCCTAATAAGTGGAGAATGGTATATAATGGGGGTGGGGTGTGGGAAATGAGAGAATAATGGGGGAACTTTAGAATATGTAGAAGCAAATGAGAGGGAGGGGGTTATGAAAAAATGGTGGAATGAGACAGAGATCATTACCCCATGTGCATGTATGATTACACGAATGGAATGAATTTACATTGTGTACAACCATAGAAATGAAATGATGTACCTCATTTGTGTACAATGAATCAAAATGCAGTCTGTAAAAAATTAAAAGCTAAATAAAAATAATAATAAAAAATTAACTGAAAGAAATGAAGGTAATTCCCAAATGGGTGGAAATTAACAACACATGACTAAATATTCAAGGAGTGGAAAAATAATATGGAAACGTTTTAAAATAAAGTGATTTAAAATGATGTCAAAACATACTGAAATATATGAGATGTAGGAAATACATTGTGCAGAGGGAAATTTGTAGTTGTAATACATATGTAAGAAAAATGATATATATTCTCACAAACAGCTGTACAAGAATGTTTATAGACATTTTATTCATAATTTCCAAATGGAAGCAACTAAGACATCCTTCAACAGATGAGTAAACATATTGTGAGACATTCATACAATGAAGTATTATTTGTCAATAACAAAAAAAGGAGCTATTAAGCACAAAAAGTAATTGACAGACTTAAATGCATTTTACTAACTGGAAAATACCAGTCTGAAAAAGTTATATATTATATGATTCCATGTATAGGATGTTCTGAAAAAGTCACAACTATAGGGACAATAATAAGATCAGCTGTTGACAGGGGTTCAGAGGGAAAAGAGCAAATGAATGAAGAGAACACAGGGTGCTTTTAGAACAGTGAAAATATTCTATATGATAAGGTAATGGTGGATTGATGTCATTGTGCATTTGTCAATACCCTTAGAACTATAAACACAGGGTAAAAACTAATGTTAGCTCCAGACTTTGGTTAGTGATGATGTATCAATATTTGTTTATCAATTAAAATAAATGTGCCACAGTAATGCAAGATCTTAGTAATAGGGAATCTACTCAGGAGAGCTAGAGAGTAGACATATACAGGGACTCTGTACTTTTCGTACAATTTTTCCATAAAACAAAAACTTCTCTAAAAATAAGAACTATTGAAAATAAGACTAATTTCTAAAAAATAACCAAAAATAGCATCTTCAGAAACACAAAAAAAGAAAAAAGAGAAAAACTCATAGTAAGCAAAATGAAGAAAATAGTTGGCATTAAAGTAAAAAGTAAACCAAATGAAAAATAGAAAAACACAAGAAAAAGGTTATTTAAACCAAAAGTGCATTCTTAGAAATGATCAACAAAATTGATGAAACTTTAGCTAACATGAACAAGAAAAAAAAGAGATGAATCAAAGTAATAAAATCAGACATGGAAGAAAGATCATTACTACCAACAGTACAACAATAAAGAGGAATATAAGAATGCTATGAACAATAGTTTCTAAAAATTAGATAATCAAGATAAAGTGGATACATTCTTAGAAATACACAAGCTATCAAACCTGACACAAGAATAAATATAAACATAAGTATATCTACAAAATAAACATTATTAGAAATAAACCAAATATCACAAAGAAATATCCAGGTCAACATGATTTCACTGGTGAAATCTACCATATGTTTAAAGAGGAAAAATAAAGCAATTCTTCAAAAAGTTTCCAAAAAGAAGAAGAAAAAACCTTTACTTCCATTCTGTGATGCTATCAGTTATTACCCTGATAGCAAAAGCAGAAAATCACAAGAAAATTATAAGCCAATGTCCCTTGTAAGTATAGGTACAAAGGAAAAAAACAAACAAACTGGCAAACCCGACCTAGCAACATCTTTAAAAAAATAACACCATGGCTAAATATATTTTTTCCCAGGAATTCAAGGTTGTTTCAACTTATAAAAATTAAGAAATGTAATCAGGAATAAGGCAAAGATGCTCATTTTCCCACTTCTAGTCAACATGTTATTTTAATGCCTAGCCAGAGCAACTAAGCAAGAAAAAAGTAATGTCATCAAAGTCAGAAAGGAGGAAATAAATCACCTCTGTTCTCAGTATGATCCTACATGGAGAAAACCTTAAAATATTCTGAAATTAAAGACAAAACAAAACAAAACAAAAAGGACAAAAGACCAAAACCTGATGAACTAACAAATTCTGAAGAGTTGCAGGATACAAAATTAACATACCAAATTAGTTGTATTTTTAAACGCTTATAACAGACTATCTGAAAAAGAAAGTAGCAAAACAATGAAATTTGTTGTAGCACCAAAAACTATAAAATAATTAAGAATAAAATTAAACATGGAATCCCTAGTTGTATAGAGTGCTATAACAGAATACCACAGACTGGGTGACTTAAATAACAAGCATTTATTTCTTGTAATTCAGGAGAGAGTTAATGCAGGGGAAAATCACCCCAAAGAGTAATACCTGGTGGAACCACAGGAAAAATGCTACTTCGGTTAGTCCCCTCAAGGGCAGTGCCTGGTGGAATAGTGGGAGTAGAAGTAGCCTTTTAGATCATAGAACTATCAGATCTTCAGCATGCCACTCCAGCCTATCATAGCTGCAAGCATGAAACTACAATCCATGAGAGCTGCTGGGTGCTGGACACAGGAAATCCATGGGTACAGGACTGGCTGAGGCCTTGGTTTAAGACTTAATGTTTTTTTCCTGTTGAATTCTGGACTTACTTGGGACCAGCTACCCTCTCTTCAATGCCAGTTTCTGCCTATTCCACCAGTGTATATTTGAAGAAGATCATTTTTATTGATTTCACAAGTTCACAGCTGTTAATTAATTAGTCCTGGTCTCAGGATTAACTGTTCCTTGAGTTTCACCATATCTTATTTAGATGAGAATCTAAACTTTGGAATTTCGAGGTGAGTCTGAACTGAAATAGGTCCTTTGGAATTATTTGGATGGAATATATATGTTTTGTATTATAAGAAGGACATTGATTTGGGGGGGCAGGGGTGGAACACTATGGTATAAATAAGTACTCCAAAATTTACATATTGGAAACATCCCCAATACAGTAGTGTTGAGACCTGAAAATTTATGAGGTAATTAGATCATGAGGACAGAGCCTAGATTACTGTTATGTATAAGTGGATTCATTAGTGCAAGAGTGTTTTGTTATAAAAGCACATAAAGTCCCCTCTTGCCCTCCCGTGGTCTCTGGTCCTTTCACCTGCCATGGTATGACACAGAAAGAGAGCTCTCAGCCAGATGTGGGCCCCTCAATTGTGAATTTACAGCCTCCAGTACTCTAAGAAATAAGTCTCTGTTTAAAAATTATTCAGTCACAGGCATTCTGTTGGGGCAGCACAAAATGAGCTGCTTTCAATAAAAGTTCATACGGATATCAGTTTGTAACTTTCTTTTTTTGTCTCTGTCTGCCTTTGGTGTCACAGCAATACTGTAGCTTTCTTTTTTTGTGTGTCTCTGTCTGCCTTTGGTGTCAGGGGGATACTGGCCTCGTAAAAGATTGGGAAGTATTACTTTCAAATTTGGGAAAGAACTGGAGAAGGATCTGAAAGAATTTAAATGTTTGATAGTTATAGTAGTGAAGACATCAGGTCCTGGGATTTTCTTTGATGGAAGGCTTCTTGTTTGCTAATTCAATTACCAAATCCAGAATTGTTCTGTTCAGATTTTCTTTATGATTCAGTCTCTCTCGCTCTGTCTCTGTCTCTGTCTCTGTCTCTCTCTGTCTCTCTCTCTCATACACGCACACACACACACACACACACACACACATTCTCCAACAGCAGAAGTGGATTGAAGGGGAGGGAGAACGGGAGTGAAAAGGGAGGTATTTGGAAATGAACTGACCCACTGTTCATGTATGAATATATCACAAGAAATTCCACTATTATGTATAATTAGAATGCAATAATAAAAAAAAATACATGGAAAGCAGAGGGGTAGAGGAAAGACATTGGGGAGGGAAGAGGAGAGGGAAAAGGATAATACTTGGGAATGATATAGAGAAAATTAAGTGCAAGTATAAATATGTCCCAATGAAGCCCAGTATTATGTACAATTATAATTTACTAATAAAAATATTTTAAAACATTTCTCCAAAAAGATATACAAATGGCCAACAGGTATATGAAAAAAATATTCTGCATCATTCATCATTAGGGAAACAAATCAAAACCACCGAGCGATATTACCTCATATCTTTTGGGATGGCTATTGTAAAATAGTGAAGAGACACATATTGAGAAGGATATGGAGTAAAAGGAATCCTTGTAAACTCTTGGTAGGAATGTAGATAAGGGCAATATTTACAGAAAACAGTATGGAAGCATCTCAAAAATTTATAATGGAACTACTATATGATCCAGAAATCCTTCCTCTGGGTTTATACAAAAAGGAAATGAAATGAACAGCTTGTAGAGATTTATGCATGTATGTATAATAGCAGACTTATTTACAATAAGCAAGATATGAAAACAACCTAAGTTTTAATTTATGGAGGTCAAAAATTATGATATCTACTTATATCTCTATCTATCTATCTAGATGGATAGTTATCAAGAAAGATATGTATGTACATATGTATGTACATATGTATGTACATATTCAACCTTCAAAAGGAAATTCCTTTTATTTGTAACAAATGGATGAACTTGGAGAACACTATGCTAAGTGAAGTAAGTCAGTCATAGAAAGACAAATACTGTGTGATTTTTCTTATATATGAAACAAAAAAAGTCAACTGTGTAGAAACAGAACTGTGGTTAACAAAGGAGAGGGAAATGAAAAGATGTAAGTCAAAAGGTACAAAGGTAGGGTAATATAGTATAAATAAGTCTAGATATCTAATGTATAGCATGGAGACTACAGTCAGCGGTATTGTATTATATACTGGAAATTTGCCAATAAAGTAGATTTTTGGTGCCCTTATTTAAAAAAGAATAGTGACTATGTAAGGTAATGGATATATTAATTGCCTTGAGTCTAGAAATCATTTCGTTATGTATATATACATAAAACTTATGCTATACACCTTAAATATACACAAACAAAAAGAAGGTCATTTGTTGTTTGAGAAATGGGGAGTCATAGAGGGACTACAAAAAGGCATAAGGAAACTTTGATGGGCGATGTGTATGCTATCTTAATTGTGGTAATGAATTTATGAGTGCATAAGTAAATCAAAATTTATCACATTATATACTTTAGATATGTATGGTCTATTGTATGGCAAGTAATACCTCAATAAAAAGATGTTTTACTATCCCCCTTCCAGTATTCCTTGTATGATTTTCTGAGAGTGCATTCTTTTTATTGCAGCAATGATCCTTCTCTAAGATTTAAGTTCCATTATGCTAATTCTTTCCAAGACTCCCATTATCTCCTTTGCAGTACCTGGATTTATATCCAAGTTCTGCCACTTATTAGCCACATGATCTTGTACAATTTCTCTGGGCCTCAGCTTCATCATGTGGTAAATAAAAATCATGTGATAAATAAAGATAATGATAGCACCTACCAACTACAGCTGTTGTGAGAATTAAATTAATTCATACATGAAAAGCTCTTGAAACACTTCCTGGCATGTAGTAAGGGCTCAATAGATGTTAACTGCTATCATAATCATTATTATTAACTTCCACATCATCCCTTTAAAGAATAGTTCCATGTTCTGCTGGTTTCTCCCATTCCACCAAAATAGCATGTCCTATAGTTATAGGTTTCCTAGTGGGATGCAATAGACAAGTAAGAACTGCAGCAGGAATGAAAGGCCACAGACTTGACTTAGGGTCTCTCACAAGACCTTCTGAAACCCTCTATCCTCCTGATCTGGGAATGAGAAATGAGCTTTCCATTCTCCTAAGAAAGCTCTTCTATCAGGTCAATAAGAGCACACACACGCACACACACACACACGCACGCACAAACACACACATCTACCATGATGTGACTGCTTGCCCCAATATGAACTGATGCCATTCAACACCCACTTTTGGTCCTTCATCAGAGTCAGAGCCTTTACCACAGTTTGGACTTTCAGTCTCCAAATCTGTGAGCTAAATATTCATTTTCTCTTTATAAAGTTAGCTGCCTCAGGTCTTTCATTGTAGTGGTAAAAGCTGACTAAAACAATTTGCTTAAAAAATAATCCAGTGGGAGGAAGGAAAATGAGTGGTTAAAGGTAAGATGAAGAAAGATTGGTTATGAGTTCATAGTTTTTCCTACTTTATATTGGATGCATGGGGGTTTGCCATACTATTGTCTTTATTTCTGTATGTGTAAAAACTTCCAGTAGAAAAAAATGAAGACTAGAACACTAGAAGTTCTAGAAATTAAAAGACACATATGTTTGTAAATATATATATATGTATATATATATGTATATATACATACACATATATATATAAAATTGAGATCAGGAATATTAAATGACACTGGACCACCACAAAACTATTTAAGTCAAGAGAAGGAGTATAAAACCTTTAGACATGCAGAGACACACAAAAGACACAAATTAAAAGAAAGAAAGGGAGAACTTGTTGCCTTGCTTGTACCTGGCTAAGTTAGGCAACCCCTAATGCCCAGGTGCTTTCAATGAAAATTAGTTCTACATCCAACAGTTTCCTAAAATGAAGAGAGCAGTTAGAGACAATTCCATATCCACTCACTCTGTGTCATTCCTGTAGGAACACCTGGAATTGCTGTCAGAGTGTGGTGCCTTTTCTTTTCTCACAAAGTGAGATCCCCCTTCTTCAGGGACCCTCAGGCTAATGATCTCCTACATGTTTTACAAAAATATTCCCATAACTCTACCTCAAAAGGTCAGAAACTTATAAAGCCTTTCACTATTGCAAACACACATAGCATAAAACAGATCACTCTTAGTAATGAACACTAATGAATACACAATGAGCCTGAACTCTTTCAATAGGACCTTTAGCTGAGCATCTCTCTTTCCCACCACATTTTGGAAGGATAAAAAAATAACTTTAAAGTATATTTTTCTTTCAATCATTTCTTTGTATAATCACTCCTATATTTAGAGGGAAAAATCTTTCTCCTAGATCATACTTGAAAGTAAAAATTTGGTCTTCGACCAGACAAACATACCTATGTAGCACATTTAAATTCACCATTAAATGGTAAGCATTTTTTTGGAAAAGCCCATCTCTTGTTTTTCTCTGTCCATCCTCACCAGCCTAACACATTGTCTGACACATAGTGGGTAGTTGGGAAAAAAAAAAGACAATAGATGAAATAAAAGTGTGCCCATTCACTAAATTAGTTTTATACCTCTTCATTTATCTCTGCCTAGTTATAATTTTATTCTAACCTTTTTTTTTGGTACTGGGAACTTATGAGAAGAATGAGTCACTTGTTAATTTTATAATTATTATGTCTCTGTTTAAATATTAGTTATCCTTTTTTTTAACTTTTAAAGCATATACTTAATGTTATGAATTTTTGTTTCATTAGAACCTTGGCTACTTCCCAAAGATTGTGTGGCTGTATCTTAAATAAATCATCTCTTTCCAAATAATCTTTCAATATTTTATCTGCTTAATTTATATTTCTTGGTCAATTGAGTAACCATTTATTCATAATGTACTGAAAATAGCACTGAGTGGAGGTTCTGGAAATCTGAGCATTTTACTGGATTTACCATTTTTATAGAGAATTTGATTATATCTTTCCTGTTTTAAGAGCCACAAATTTTCCATTTTAGTAATGGGGAAGTCAGACTAAAATGAACTCAAAGTACCAACTTCTCAGTTTTTATGGAAAATGACTTTGCCAAAAGAAACTATAAGCTTCCCATCTAGTATTGTCCCTTAAAGCCCATCATTGCCTTTCCCAGTGTTACTTGCCTTAGGCATTTTTTCTCTGTTTCTAGGCTTTAAGAAAACCCACTTTCTCTTGACAGACTTCCTTAAAATCCCTAGTTATAAGTGACCTCTGCCTCTTCAATATTATGGACTATAGATTTGTTCAATCCATCTTCAATCCATCTGGTAATTAACCATGTGCTTCTCAAGATATTTCTTCTATTATTTCCTTGAACAATGTTTTAACTCTTTTATTGCAACTAACTTGCCTTGTGAGGCAGCAAGGTATGATGGAAAAAGAAAAATGGACCTGGAAATCAATGACCTGTTTGATTTGAGTCCTGGATTTACAACAAATATGTAAATTCTCCACATTTCAGATCTAAATTTCTCCATGTAGTAGTAGGGAAGGAGAAGAGTCTGGGAAAACGTGGAGTACATACTCTCTAAGCTTACTTTTAATGTTCAACATCCTACAAATCTTTGTTTTCTCTCCTTAATTAGAAGAGTAAACAACTATAAAAATGAACATATGCCTCATATTTATCTACTCCTGCTTCCCACAGCATATGCCTTTGTATCTTACACTAAAGACATATTAAGTACTTACATGATTTTAACTTAAACTTTGACTATATTATTATCCATAATATTGCTTGTAATCAGGTGAAAAAAGTATCCTTTCCTATGTCATAAGAACTGTGTGTGTCTATTGCTGGATTTAAGACTTGTGTGTCTTTTGACATTATTCCATTTGTCAGAGCGATTTAGTAATTTAGTAGCCATTACTTCTTGCATTTAATTATTAATATGTTATCCATGATTGTGCATGCTAGACTAATGCTTATTTTCCGTTTTGAGGCATGCATTTTTTTTTGTAATTATAAGAGTAATATAATTATATTATGGAAGTGTGGCAAATAAAGGAAAGAAAAACTATCACTCATAGATGTGAAAACCTCAAACAAGGCATTATTGTCATTTTGATCTATTTTCTTCTTGCTCCCTTTTTCCTGTTCATAGATTTTTTTTTTTATGTATAGAGCACCTACAATTTTTTCTTGCTTTTTGGGCTTTTCATTATAGAAGATAGTTGCTCATTTTACCTCCTAGTATTTAAAAGCATTATTTTAATTGAAAAGATTATATAATGTTAAAATCTGATGCAAAAAGATAAAATTACTCCTCATCAGCTTGATATAGCAGTTGCTATTATTTTTATGGTTCATTTTTCCTATTGTTACTTGTGTGTTCTCATTTTATATATTTGTTATTTCTATTTTATCCCACATTTTAAACTAAATATTTCCTCATGTTGCTACACACTCTTCATAAGTTTTACCATAAAATCTGAAAAGAAATAAACAAAATGGAGTGGAAAATCCCCACCATCCTTACCAAATATAATCACTAATACCACTCTATGCATTCTATTTTATCTTTTGATCTCCTTATTTTTATATTGTAATCATAGAACACATAATATGTGAACCTCATGTTTTTATGCTTCCTTAAAGATTAAGTCTTTCCCATAGTGTTATGTAGTCTCCATAAACAGTTTTAATTGAAAAAACAATGAAACATTGCAATCTGGAAGAATTGAGTATAAAAACATCCCTCACTTACACAGAACACATAGTCTCACATTTTTGTGTAACATTTTAGCCAGGTTTTGGTCACAAGCTATTTCAACTTATTTGCAACCATATATTTAAAATATTTTGTAACATGCTATCTGACCTTACTATTAGATCATAACTATGGTACATATATACATAATCTTCATAATTATCACTATTTAAAAGCCATGAATATAAGATATAATTATTGTGGAGAACTTAGAAAACAGAGAAAATTAGAAAAATACTCTTCCAACCCACACACAGTTACATGTATCAATCTATTATATTTTTTCAATGCACATATTTATTTTTGTATGGTATTAGCTGGCATTTACCACCCCTTAATTTTGAATAAGTCTTTTTCCAAGTTGCCACATAATATTCATAAACACATTTTTAAAATTTTCCCCAAAACTTTATTTAAACATCATAATTTTTAACATGTATACACTCTTCCTACACATTCTTAGTTTTCCATCATGTGAGATGGTAACTTTTACTTTTTATTATATTTATCATATTAGCATAGAATGTTCACATACAATTTTACTATTATTGAAAAAATGATACAATACTAGATGATATTCTGGGAGGAAATGATCATATTTTAGCCACTGCTATCATTTCTATATATATTTTTCCTATGTTCATATTTGACATAATTACAATTATAATGTACATGTAATTTGATTTTACCTTTTTTACTTTTCATTATTTTTTACTTTTCATTTTACTTTTCATTTACTTTCTATATTTCCATGTGACATTGATAAACAGATTACATTTTTAATTGAAAACCTTGTGTTACAAAATTTAGGTAAATTCTAAATATTGCAAATATTTCCCTTATCCTACCACCCTAACCCAACCATCTCCCTTTTTTATGTCTGTAAGCAGGCATATATTTATAGTTGCCATAATACCTCTATGTCATTTTGTATCTTTTTTTTTCATTTAAACACACATAGTTCCAAAACTAAGGAAGAAAAACTACTAATATAGTCAACTAACACTTTCATTATAAACATTTTTAATTTTTTGACTTTTATACATATTGGGTTTCTAAATATTTCTAAAATCCTCTGTTGATGGATATTTAATGACTTTTAAGTAGAACCTGAGCTAAATCTCTCTGCATACAGTGTTCCTTGGATTTGGGATTAATATTATTTCATTAAGACAGATTTTAAGTACTGGGTCAAACATAGGGACACTTTGATAGTTTTGGGTACACATTGCTAAATTTCTTTCCAAGATGTTTGTATCATTTTACACAGTGATCAGCAATATATATGAGGCTTTATTTCCTCTAACATCCTTATCATTTCCAGGATCCTTTTTCTTTTTCTTTTTTTTTCCCCCTCATCTCAGACATGAAAGCATGTGTAAGTTACCCTTTCTGCATTTCTGATTTAATTCAAATTCAAAAACTGTGAATTCCAGCTGGTAGAAGATTGCAATTCAGTTATTCATAAAGAAACTCTTGTTCTTGCTTAAATGTTATCCTAATAAATATAATAAATAAAATAATATGTTGCCAGATTTCAAATTCCTTTCTTCCTCTTCATGTGGTCATTGCATCTTCTCTTTTATTTTTACTAATGCATTCCATTCAGGAGTTACTGATCACTCCTAGCAAGGTACAGGGCCTATGCACTAGATCAAGTGCTTCATCATTATTTATCTGAAACTATCTTTAGTTAGAAAAATTCTCTTACAAAGCTATTCTAGGAGTCTTCCTCATATAGTTGTTTTTATTTTTATTTTAAATTTTTAGTTTAGATATGAGTTATGGCTATCTTTCTTAATATTTTTTCTGTTTTCCCTTTTATTTTCTCCAAGGACTCCTATAAATCAGAAATTACTTCTTGACTGATTTTCAAGATTAGTAGTGTGATTTTTCTTTTTAAAAAAATGCCTCCTTATTGTTTTAGTTAAGAAGGTGTTGATTTTTTCTGATTTCTCCTTTTCCCTATGGCTGAAATTTTGTCTTCTCTCCACCTGCCTTATTGAGCTTCACAGATTTTTTGTTTAGTACTTTGTAATCTCGTGCCCTTCTTGGAAATATGATTTGGGTATAGAACAGAATACCACAGGCTTTGGCATCAGACAGTCCCAACTGAATTCTGCCTCTATATCACCAGTGTGCTCTGGGATTTAAGAAAGTCTTCTACATTTCCTGGCCTCACTTTCATAGGAGTTGACCTAATTGTAAGGTCCCTTCCAGCTTTGTTAGCCAGTGGTGGTTTCTGCTGCTCTACAAACAACTTCTCAGTGCTGGGTTATGATTCTGGCTGTTCCATTTCCTCTTTGTCACAGGTATTATTAAAAAGGCTCTTCCCTGGAATCATTGTCACGATCTGAAAAACATTGTTTTTGTCTTCATTTATTTTGTTTTATGTTTTCTCCAGAGCTTAAAAGAGATCTATTGTTCACCATATCCCTCTCATCACCCGATTCTCCATTCATGGGTCATTGGTGATTTTCACAGAAATAAAAATGCTAGTACAGAAGGGCTCTTAGAGATCACAGGCTACCCACTTCATTTGCAGAGAGAGTAACTGAGGCATGGAGAGTGTTCTGAGAGCACACAGACAGAAAGCATCATACTCAAATCTATGTTTCCTGATTTGATTGTACCTACTGTATATGTATAAAATCCATGCATAAAATTCATGTTCTAAATTGTACTGGTAATATATTATATTATATGTTTGTTAAGCATCTGTCCTCTGCTAGGCACAACGCTAGGTATTTTAGTTTTCCATGATGAACTGCAAGACCTTTTATGATTTGGCTCTCCATTGTACATCACCTTCTACTACTCTCCCCCTTACTTACTCTCCAACCACACAGAGTCCTCAGAGATTACGATATGAATGGCATACCTTAGATATGTGCAGTGTACAGTTTGTAAAACTCTATATGACAGGCTATTTCTGTGAGCAACATTATCAAAACCTGCCCTAAGGACTGAAAGACAGTTTATTGTGTTTCTTTTTAACAAAGGTACCCACAATAGAGTTTTCTGTTTGTTTCTAAAACTTTCACTATTACTCTCCTTTACCTCCCTAAACAGGGATGACAAACTGGCAGACAAACTAAATACCCCCAAATGTGGTATACTTTAAAGAAACTTGAATTGTTAAGTTCCAAGAAAAAAAAGCATCTAAAAGAAATTTCAAAGTTTCTCCAAATTGGAGCAGCCTCCTTTTACTAAGAGTTATGACTCATTTGTTTTCTTGAGTCATTAAAAAAAAAAGTATAGGGACCAAATGGTAGCATAAGGGACTGAAGTTAGATAGAAGGAATAATTTTCAAATCACTATTCCTGTGGGGTCATTCATCTGTACAATGTACTTAAATGGCTCTCCATTGCCTATTAAATTAAGGAAAATCTCTTCATTTAGATAACTCAGTCTCTCTACAATTGAATCCAAATTACCCAGCATTATGTCACATGACTTGATTTCATGTGATTTTTTTCTCTGATGAAGACACATTTCAAGGTAGGTATGGGGTGCAGGGAGGAAATCAGAGGACAACTATTTTAAATCCCCTGCTATTAGAGGAATTCCCTCTCTTATCCTGGACCCTTGTTTTTTCTAGTAATAGGTTTTAGAACTCTAATAACAAGAAAATCAGTATTACTCCAAAAGCTTGTTCCAGTTATTAAGATCTCAGCAGGAATATTTCACCCAGGCTTAATAGCCTGGTTTATATCTACTTAAGAGTGGGGATAATTCAAGATATGTATATTTAAATGGTAAGTGGAATAAATACAGATTTCTAGCAGAATCAATGATAAGAGAAGAATACTTTCATAGGTACCACGTTAGAAGGCCTGGGCAGTGTTGGGAGACAGGAAGATGAATCAGGCAGATCTGCTTTAACAAGTAGCCAGAAAATCTTAGTGACTTGCAAAAATCATTATTTCTCTTACATATGTAGCTTACCTGTGGTGGCATTGTTGAACACAGTGAACTCAGTAGAGGCTAAATAAGATACAAGTTAGAAAGTCTCTACTGAATCTTTCATTTTCCCCAGTGACTTAGGGCTATTATTTTCATGAATGTGACAGAAAACAACAGATATGAACAGAAGTACAATATTTTTTAAGATTAAGGCATAGAATTATCACATTGTTACTTTCTGCCCCTGTTCTCTTGGCCCAAGAAAGATCACATAGCCAAGTGCAAATTAAAGGGGCAAGAACACACAGATGAGTACTGATATCAAGCATCTTTTCATGTGATAACTAACCATTCATATAATTTCTTTGGAGAAATATATATTCATTATATTTGTCCATTTTAAAATTGGATTACTTTTATTTTTATTAAGTTGTAAGAGGTTTTTAAAATATCCTGTATATAATCCTTTATCAGATATGTGGAATTGCAAAGAACTTTATAGTTTTAACCCTTACATTTACATCTTTGATATATAGTGTGTTAATTTTTGTATGTGATATGAGGGAGGAGTTTAATTTCATTACTTTGCATGGGGATACCCTGTTGTAATGGAACTATGTGTTGAAAATACTTTTCTTTTACCATTGAATTTTCATAACACCTTGATGAAAAGTAATTGACTGTACATGTGATGGCTTATTTTGTTCCATGGATCTATGTGTCTAGCTTTATACAGGATCATCCTGTCTTGATCACTCTAGCTATGTACCAAGTTTTGAAATCAAGAATCAAGTGCTTCAACTATGTTATTCATTTTTAAGGTTATACTATGTATTCTAAATTTCTGTAAGAATTTCAGGATCAGTCTGTCAATTTCTGTAAAAAAAAATCCAGCTTGTATTTTCATAAAAAATCACTGAAGGGCTGGGGTTGTGGCTCAGTGGTAGAGTGCTTGCCTAGCATGTGTGAGGCACTGGGTTTGATCCTCAGCACCACATAAAAATAAATAAATAAATAAAAGGTATTTTGTCTATTTACAATTAAATTTTTAAAAAATCATTAAAAATACGTATCAATTTGAGGAGTATTGTCAACTTAAAATATTAAATCTTCCAACTAATGAACATGGCATGTCTTTTATTTATGTCTTAATTTTTTAGAGTACAATATAATGATTTGATATATGTATATATTATGAAGCGATTACAACTATCAAGTTAAATAGCACACTCGTCATTTCACATAATTTCCTCATTTAGGGGGAAAAAACCTTAAGATATACTTTTTTTCTTAGAAAATTTCAAGTATAAAATAGAGTACTATCAACTATAGTCACTGCACTGTAAATTACAACCTCAAAACATGCTCATCTAGTAACTAAAAATTTATATACCTTGACCAAAACACATCTTTGCATTTCCCCCACCTCCAGCCTCTAGAAAACATGATTTTACTGTTAATAATAATAGTTCATTATTTTTTTACATTTTACAAATAAATGATAACAAGTGATATTTGCATTTCTCTTGTGTGTCACTTAGCATAATTCACCATGGAGAGTTACTTAGGTTATTTTCATATATTCACTATTGTGTATGATACCTAAATGAATAGGGGAATGCAGATATCCCCATAAAAATGTTGATTTTTTTCTTCTTGATATAGCTCCAGAAGAGGAATTGCTGGGTCACATGGTAGTTCTAATTTAAAAATTTCAAGGAACTTTCATGTTTTTCCATAATGGCATTACTAATTTATACTCTTACAACAGCATAAAAAGATTCACGTTTCTTCATATGTTTATCAATATTTGTTTTCTTTTATCTTTTTTGATAATAGTTATCCTACCAGGTGTGAGATAATATTTCATTGTGCTTTTGATTTGTATTTTCCTAATTATTTGTGATATTGAGTACATACTTATGAACCTGTTTTTCATTTGTATTTCTTCTTTGGAAAAAATGTCTATTCAGGTCTTTTGACTGTTTTTAAATTTCATTACTCATTTTTTACTATTGGTATGTGTAAGTTTCTGATGTATTTAGATATTAATCCTCCATCAGATGTATGGTTTGCAAATATTTTCTCCCATTCTGTAAGCTGCTTTTTCATTTCTTTCTTTCTTTTCTCATTTTTGTTTTTGCTAATGGGGATAGAACCCAAGAGTGCTTAACCACTGAGTCACATCACTGTTCCTTTTCATGTGTTTTTTAAAAATTTGAGACAGGGTCTTGTTAAGTTGCTTAGGGCCTCTTTAAGTTGCTGAGCCTGACCTTGAACTTGCAATCCTCCTGCTTCAGCTTCCTGGAACCACTGGGATACTACGCATGAGCCACCTTGCCCGGCTACTACTGCCTTTTCATAACTTTGCTGTTTCTTTTATTGCACGGAAGTTTTTTAGTGTGATGTAGTCCCATATTTTTATTGTTGTCTTAACTTTTGGTGTCTAGTTAATCTTCACTGACCTTTTTCTTCTGCGAGCTCAGATCTATTCTGGATCCCTTCTAGAGAATTTTTCACTTGTTATTTTACTTTTTAAATTAGAATTTCATTTTTGTTATTATTTCTACATCTTATTATACTATAATTGTAGAAACATCATTCTCATAATTTTTATTCCCAAGACATGGTATTTCTTACTTATTTTAACATATTCATAATATTTAATTAAACATGCTTGTTTAATTAGTCCATCACCTGCCCCCGCAGGACAGTTTTGATGGACTGTATTTTTTTCTATCTATGAGCCATGCTTTCCTGTTTCTCTGCATGCCTCATGAGTTTTTTTGAAATTTGAACATTTTAAATAATACATTGTAGCAACTTGAGAAATTCAATTTTCCCCCATACTCAGGAATGTTAGTATTTGTTGTTATTTTTTGTGATATAATTCATTTTTATGGAAAATATGTACAGCCATTTCTTTTCACCAGTATCACTGTTTCATTAGCTTAAATTTTATATTCTGTTTATTTTGGCTACTAAATCTTTAGCTTGGTTTTATCTACTATGTCAGTTCTCTCTTGAAATACATTCTTAGAGATGCCTTCCCTGATTATCCTACATAAAATAGTAGCATTCATGTCCATTAACTTCATATATCTATGTATCCTAAACCATTTTATTTTTCTTATATTTGTGTCTGTTTGATTGTATGTTTCTTCCCACTAGAATGTAATCTTCATGAGGGTAAACAATAATTTCACTGCTATATCCTTAGGACCTAAAGGTCTGTGCTGAAGAGTAGATGGCAAGTGAATATTTATTGAAAGAAAGAAAGAAAGAAAGAAAGAAAGAAAGAAAGAAAGAAAGAAAGAAAGAAAGAAAGAAAGAAAGAAAGAAAAATGAGACTACCTGCATCCAAAAATTCATGTTTTTATCCCTGATCCAATAGTGGCTCTAATTCCCCTGTTGCAATATAGTCTCCTGCTATTAATCCATGTACATCTGAAAAAATAATGCTAACCATTCTCTCTGAACCTTCAAATTCTATGCAGACTTTAAAATGAATCTTTATTTATTTTAATTCATTGTATATAAATGGGTAAAACTTGTTTCTCTGGTTGTATTTGAAGTAGAGTCTCACCATTTGTGTAATTATACATGTACATAGGTTAATGATATTTGTATTATTCTGTTATTTTTTCTTCCCCCTATCCCCTACCCACCCCTCTTTTTTCTCTATATGATCCATCCTTCCTCCATTCTTGCCTCTCTCCTACCCCCCATTATGTATCATCATCCACTTATCAGAGAGATCATTTGACCTTTGGTTTTTTGGGATTGGCTTATCTCACTCAGCATGATATTCTCCAACTTCATCCATTTGCCTGCAAATGCCATAATTTTATTCTTCTTTATGGCTGAGTAATATTCCATTGTGTACATATACCACGGGTTCTTATTCCGTTCATCAATTGAAGGGCATCTAGGTTGGTTCCACAATCTAACTCTTGTGAAGTTTAGCAGCTATGAACATTGATGTGGCTGCATCACTGTAGTATGCTGATTTTAAGTCCTTTGGGTATAGGCCAAGGAGTGGGAAAACTGGGTCAAATGGTGGTTCCCTTCCAAGTTTTCTATGGAATCTCCACACTGCTTTCCAGAGTGGCTGCACTAATTTGCAACCCCACCAGCAACATATGAGGGTACCTTTTTCCCATACTCTTGCCAACACCTATTGTTGCTTATATTCTTGATAATACACATTCTAATTGTGGTGAGATAGAATCTTAGGGTAGTTTTGACTTGCATTTCTCTTATTACTAGAGATACTGAACATTTTTTCATATATCTGTTGATGGCTTGTAAATCTTCTTAAAGTAAAACTTCTTCTAGAAATTTTACTGATTGCTTTAGTCAGTCCCATTGAACTAAGATTCTAAATTCTTAAAGAAATGCAAAACATTATCAAGTGCTAAATTGGGGAGAACCTGTTAATAATGCCCTCTGACTTTATCCATTATTGTACATAGTTTATTGAAATGTGTGAGTATAATTGTTAATTTGTCCATCTCCTCCTTCGCTTTATTTGTTTCATACACTTTAGAACATTTTTATAAGGGGCATACATGTTTATAATTGCTAAAAGTCTTGAAGGATTGTCTCTTTGTTGCTAAGAACAGTGGTTGTCTTCAAGTTTGTTTTGTTTCTTATTGTGTAACCACTTCCATTTCATTTACTGTGAACAAGGTATGGATTTTCAGTCTTTTTTACTTTCTGCCTATTTGTGACTTTGAATCTGAGCCACTTCTATATACTACACAGTGGGATCTACATTTTTCGTCAGTTCTGCAAGTCTCTGTCCTTTGGAGTGTTTAACACTTTTAATGTAATTATTGATTAAGTTAGGTTTTATACCGGTGATTTCATTGTTCTGAAAATTTTGTTATTATGTGAACATTATAGACACTACTTGCACAAACCTAGAGGGTATAGCCTTCTATACACATATACAAGTTGATGTGCCTGCATGTGTATACGTTTGTTTGTGTATATGTGTGTATATATGTGTATATATATGTGTGTGTATATATATACATATGTGTGTGTGTGTGTGTGTGTGTGTGTGTATATATATATATATATATATATATATATATATATAGAGAGAGAGAGAGAGAGAGAGAGAGAGAGAGAGAGAGAGCAGAGGCCTACTGCTGCTCCTGGGGCCAAGATGAATAAAACAACAGGAGATTAAACCAAACACAAGAGCTAAATGATGCAGTTGAGATTCAAAATGATCTTTTTTAAAAGTGGAAGGAGTGCACACTAATATAATTATGAAAGCATAGAATATTAGATACATAAGCCAGTAACATGGTTGTTTATTATCTTTACCAAATATTGTGTACTATAGAAAATTGTATGTGCTATACATTTATACTGATAGCACAGTATTATTTTATACAGTATTACCACAAACACATGAATAATATGTTGTACTATGACACTATGATGGATAAAATGTTACTAAATGATAGAATATTTTCAGCTCCATTATAACCTTATTGAACTACCATCATACATGTGGTCCATCATTGACCAAAACATCATTATGTGGCCTATGCTTGAATTAAAAATGTATCAATCAGAAATTATATAGCTAAAACCTATGATAACCAAACCAAAATATTTAATGGACTAGTTCAATAGCTGACTACATCAAGCAGTAAAAAGGATTAACAAAGTTGGAGACTGTTCATTGCAAATCATCCAGTCAAAAGAGAAAAAAAAAAGAAAAAGAATGAAGAGAAATAAGTCTGGAAAAAAAGTCTAGAAAGTCCAGTGTTTGGACTTTATCAGATATGGTACTTATTCATTAATTTTCTCCTGCAA
Source organism: Sciurus carolinensis (assembly GCF_902686445.1). Classification (NCBI taxonomy): domain Eukaryota; kingdom Metazoa; phylum Chordata; class Mammalia; order Rodentia; family Sciuridae; genus Sciurus; species Sciurus carolinensis. The sequence goes on from NC_062232.1 coordinate 50,013,270, forward strand.
ATGAAATATACTCTCTTGTTTCTTTACATGCTTCTCAAATTTTTTTGAAAGGTAGACTTTTTGGATATTAAAGAATCTGGAAGTCAGAATTTTCATTTTCCTTATGATTTATTGATAATGCTTGCACTGTGGATGGTTTTTTTTTTTTAGTGCTGCTGTTTGTGAACTTTGAATATACAGGCATGCCTCATTTTATTGTGTTTCACAGAATTATTTGTTTGTTTGTTTTGTTTTTTTACAAATTGAAGGTTGAAGGCAACCCTGCATTGACCAAGTCTATCATCACAATTTTACTAATAGCATGTGTTTATGTTTTGTTTCTGTATTACATTTTGATATTTCTTGCAATACTTCAAACTTTTTCTCTATTATATCTGTTATGGTGACCTGTGTTCAATGATCTTTGATGTTAATATTGTAATTGTGTTTGGGCATCACAAATTATTCCCATATAGGATGGTGAACTGATTTGGGAAATACTGTGAGTGTCCTGGCTATTCCATTCATCTTGCTGTTACCCTCTTTCTCTCCCTCACCTCAGGCTATCCTATTCCATGAGACACAGCAATATTTTAATTAGAACAATTATTAACTCTACAGTGGCCTCTCAGAATTTAAATGAAGGAAAGGGTCACACATCATTTCTTACTTTAAATCAAAAACTAGAAATGATCAAGTTAGTGGAGAGGGCATGTCAAAGATGAGATAGGCCAACAGCTAGGTCTCTTGTGCCAAACACTTGGTCAAATTATGAATGCAAAGGAAAAGTTCTTAAAGGAAATTAAAAGTGTTACTTCAGTGAACTCACAAATGATTTAAAAACAAAATAGCCTTCTCTATGATATAGAGAAAGTTTAGTAGTCTGGATACATCAAACCAGTCACAACGATCCCTTAAACCAAAGTCTAATGTAGACCAAGATCCTATGAAGATATAATGTAGACCAAGATTCTATGAAGGCTGAGAGATTTTAGGAAACCACAGGAAAATATTTTGAAGCTAACAGAGTTTAGCTCATGAGATTTAAGAAAAGAAGCTGTCTTCAAACCATTGAAGTGTGTGATGAAGCAGCAAGTGCTGATATAGAAGCTGAAGGAAGTTATCCAGAAGATCTAGCTAAGGGCAATGATAAAGGTGGCTACACTTTAAACAGTAGACTTTCAAAGTGGATGAAATAATTTCTTATGATTAGATTATGCTTCATAGGACTGTCATATCTCAAGAGGACTCATTCCCTACCTTCAAAGCCTCTCTCCTCTCTTTTTCTATTATGTAAGGTCAGGACACAGTCCTCTTAGGCTGTGCTTGACCCAAGGTAGGAAGGAGTCCTTGTACAATGTCAGTCCATAGGGATTGTCCAGCTTTTACATAGCCCCATTCACATTTATGGGCTCTCCCTGTGGCACCTACTGCACCTGAATTTGTAAAGGTCTTTACTTCCTTGTTTGCATGCCTGCTCTCTAAGCAAATTGTACTTTCTGAACTAGGAGATCCTCTGATGTTCTTGGAGCCTCTGGCCAGGAGGGACATCTTGACCCATCAGAATCTACTCACTGACAGTTAACAGTCAGTACTGTATGGATGTGAAAATTCAGCCCTGCCCCAGTAATAGGTGCATCTATCTTTTCAAATGGATAACAAAACCTCAGATCACACTTACATCTTCTGAACATACTCCTGCTTCCAATCCTGGCTCTGACTCCAGCAACAATCCAGAATTTGCACATTGATTCCCAGAGGACAAGATAATACATGAAAAAAATCTTAAAATAGTCTAAAAATAAAAACAAAACAAAAAACATGATAAACAAACAAACAAATCCCATAGAACCATACCAGGCACACAGTTCATTCTCCCAGGGCAAAGATGGTTTTCAACTTGTCTAGCCCTGAATTTTAGAAACTTTGATGAGATGAAGAGTTGGGAATAGTGGTTAATTAATTTAAGTACATTGTATTACTATGGAGTTATAAAAGAAAAGGAGATAAGTGGGACTGGGCACATAGCTCAGTGCTAGAAACCATGCATGAGACCCTGAAATGAATCTTCAGAATGAAAGAGAGAGAGAGAGAGAGAGAGAGAGAGAGAGAGAGAGAGAGAGAGAGAAGACAAGGAAGAATCTGTATATAGAGATACTTCCTATCCATTAAATTAAAATAAATTGAGTAAGTTATGAAAGTGTAAGGGTGACATACTACTTTTTATATAAAAGGAAGTTAAGAATCTATATTACTATTTGGTTTAAATGAATAAAGAAAATTATAGAGTCATACATAGGACGTTAAAATCAACAATTGCTTGTTGCAGAAGTTGGGATGGAGGACTAGGACATGGAAGATACCAAAGGGAGGGAGATTTTACATGGTCAATTGTTTAATATTTGTTTTTGTTTTTGTTTTATTCATTTTTAACTGGGAAATTCCACCAGAAAATGTTTAGAACTCATAAGTGAATTCAGTAAAGTAGCAGGATATAAGATCAATGCTCATAAATCTAATGCATTTTTATACATAAGTGATGAATCCTCAGAAAGAGAAGTTAGGAAAACTACTCCATTCACAATAACCTAAAAAAAATAATAAAATACTTGGGACTCAATCTAACAAAAGAGGTGAAACACCTCTACAATGAGAACTACAGAACACTAAAGAAAGAAATTAAAGAACGCCTTAAAAGATGGAAAGTTCTCCCATGTTCTTGGATAGGCAGAATTAATATGGTCAAAATGGCCATATGACCAAAAGTGCTACACAGATTCAATGCAATTCCAATTAAAATCCCAATGATGTAACTCACAGAAATAGAGCAAGCAATCATGAAATTCATCTGGAAGAATAAAAAACCCAGAATAGCTAAAGCAATCCTTAGCAGGAAGAATGAAGCAGGGGGTATTCCAATATCAGAACTTCAACTATACTACAAAGCAATAGTAACAAAAACGGCATGGTATTGGTACCAAAATAGACAGGTAGATCAATGGTACAGAATAGAGGACACGGACACAAACCCAAATAAATACAGTTTTCTCATACTAGACAAAGGTGCCAAAAACATGCAATGGAGAAAAGACAACCTGTTCAACAAATGGTGCTAGGAAAACTGGAAATCCATACGCAACAGAATGAAACTAAACCCCTGTCTCTCACCCTGCACAAAACTCAACTCAAAATGGATCAAGGACCTTGAAATCAGACCAGAGACCCTGCTCATCTTATAGAACAAAAAGTAGGTCCAAACCTTCATCATGTTGGCTTAGGACCAGACTTCCTTATCATGACTCCCATAGCACAAAAAATAAAAGCAAGAATCAATAACTGGGATAGATTCAAACTAAAAAGCTTTCTCTCAGCAAAGGAAACTATCAGCAATGTAAAGAGAGAGCCTACAGAGTGGGAGAAAATCTTTGCCAATCATATTTCAGATAGAGCACAAATCTCCAGAATATATAAAGGACTCAAAAACTTTACACCAAGAATTCAAATAACCCAATCAACAAATAAGCTAAGGAAATGAACAGACACTTCACTGAAGAAGATCTACAAGTCACCAACAGATATATGAAAAAATGTTCAGTATCTCTAGTAATAAGAGAAATGCAAGTCAAAACTACCCTAAGATTCCATCTCACCCCAATTAGAATGTCTATTACCAAGAATATAAGCAACAATAGGTGTTGGCGAGGGTATGGAGAAAAAGGTACACTCATACGTTGCTGGTGGGGTTGCAAATAGTGCAACCACTCTGGAAAGCAGTGCGGAGATTCCATAGAAAACTTGGAAGGGAACCACCATTTGACCCAGTTTTCCCACTCCTTGGCCTATACCCAAAGGACTTAAAATCAGCATACTACAGTGATGCAGCCACATCAATGTTCATAGCTGCTCAATTCACAAGAGTTAGATTGTGGAACCAACCTAGATGCCCTTCAATTGATGAATGGAATAAGAACCCATGGTATATATACACAATGGAATATTACTCAGCCATAAAGAAGAATAAAATTATGGCATTTGCAGGCAAATGGATGAAGTTGGAGAATATCATGCTGAGTGAGATAAGCCAATCCCAAAAAACCAAAGGTCAAATGATCTCTCTGATAAGTGGATGATGATACATAATGGGGGGTAGGAGAGAGGCAAGAATGGAGGAAGGATGGATCATATAGAGAAAAAGGAGGGGTGGGTAGGGGATAGGGGGAAGAAAAAATAACAGAATAATACAAACATCATTAACCTATGTACATTTATGATTACACAAATGGTGTGACTCCACTTCAAATACAACCAGAGAAACAAGTTGTACACCATTGGTTTACAATAAAAAAGTAAAATAAAATAAAATAAAATTAAGTCTTAGAGTAGGAAAAAACGAAAAAACAAACCATAAAGAAGTAAAAGGGGAAAATGTAGTGTGTGAACCAGGTATGGCGGTACATGCCTATAATCCCAGATGCTCAGTAGGCTGAGACAGGAAGACCACAACTTCAAAACCAGCCTCAACAACTTAGCAAGGCCCTAAGCAACTTAGCAGGACCCTATCTCATAATAAAAATAAAAATTGGCTAGGGATGTGGCTCAGAGGTTAAACACTTCTATCTTGGTTCAATTCCTGTTACCAAAAGAAACAAACAAACAAAAAATTATGGTGTCTGTCAAAGTAGTAAAACAAATTTGTCAATATCTTCTAGATTTTCCAAATTTTTAAGCGAAACTTTTCAAAATAGTTACTAATGATGTTCTGGATTTCATAAATGTTTATGGTGATATATTCCATTTCATTAATTATATTTATAAGGGTTTTATCTCTCTTTTGTTAGTTTGGCTAAAGGCCTATCATTCTTGACTATCTTTTCAAAGAACCAACACTTAGTTACACTGATCCTTTGTATGGTATTCTATTTCATTAATTTCAGCTCTGTACTTAATTATTTCTTGTTTTCTACTGTCTTTGGACAGTTTGTTCTTGCTTTTCTAGGGCCTTGAGAGGGAACATTATAATTTTTATTTGGGATATTTCTATTTTTTAATAAAAGCACTCAATATTATAAAATTTCCTCTTCAATAATTGATGTAATATGTAATATATTTTAGTACACATTGTTTCACTTCCCCCACCTATCACCCTTCAGGTCAGTCTGGATGTTCAATTATTCACAGGACTTAAGATAATTCCTAGGATTATGGGGAGTATTTGACATACCTCAACTCCAGTAGCATATGGGACCTCACCTCAAGTCATGCCCTTTTGTCTATTTCTGTTCAGGTGAACTGTTAGGCAACCTGAGAATTTCCTAGTCCCAGAACATCCTTCTTCACTTCCATGTTGGCACTTTCTATAGAACTGCATATCTTAGAGTCCTGCTATAAACCCTGAATTTCTTTTGTGTCAGGTCTGCTGATACCTTGCCAACACACACTTATTTTCTGCTTCCCAGCTACAATAAGAAAGCAAATCTAAGCCAAAGTCTTTAAAGTACACTAAAGCATCAAGTTTGGAAACAGATGGTAAAAAAAAAAAGGTAGTTCCTAGTATGAGGTGAAACCAGACAGAAACTGTACATGTGCCAGGCATACTAGGAACAAGTTTATTTCAGGTTTGTTGCCAATGCAAAAGGTATTTATAATCAATGTTTCAGGAACAGATATATGAGACATGGAAATGATGGAATTATTTAAAATTATGCAATAGAGAAGAACAGTTACATACAGTTTAAAGAAATGTTAATACAACCCTCATGGCAAATGGCATAGAGGTTACTCAAAAATTTAAAGATAGAACAATACAATCCAGCAATTCCAATACTGGATATAGCCCCAAAGGAAATAAATGAGTATGTTGAAGAAACATCTACAATTCCATATTTATCACATCACTGGTCACAATAGATATCACAGGGAAACAATCTAAGTGTCCATCAACTGAAGAATGGGTAAAGAAACTGTGGTGTATATACCATGAAATACTATTAATCCATAAAATGAATGAAATATTATTATTTGTGAAAACATGGATGGAACTGGCAGATACTTTAAGTTTCATTTTTGTAATATAAGGGGGTTGATGTCCTAGAATTTAAGAAAGTAGTGGTTATCAGAGGCTAGTGAAATTAGGGGAGAGGGAGAGATGGGTAAACTTTGGCCAAGTGGCACTAAATTATATTTAGACAGGAGGAATAAGTTCTTACTTTCTGTTGCACAGTAGGTTAACAATAGAGGACAATGATGTACTATATATTTCAAAACACTGGAAGAAAGATCATGAATATTTTCATTACAAAATTGATAATTGAAGAAATAGATATGCTTATTCTGATTTGAACATCATACAACATATACATGGATCAAAACATCACATGGGACCCCATAAACATTAGATGCATATTCTTCTGCTTAATTTATTCTAGGATGTGCTTTTTTTATTTTTATGTATTTGAAAATATTTTCATTACTGTTCAGTATCTATGCACAGAGATATATTTAGAACTATTATTAAATCTTTCACTATTATAATTATTGGATTATATATACATATAATCATATGTATATACATTATGTATATACATATATACACATATGTATTTATATATACACATATGATCATTTCTAAAGGATAAATTTCTAGAAGCAGAATTACTCAGGGTCTAAATGTTTTAATGCTATTAATCTGTACTGTTAAATTACTTTCGAGAAATATTTGGCTGGCCTGGTCCTTTCCATCTGTGGTAAAGAAATCTAAGCTGTAATTTCCCACATAATGTCCAGACTTAATACCCATAACTGTAAAATGATGAAATGCTATACCATGAATATGTTAACTTAGATAGGCAAAGAGATTTTGCAGTTGACTTTGAGTTAATCAAAAAGGAGCTTATTCAGGTAGGACTAATCTAATTGTATGAACCAGTTAAAAGCGTATACTTGATCTACAACTGGTAGGACGACAGTCAGAGTTTTGAAGAATGAGAGGGATTCAATGAGCTCCTGCCAACTTTGAAGATGGAAGGGCAGAGAATGAAATCTAGGCACTGAGAGTGGTCCTGGTCAGGAGCCAATAAAAAGAGTGGGAAATCTATTCTAATTCTTCCAGCAACCTGAATGAACCTGGAAAGAGTCCAGCACCTCCAAATAATAACTTAACCCAACTAGCACCTTCATTTCAGTCTTTCTAGATTTATGACCTACAGAAGTTAGCTAATAAATATATTATTTTTACCTACTATGTTTGTGGTAATTTATCATCAGCCTCATGAAACAGATACACTATCTATGATACCAATATCCAAACTCAGATCTTATGGTCTCTTATTTGCAATATTTCTAGAGTATCTTCTTCCCTCCTGGTGGCAAAAGCTGGTAGGGTGTATTCAAGCCAGAATTCTTGGCAAGTGGCATTAGAAAATAGCTATGGAGACCAGTTGAAAATCACCAATCCTAAATCTTGAAACTTTGAGGTGAAATTACCATTGTCCTTCTCTAGTCCCACTTCCAGACCATTGGTCTTTCACTTTTAAACAAAATCTCCTGTTCTTTACAGTGTCTTGATAACTTATGTCACTGTCATCATTCACGAATTCTGAGACACTTCCCCTATTTACTGAAGATTTTTCTATCTGATTCAGTCTTCTCCAATCTCAAGTTCTGTCATGCTTATTGATTTTCATTTCCACATCCGTGACTATTCAACTAGATCCTTGATCCTGCTATATTTATTTTATGTCTTCTCCATTTCACTCCTTCCCTCACACATACAAGCTTTGGACTTTGTAATCATCCAAAGCTACTCCACCATTGACATTTGAAACTACATTATTTCACTCTCCAACTATAACCTCTGTTCAGATTCCTCACTCCTGTGTCTTCCTATAACTATTTTCTGTCTCATGAAACACCCAGTTCTTTAACTCCTCCATTTTTTCAAAATTTACCAGGTTCATATTTCATTGCTTCTTTATTCAGTATGATAAGTGAAAAGCCTAAATTCTGAAATTAGATGCATTAAAATTGAATTCTTACTCTACCAATGACTGTGTGATCTCAGTTATGTTACCTCTTTGTGCTTTGATTTTTCCATTGGGTAAATTTGTTATTATAATGGTACCTTTCTCAGGTGGTTGTTTAAAGCATTAAATGAATTAATCCATGCACAGTGCTTACCATACATCCTGGCACATAGTAAATTTTCAATAGATATGAGTAATTTTCATTTTCATTGCTATTATCTTCATCATAGCACCATAGTGCAGAACACAAATCACTTCAACTACCCTCTTGTCAACACTTTTATCATCCTTAGTTCTCCTTTTGTCTTTCACTTGTAGCAAGTAAATCAATTTAATCATCCTCCTTTCCCCTTCTACACACATACTCCTGAGTATTGCCCAAAGAAAACACAAAACTATGCTGATTGGTGGCAATAAAAATTCATCACCTGCAACCTCATCTGGATCCTCAGTTCTGCCTGATGGTCATTATGTATCACAAATTAATTCTTGGATGTAGTTTTTCATCAACTGCTTCCAATCTTCATCATTCTTTACCAGACCCTACCTCACAATTTACCTTCTGACTTTCAGCAAATGATCACTTCCATCTTACAAAAAAAAACAGTTTTTCAAGGAGGAAATCACAAAAGATGCCACCTTCCATGACCTCAATGAAGTTATTATTATCTTGACTCATGTATTCTTCCTCTCCTCGTGTTTCAGAAGAAGAGATATTAATTTTCCATGAAGAGATTTAAATGTTAATCAACTTATTTTCTGTATTCCACTTAGTTTTTTATTTTTATTAGTGGATTGTAATTATATATAATAGTGGTGTTCATTTTGACACATTCATAAATGCATATAACATAATTTGCTCCATTTCAATCTCCAGAATTTTCTCTTTTCCTCCCCTCTTGTACCCCCTTCATTTCCTTCCTCTACTCTCCCCATCTTCATTCTATTTACTTATTCTATTTATTGATTGATTTTTTTAAATTGGTGTATTATTTTATACATGAAAGTGTGATCCATTGTGATATATTCATAAACAAACAGCATTGTTTGGTTGATTTCATTTTGCAGTTCCTCTTCTTTCCCATTCCTCCTTCCATTTACTCTCTTTAAAACTTTTCCACATTTTTAATTGGTGTATTACAGTTGTACATAATGATGAAATTTGTTATGTATTCATATGTGCACACAATATAACTATATAATTTGGCCAATATCATTGCCCTGTATTTTCCCTTTTTCTCCCATTGATTCTTGCAACACTTTGTCATTTATGATTTTAGTTCTTTCTTATGTCTTAATTGTTTTTCCAGGTTCTCACCTAAAAAAGGCCCAAATATCTGTCATTTTAATTAAAACTCTCCCTTGATTACCTCCTACTTCTGAATTATCACTCCTCTGCTTTATAACACTCTTGCAGTGGTGGTCTATATATTCTTTTCTCCTTTGCTGCAACTTGCTTTATTCTTGAGCGCATTGCAATCTGGATTCTGATACTACTAGTCCATAGAACTTGTTTTGGAAAAAATCACCAGTAGCATGTATCATCACATTGACTCCAATACAAGTTGTTTTTAACTTTTTTTTTTCTTACTGAGTCTCTCTACCTCATTTGATATCTCCTTTCTTGCAACTGTCTCCTCCTTTTACTTCTGCGACAACCTCTCTCCTCTTGATTTTTTCCATATTCCTGAGCTTTTCTTGCCAATCTTTATCATGAAACTTTCTTATTCTGTTCATTCTTACATTTGTAATTTGAGGAGTTATTTCCCTGATTTATTTCATTTTGATAGATGCCCTTCATGTGTATTCCGATCTACATCCATGGTTTTAACTGCCATCAATATTTTGGTAACATCTAAATATTTGCCATAAACCCAGATCACTCCACTGAACTCCACTTAAATAGTTCACAAATCTAGTGAGTAAAGATATCCACACCCATAAACCTTCTATGTCTTACCTAGAAAAAGAGTCATCCAAGTGAGGAAACTGAGAGGTTGTTTATTGTTGTTTTTGTTTTTGTTTTTGTAACAGGGATTGAACTCAGGTGTGCTTAACCACTGAGCAACATCCCTAGCCCTTTTTATTTTTTATTTTGAGGCAGGGTCTTGATAAGTTGCTCAGGGCCTCATGAAGTTGGTGAAGCTGGCTTTGAACTTGTGATCCTCCTGCAACTGTCTCTCCAGACACTGAGATTACAAGTGTGCTCCACCATACCCGGCTCCTGTGAGTTATCTTTAACCCCCTACTTTCACATCAGACATCATCCCCTTCCCCTGACCAATTCATTTTCATATCCTATAGCTTGTACATCTTAATCCCATATGGGAGGCAATTAGGGACTCAGCCATTGGAGTCAGAACACCTGTTTTTTTCTTTCTTCTTCTTCTTCTTCTTCTTCTTCTTCTTCTCTTTGACCTCGTGTAAGTTATTTAAACTCGGGTCTTTAGTTTCCTCTTATAAAAATGGAAACTGTGGATTAGATAGAGGGGAGTGAATGGAGGGGAGTGGGTATGGAGGTAGGAAGGATTGTAGAATGAATCAGACATTATGACCCTATGTGCATACGAGTACACAGCCAGTATAATTCTATATCATGTACAACCAGAAGAATGAGATGTTTTACTCCATTTATGTATGATGTATCAAAATGCATTCTGTTGTCATGTATAAATATTTAGAACAAATTTAAAAATGGGAACAAAATTATTTCCTACTTTAAAGATGTATTTAAAAGGTTGATATATGTAAATAATGAATTAACACATGTAAATTTCAGCACTGTATTAGAGATCATTCTGGTTTTGTTGGCTATCTTTTTATCTAATTCTGTTTCCATTGCCACTACCTTAGTTCAGGCTGTCATCATCTCTTGTATGTGTTACTACAATAACCTCTTAATTTGTTTCCCTGCCAACAGTCTTGTCCCTATTCAATCCATGTTTCTTGTTATCAGAACAATCTATTTAGAATGAATATCTGATTATATCGCTCCCTTTGAAAATAACTCAGTGGTATTCTGTGACATATAAAAGAGTATTCAGGTTCTTTTAGATAAGACAGAAGGCTGTCCAAGCCTGCATCATCATTTCTTGTTGCCTCCTTTGCATGTGGCAGTCCAGATCTTTTAAAATATCTGGCAGTACCTAATGCTCTATATTCTCTCATGCCTCTTTACCCTCATTCATTCTATTTTCTCCAAATTTCACCTGGAAAATTCCATCTTGGTCTTTAAGACCCAGAGAAAATATCCCATCCCATGTGAATTTTCTAACCTCTTTCCCACACCTGAGTTAGATTCTCACTGTCTGTGTTCTCATAGTACTCTTGGTAATATATTATATCCTTTATAACACAAGATAAATATCTGGTCCTCCTATCAGATTACAAACTCCACCAAGCAGACATAGTTTTTTCTATTTATCACTCTACTTCTCAGATTCAGCACTAGGCTAGTCACTAAGTGCATACTCAAAAATGAATATAGATTAAATCAGTGAGATGTATTGGGAATTGGGGACCAGACTAGAAAGGAAACCAGGTGAAATAAGGTCATAAAGCAGGGACATCATAGAGTGTCTGGGGATACTTCTGACAGATATTTGGTTTACTTTCTTTGGACATAATTTTGGAGAATGTAAGCATCTTGGGCTAGCTTAAGAAAATTGAGAAGAGGGAAGAAAAGAAGGAAAAAATATTCTCTCATCAACTTTCCTGAGAAGTCCTTGCCCAACTCCACAATACAGTCATCTCTGGTATCCATGGGGTATTGGTTCCAGGACCCGTTTTGTACACCCAAATCTATAGATCTTCAAGTCCTTTATATAAAATAGTATATTTTTTTTCATATAACTTCTCATATACTTAAATTATCTGTTGATTATATGTAATACCTAATACAACATAAATAGCTTTTATACTGTATTGTTTAAGGAATAATGACAAGAAAAGTCTGTATGTGTTCAGTACAGATGTAGTATTTTTTCAAGTATTTTTCAACCTGAGGTTGGTTAAATCCATGGATATAGAACCCATGGATATGGAGGACTGACTGTTTTCCAAGGCCAGATCTGCATACAGCATTCTTGGTCTCTCTTGCAGTTTTTTAATCCTCAAATTTTATGCATCTGTAAAGCAAAATAATGGGGTTTTCTGAATAGCAGCACAAACACAACAGTACTGTTTTCCTATCAATTTCAGAATATAATTTATTTGTTACACAGAAAAACCACTATCATTTGTATACCTAATAACTCATAATAGGCAACTCTTTTCTTCTTTTGGAAAGCTTCCAGGATTTCGAAGTGAATTGTGCTGTTATATTCCAGTTGGAAGCTAGTCTGAGATATATCATTGAGAAATGCCTATTTGAGTGTTCACAGGAGTAACTTTAAAATAAAAGAAACATACTCAGGGTCTTGTCAATAACTCCTGCCCCCAGCAAGGTCAGTCTCTGTGGTTAGTAAACATAGAATGCAAGTTTAAAGCAAAAACATAGATCTCTACCATTCTCTCTCTCTCTCTCTCTCTCTCTCTCTCTCTCTCTCTCTCTCTCTCTCTCATACACACTCACATGCAATCACGGTGCATGTAGGCACATTCACGCAAATGTACAAACACTGTACAAAGTTTTTCACTATGTTGGATGCTGAGGTAAGAGCAGAAGGACCACAGTAGACAATCCTGTGTGCTCCTTCCTATTTTGGGATCAATTCAATCATTCAGTGAGTCACCATCACTGATGGTTAAAATTTTACTGATACATTCAACAGACACAGGCCAGACAGTCATTTGTGTGGAATGATTTGAAGGGTGCTTGGAGATGTCCTTGTACCTCCAAATATCATCTCTTACAGTCTGCTAATGATATTTGCAATTTCTACCTCCTAGTCGCTCAAAGGATAATAACATTAACCCATTATGCAGCGATCATCCCATCAACACAGAGTTAGCTGGTCAGATCAGACAGCTGTCAAATAGCAAGGATTGGAGATGGAATGAAAACCAGAATGTACTGATGTAGGAACAACTTGTTGGGCTCTTTTCTGAAGTGGAGAACTGCAGGATTTTCTGAGTCTTTCAGAAGCAACAGAGGTGGGGTACTCAGACAGGTTGGAGGTGCCACTGCACATACACACCTAACAGTCACCAGTTCACTTGCCCCTGAACCTTCTAGCTCCCACTGCAGGCACAAATATTCTCTTGATCTGATGACTCCTTTCTGTTCCATTTCTTCAACTCTTTCAGACAAAAGAATTATTGGATTTCTTCTCTCTACCCCTAACAAACATAGATTTGAGGCCATCAACTTCCAGCACCAGTCTCAGGACCAACCACTGTATTTCCTTATTTTATGCCAAGTCACATTTTTGCCTATGCCTACATGTTGTAAAAGTCGCCGTTGCATGGACCATGATCTCTGAACCAATAATAATAAACCTGCAACTAATTTTCAGAGTCCCAATGGATGGCAGCTTTCCTTTCAGTCACTCAAGAATCCTCAGGATCACAATGTCTTCTTCCTTTACCAAACTTACCTATATTCTGCTCATATTCTGAACTAGGTCACTAGTTCAGGCACTACTACGTCAAATCCTACATAGTTGCAATAACTACACATCCATCACTTGTATTTGGGGTGTTCTTTAAGGAGAATGAGAAGAAGGAAATAAGGATATTGTTTTAATAAATTTATAAGAGCAATTGAAGAAATGTAAATTGGGTTCACCTCTTATATGTGCTGTAAAGATATTAAGCACAAAGAAATAATTCCAACATTCAGCTGGGAGAGTTAATGCAAATTATTGCCAACCTAGTAAATTCAATTTAAATAATAGCTTATTACAACAAATCAGTTCTTGTTGATTCTCATTCAAATAGAATGCACTCATTCAGATGTAATTGCTCAGTATTCTTTTGATAGAATCACCATCTCTCCCTTCCTTTCTCCCTTGTAATCTCTAATCTAAAAGTGGAAACAGGTGATTTTATGTTTTGTTTTATATAACTTCCTGTTGCCTTTTAGTGATGACCATTTCTTCTGCTGTCTTCACAGAATATGACATACTCTGCTAGGCAAAGGGACTGGTTTGGGTTTCACCTTCTCTCAGTACAGATTCTTTCTTCTTATGATCCTCTTAATTCTCAGAAATTTGGCACTCACTGTAATGGTAAACACAGCCAAGAGCTTCAGGCATTTCCTAGTTCTCTTATTTATTTTGTTTCTCTTTTCCTGTCTTCCTGCTCTCATGTATTTGCATAGTGCTTGGTTAAACACTCTAATCATTTGGTGAGGTAGGATAATCGTCATCCCTGTTTTACAGATGAAGAAACTGAGATTAAGAGAGGAAAAGTAATTCATCTCCATATTTCAAAATTTTCTTGATAATAGATCTATAAAAGAAAGGCAGATATAATAATCAGAGTAGGGTAGATGAGTGGGAGCAAATAATGCGGGGCTTAGTGGGTCTGGACACAATGGTGACAAGGAATCAAATTACCTCAAATGCCTTAGAGCTATGATTTACATATGATTTAAGTGTGTTCATCAAATATTCATGCATTAAAATTTTGGTCTTCAGAACGGTGATGTTGGTTCTCTACCTTATTTTCCCTGTTATATTCTCTGTCTTTAAATAAGCCATTTAACTTCTCTGAGAATCTTCTTTCAAATGACAAATGAAACACATGGCAAATGTATAGAGTTTATTACTGTAACTTAGATAATGTTCTCTTTTTCATTCTTGATTTTAGTATTTGGGATATTATTTCTTCTTTGTCATCATAACTAAACATTTGTCAATTGCTTCCCAAAGAATCAACTTTTGGTTTGATTGATTTTTCTCTATGTTTTCATTCTTTATTTCATGCATTTCTACTTTAGTCTTTATTATTTTCTCACTTCTTTAGGTGTTGTGTGCTCTCACGCTTTGTTTCTTTAGAACAAATATTAAGTTATTGGTCAAATTTTTTGATGTATGCATTTATAGCTAAACACGTCCCTCTAAGTACTGATCCCTTTGCCTCCTATGGTACTGTTATGTTTTCTTTTCATTTTAATTAATTTTTATCAATTTTCTATTTCCCATTTGGTTGTATGTTACACATATTTGTTATTTAAGAATAAGTTTTTATATTTCCATATATTTGCTAATTTCTAAAGTTTATTTCTATTTTTGAGTTTTCATTCAGTATCATTGTGATCAGAAAATACTCTTTGTATGATCTTAATCTTTTCAGATTTACTGAGGCTAGTTTCATGGCCTAGCCCATAATCTATCTTGGTACACATGTGCTTGACAAGAAAGTGTATTTTGCTGTTTTGGGATGTTGTATTCTATAAATGTCCATTATATAGACATATAAACATATATATATGTGTATATATATGTATGCATATATATGTGTGTATACACACACACACACATATTTATATATATATAAGTGTACATCTATGTATTTCTACCTGTATGTGTATGCAAGTACATATGAATATACAAACACAAACACAGATATACCTAGACAAATAGTTGTTTTATAGTTTTATTGATTTTTCTGTTGCCTTGATGGTCTTCTCTTTAGTTATTCTATCAATTAGGGTAAGTATGACATTTGTCTCCAACTCTTATTGTTAAATAGTCTATTTCTTCATTCTATCAGGTTTTAAATCATGTATTTTTTAGCTCTGCTGGTATGTGCATGCATATTTATAATGTTTATGTCTTCCTGTTGAACTGCACATTTTTTTGTCTTTCTCTGCCTCTAGCAACAATTTTAGTCTTTAAGACGATTGTGTCCAAAATTAGTGTACTAGTTTCCTAGGGCTCTCATAACAAATTGCCATAAACTGAGTGGTTTAAAACGGAAGAAATTTGTTCTGGTACAGTTCTGGAGAACAGAAGTTGGAAAAGAAGGTGTTGACAGGGACAGGTTCTCCTTCAATGATTGAGAGCAGAATCTTTCCTTGATTCTTCTATTTTTTGATGGTTTCTGGCAATTCATAGCATTCTTTACCATGTCAACACATCACTCCAATATCAGTTTTTGCTTCACATTGCCTTTTACTATATGTATCTGTGCCTAGGTCTAAATTTTCTTCTTTTTATAAGGACAACAGTAGTTGGTTTTTTGCTCACTTACTCTGGTATGACTTCAACTTAACCAGATTATATCTGGAAAGAACTTACTTCCAAATAAGGACACATTTACAGGTATTAGAGGTTAGGATTTCAAAATATTTGGTGGGGGCTTGGGCAAAATTAAACCCACAATTAGTATAATCACATGACATTTCTTTTGGTTACTTTGTGTCCTGCCCCAGCAGGAGGATTCAAATTCAAGTCCATTCTTTCACATTCTACCAATTTTTGTCTTTGAATTAAAGACACCATATAGCTGATATGTGTTTTCTTTATCCATTCTGCCCATCTCTGCTTTTTGATTATTTTATCTATTTATATTTAATGCATTTTCCAATAACACATTTATGTGAATAATTTTGCTATTTATTGTGGGTGTGTCTTATGTCTTATTCCATTTTCTCATTATTGCTTCTTTTGTGTAAAATACATTTTTTCAAGTATATCATGTTAATTTCCTTAAATTTTTTGTGGTATGGAGAATTGAACCCAGGGATTATCTACCAATTGGTTTCCTTGCCTGACTTCTTTGTTATTTTTTATTTTGAGACAGTACTTTTTGTGCTAAGATTTCTAAGTAGGCATTTTATTGATCCTCCCTATAAGTCTATGAGGCAATTTTTTTAACCAATTTAATGATGAGACAACTGAAGCTTTGAGAAGATATGTAGGTACAAATATCAAATGGCAGAAGTAGGATATGAAACAGTGGACCTTAATGGCTTGGCTGTACCTGATTCATGTTTGTGCATACAGCATAGCATAACCCTGGGTCATACCATATTTAGTGTCCAGCGTTTATCAGTGATAAGTGAATATATATGAGAGGTGTTCATTTTACAGAAGCTGTACTGCTGCCACCATGCTTTTGCCTTCCCTTCCCTCAACCTCTGCTCAAGTTTGACTTTGGGAAACTTCAGGATCCTTTTAAAACCTAATTACCATACTCCTGTAGAACTATGCACTTGGCATAAACTCAGCTTGTGTGCTCTTGAGAGAGGAGGAGAAAGTCTATGGAATCAAGTCTGGAACTTAGCACACTTGATGCTAATATTCCATTTCAGTTATATATTACAGCTCTAACCAAAAGCCTTAACTTTTGCTGTACTCCCTAGAAAGAGAAACCAAACTACTACCCTCTGTAACTTTATCTTTCGAAATCCCACTTAGCCTTTTTTTCCCTTTTAATCACGATACAATGTGGTATGGGGTGTGGAGTACTAAACAAGACATGAGGGTGCTTTGTATCTGACAAGACCTTGTTATTGAGTATCTTTGAGACCGAGGAAAATCCTTCATTTTCTGTGGGTCTCTTTTCTTCATATAACTTCAGGAAGTTGGAAAAGATGTTCTTCAAGGGCCCTTCTAGTTCTGATACACTATGGGCCTAATTTCACATTCTTAGAATCCTTTATAGCAGTTTTACATTTTCTAATTTTTTTCTGAGAGACCCAAAGTAGGAAGCCATGGTCTGAGAAATGCAGAAAAAATCATTTTCATACTCTCTATATCACCTGGGCAATAGTTCTGCCAATTCATCTCCCCTGGAAAGTAGATTTGAGGCAATAGGAATACAGATTAAAATCAAGCACAGAGCTATTACTAAGGCCCTATTTGTGAACACTTCTAGACTAGACATTAATCAGAAGCAAAGACAGTTAAGCCAAAAGAACAAAATATGATATCAATGAAGAAATAATAATTGAACCTGTAATTCTTAGAGTATGAAGGGAAAGATCTGAAGAGCAGATTTTATTTCTTGCTTATTGCAGAAAAGCACAAATAAAAGCTGAGACAATCACGGAATATGCATACATGAATTGTCTTCAAGGGCTATCTGGCCCATTTATCCATTTTACAGATAAAGAGACCAAGGTCCAGAGAGGTAAAGGGTCTTTCTGAAAGACACAGAGTAAATCGGTGTCAAAGCTAGATCATCCTGGTTCTCAGTCCGAAGCTTTAAACAAGATATGTAGTTCTTTGTAAAGATAGAATACTTCACAAATTTGTAAATCATCCTTGGGACAGAAACATACTACTCTATAGGATCTGGATTTTTCCAATGGTCTGCTATACCAAACTATCAAACTACCTCTGGGAAAAGGGAAAAAAAGAATTGACACTCAATTAACTTCTCCTTTATGTTTAATGCTGAAATATTTTCTCAGTGTTGAACAACTTTTGAGATATGTACTATTCCCCATTTCACAGACAAGGAAACTAAGGATTAGAATGGTCAATTGGTTTGCCCAAGATTAGATTCTAAGCTGGTGGCAGAATGAGCATTTAAACAGAGGCTTCTCTCTTAACAAAACCTGAGCTCTTCTTATACGCAACCCCATGGTACTCTCCACACATACACATGAACATATACTGTATACATATGACACGTCTGTGAACATATAAAAGCAGTGAATATCATGGTGGTTTATAAGCTAGCACAGGTTCATAAATGACCTGAATTTGGAGATCTTGCTTTATTTTTTATTCCTGCAACTCTCTTATGTAGCTAATATTTAATAGGTACTCAAAAAAGACCTGTTAGCATGGTAAGGGAAGGATTGCCAGAGATCAGGTTTCAGTTAGACTTTGAAGAATGACAACTATGGACTATTACTAGCATAGTCAGTGACACTCACTCACATCACTCCATGGTCATAATGTGCCCTTTATATTCTGACCACTGATAATCATTCTTCCCACCTTCTCTGCTTCTCTTGGATTGAAGATTGAGGGTGGATGGATTGTTAAAGTGAACAGAACTAGAAAAGAGAAGCAGATAGAGTGGTCAAAAGGAAGGGTAAAGTAATTTGCCCACTCCTTTCTCTGGTTAACCAGATGTGAAAAAACTAGTTTCCCCTACTTACTTTCCCTCCTCCTTTATGTTCCAAAGCTTTAGACAAATGAGATGTACCCTTAGTAGTAACACAGTCTATAATCCTGCCTAGAATGGGTTATCCTATAGATGCTGGAAGAACCTTTGCCTTCCAGCATGACTCTAACAATCTTAACACATACACAACATGATACCATTCCCAAATTACCTTTACTTTTTCTAGGTCATTAATCAACATGATACCCCATCTAAGGTAGGTAGGGAGGAATGCTTTGCTACATTTTAAAGATAAAGAAGGGAGTTTCAAGGAGACTAATAGCGATGTTCAAAATCATGGGCAGTCAGGAAATAGAGACCAGGAAAGGTACCTTTTCTTATTCCAAAAGCATTATTTAGTTCTTCTGGGCTTCAGGTGTTGGGGGGAACCACTTCAGTTTCATTATCCTGTCTGGAAACTGCAGTTTATACTGTTTGGTTTAAAATTTTGAATTTTCAGGGGTTGTGTTTTAATATTTGTTATTAGCTGTCAATACATTGGTGGAATTCAGTTGATAGTCAGTTTGGAACTACAGCTGGAACCTGCAGAAAATAGAACTTGTCTAAGCAATAAGAGGGGTGAGAAAAGGAGAAACAGAGATTGGTAGTGGGGAGGGGTGTTAATAGAGAATGTGAGGTCAATGTATTGCTTCAGGAAAGGGGCAAAGTGTTATTGATTCCAAAGTCGTTCCCCTGCTTCTAGCCTCTAGCCTCAGAGCTGTGACATTATTAAAAACTTCAATTTGGTGGCAAATACCTCACAGGCTCCCTTGGGGCTGGCCAAGTAGGGGTGGCAGCTTCATGACAGGATGAAATTGCATTTGTCAGTTCAAGGCAGGCTATGAAGACTGTCTATACTTTGCACTCCATTCTGCCCCAGTCACCACTACACAGACACCAAATCACATGCATGGCCACTTAGGGAAAGTTCTAATATTCATGGCAAAAAAAAATTCCTGTAAAACTGAGGACTGGAGAGAAGATGAATGTATGAGCTGGATGAGGCCCCATGGATGATCTGGACTGACCATCACCTGGTCTGCCTGGAGGTGCTTGCCAACCTGGTCCTTTGTTACTTAATCCACTCCTAGGATTTTGTCTGACCTCATCAGGCTCTTGAGGTCACAAGAGGGGAGAAATGATAAAAGGTAAAAGAGGCAGGGAAGATAGTTTATGGAGAACTAGGAAGTCGGGGGATAGGGTCTAGCAGCACATGCAGAAGGATGGATTAAAGAAAAGAATATAGAGTGTCAAGAGAGGGAAAAAATAAAAGTGGGCAGGAGAGGAGAGAAGGAGGAGGAGTGATTAGGCCAAGCTTGGTATGAGAAAGAGTTCAGATTAAAGGAAGTCTTATGAATGGCTTCATCTGATCAGAGAGATGCTTTAGAAGCATGCATCTGGCAGAGTGGACTGAGGAGAAAAGTCATCCTTATGCAAGGAATCTTATTTGTTTCATTCACCAGAGTATCCTCAGCACTAGCATTGTGTCTAGTACATAGTAAGTACCCGATATTTGTTGAACAAATACATGAATGAATGAATAAATATGCTTTTGCTATATTATGTTCCTGCTTAGGCTCAATATGAATCACTTCAGCTACTATTGCCAATACTACTACTGCTACTACTACTACTACACTACTACAACAATTGTATAACAACCATTACTACTACTACTATTTAACACCTTCTCTAGTGACACACATTGCTCTAAGTACTTTTAAAGTAATAGTTCATTTAATCTTCATAACACCCCTATGAATTTGGTTCCTATTATTATTACCATTTATGAGAGGCAGTATTTTATATTGGTTAATGCATGGCTTCTAACAAATATTGACTCTACTATGTAGTATCTATATGACCTTGGTCAAGTCACATAATCTTTCTTTGTCTCAGTTTCTCCATCTATAAAGTGGGGATATAATAACAATACTTCACAGAGTTGTTGTGAATTAAATAATTCAATACCTATAAAGTTCTTGGGTCACTTATTGTTTTCCTTTCACAGATAAGAAAATGGAAGCACAGAGAAGTTAAGTAATATATGTTAAATTGCACAGTGACAGAGGCAAGAGTAGGGCCCATATAGCCTCTCACTCTCTGCATTGAACTCACTATCCTATGCCTCTTGCTACATATTTTGGAAAGCACATAAAAGTGTATTAATTCTTTCGTAGTTCTTAGGAACTCAAAATGTATTCTTCTCATATCTCCCTCTCTTCTTTCACTGTAAGCCACTAGTTCCTCTTTTAAAAGCCTGGGGCTTCAATTTCATCATGTGACAATTTTAGTTGCTCCTTAGTTGTTCTTCAAAAATGTGTCCATTGACAATGGAAACCAAGACAATGCTCTTTTCAACTCCCTTATTACACAAAGAGGACCTCCGAGGCTGGCTATGAGATAAGGATCTCTGAACCTTCTGTAACACCACAATTCATTACCTATTCCTTGAATCTCAGCAATAATCTCCAAATTGATTCCCCTGCTTTTGTACAATTTCCACTCTCATCCATTGTCCCTATCCCAACTGCCAGACACATTCAACGACATGTATTCTTCTATCATTCTCCCATTTAAAAATCTTCTATGGTTTTCCATTTTTCCTGTGGTATTCAAGAATCTCTGTGATCTAATCCTTGACTAGCTCATCTTCTAACTCCTTTAACTTCCATAACACCTATTTTTACTTTATTATATGCAATGATTCCTTGCTATTAAGGGATGGAGGAAAGGTGAAAAGTTATGTATCCTCACTAGATTTGGTGCTCCCAAAGGGCAAGGATTATACGTCTTTAAATCTGTATATTCCTGGTCATAAGAAAAAATTCTTAGTACATAATAGATATTCAATTAGTGATGAGTGAATAGATGAGAAGTAAATATCAAACATATATTTAAAAAGAGTACATAAATGTGACTATAAAATTCCCTTTATATTAGCTAAGGAAATCATTTGGATTTACTGTTGTTAGAGGCATACATTAGACATGGACAAGACCTTTCTAAACTTTGTCCAGTTGTATAGAAAAATGACGCAGATTTTCTTTTCATTACGGGCAAGAAGAGATTGAACAGTTGTCTGGTGAAAGTGCTATGCACTACTGATGGAGTGAGAAAAACCACTACAGTAATCAAAAGTTTCACTTCCTAAAGAAGTTGCAGCCTGTACCAGAAGGCTGCAGGAGTTTTAACACCTGGAAAAGCATAGTAGGGTTTGCAGAGCCATTCTCATGTTCTGACAAGCTCAGACAAGCTTAAAGTGACTGTTCAGAAAATTACACTTTAATGCTAAGGGGAATATAGGGATTATATTAGCAATTATTGATACCTGACAACTACAGGGAAGATGCTGAATTATAGCAAGATGCTTATAGTCTTTAAATTTTGCTTTCAACTATATATTAGTATTTACTACATATGTTTATTAAGCACAGAGGTTCAAAGAAATGTGCCTATTTTTATATAGAAGACAAAGTTGACCCTCTTTATTTTGTTTATCTGCAGTCTACCTACCAAAAAAACAATGTTGCCTGGAGAAAATTGTTGGCAAATTCTAACCTGTTGAGTGATAACAAGTTTTTTCAAATGGATTTACCTTATAGCTCTAATTATAGTCCAAGATCTCTAATGACAAGAAATACTGTTAAAATCTACCTAGCAGAGTACCTGCCATTACTATGATTGAATTAATTAATTAATGATTCAGACAAAGAGCACACTCAGACAGTTGTCTGGATGTAACAGCTCTCATGAATTCATTCATAGTAGTGCATTAATTTTTGAGCAATAGTTTGTAGCTCATATTTGTTATCTTTTATGTTGCTGTCCAGTTCAAAACAAGGATATTATCATGGCAAATTTTGTGTCATCATCAGTAGGTTAAGGATCCCAGATAGCTTATTAAACATGTCTTCTAATTGTGTGTGTGAGGGTAGACATTCCAGAAGACAATAGCATTTGAATCAGTAGACTGAGTAAAGAAGATCTGTCCTTTCCAATGTGGATTTCCAATCACTTGAAGGCACCAAGAGAACAAAAAGGTGGAGAAAGAGCAAAATATTCTCTCTTCTTGAGCTGCTAAATCCTACTTCTCCTTCTTTCAGGCAATGAAACTCCTATTTCTTAGGACTTAGACCCTGGAACTTAAACCAGCATTCCTCCCTCAGAACTTCAGCCTTAGACTGAATCACACCACTAACTTTCCTGGTTTTCAAGCTTACAGATGGCACATCATGAGATTTCTAAACCTCTACAATCACATGAGCCAATTTCCATAATTTCCTCTTAAATATCTCTGTACATTCTGGTCTCAGTTCCTCTGGAGAACCTTGAGTAATACAGATATTTCTTGGCAGTTTTTGCACTATGCCCAGAGTAAAAGAAGCTATCGAATTATTGCCTTGGACTTAGAACATTCTAGCTCATGTATAGGCTTTTCCCTTTCCTTCTCACACTTTCCTGTCCTTATTTCAACCCTGTGACCTTATTTCACATACAAAATAAAAGTTCAACTTGGGAAATGTTATGACTTGATGATCCCTTAGAAATCATAGAGTTGAGTTGGGTGTGTTGGTGCTCATGTATAATCCCAGCAACTCAGGAGGCTGAAGCAGTAGAATTGCAAGTTCAAGTTCAGCCTCAGCAAATTAGCAAAACCTTCCAGCAACTTAGCAAGACCATGTCTCAAAATAAAAAATAAAAGGAATGGGGATGTAACTTAGTGGTACAGTACCCTCATTTATAACACTACTCACGTATAATAATCATGCCTACTACTTATTTATAATACTCCTCATTTATAAAAGTCCACCCTAAATTGTAATACTACTACAAATGACAGTGCTAATTATTTAACACTATTTATCAATCTCTATTTAACATTTATTAACTTATCTAATTCTCAAAACTCTTTAGTGCAACTTCTATCGTTATGCTACTTTTGGAGATGAGGAAATGGAAAAATAGGTTAAATAACTTACCAATGTCACATCCAAAGAGAGGTGACTTGTCCAAGATGTTTTAATTTTAGATTATCAGAATTGGAAAGACTTTCAGAAATTTAATTCTACTTCTTATCTTCCAGTATTTATGTAAACTGCATGCACACCCACACATGTACACAGACACTGTCCCACAGGTTCATAGAGGTAATTGGTCTAATATCACACAACCAACTAGTGATTGAGGCAGAATCAGAATTCAGGCATCCAGGCCTCTGGATGACCTGCACATATTTAAAACATACCATCGTGTATTTCTTTTCAGGTGGTCGTTTTCTAACTTTTCTGACTGCCAACCTGGTCCAGATCACTGTCCTTGGTATAATTGATTGGTCAGGGAAATCCCGAGCACCGAGTTATTGGGACCAGGAAACCTGGGTTTTGTACTGAGGAAACCTCAAGTAGCCAAAAAGATTCAGTCAGGTTTACTGGTTAGTAATCTTGATCTCAAAAACAAACAGCCAGCACCACAAAAAGAAGGAGTGCAAGAGGGAGTGGAAAATTATTAGGCTCACAGACGCACCCTGTAATGAGAGCACTATGAGTAAGATATTGGCAGTATAGAGAGTGAGTATAAGGGGGCCCATTTGCTGGAGTTCACTCTGTACTATGGGCACATAGAAAATATATTGCTAAGGTCCACTGAAATGAGCTTATGAGTCATTTAATCTGTTATTAGCAAAGAGCAGGTGATTCAAATATAATTGACAGGTTTCCTGTGACCCTGGCAGAAACCTGGCAAGCTGGCTCACTTTCCTTGATGACTTCTTACAAGTTGAGGAGCTAGTTATGAAGCTAGTTTCCTTCCAAGGAAAATATTTGAGAGGCTCCCTAGAACAAATGGGCACAGAAAGCCATAAGTCTGAAATACAGCACTGTCTCTACAAGAAAACCCACAAATATGCATATATTCAGTGGGATGGGGTAAATGACACAGGTGGTCCATATTTATTACTAAAGAAGACCTAGTTGTCACTTTGAAAGTAAAGAACAGAAATGGCAAGAAAGCAATACATGGTAAATTTTGATAATTGATGTCAGGAAAGGTCCTAATATAATAGGCTCTTACAGAAAGATTTCAGATCAATGAGCAGTGTAGAAATTACAAAGTAGACATGATGTACACAGGGTGTATAACTTTTTTAAATTATTTCATGTATACATTATTTTGTTTGACCCTCTCACTAACTCTCTGAAGAAAATGATGGTTCCATTTTCCAGAAGAGGAAATGTAAGTACTGAGAGTTTAAGGTAATTTCCCAAGGTCACACCTTGAGTGGATGAGCTGGCACTTGAACCCTGCTTGGTCTAATCCTATAGGCTAGGTTCTCTGTGATTCTGGTAGGAACAATAACAGGAGTAAAGATAAAATATGCAGGAATGGAGCCCCTTTTTTTGCACCCTGACTTTGGGAACTCATAAATTTATAATAATGAAAGCAGAATTACAGGCAGTGTTGCAATTATTAGCACACTCATTTACCCACATGAATCATTTGCTTTGTCAATTATCCATAGTGAAGTTTTAATCCTGTCCTGACTCTTCTCTACACTTCAATGCATATGCCACGTACTGCCACCAATCTGAGTTGGAAAAAGCAAACAGAATTCTGCAGTTAAAGTTTCTCTTCTAAGTCAAAGAACACACTAGATGATTTATTGTTATTCAAGGTCATTCTTCACTAGCACAGATTTCCTCTCGGACTGTTGTCTGCATGGTAAAATGTCATGAATTTATACCTTATTCATCTACCCTGAGTGATATCATGTATGGGGATGGATTTATTTTTTTCTCCATTTTGTATTAAAATGGTTTCTTTAAGAGGTGATAGTGTGAACCAAATTTTAAGGAGATAATTAAAGGACGAAAGAGAATTGTTTTCAAGCATTTTGAAGAACTGAGTTGCAAACATTTGGTGTGCTAATTGCAACCCATTCTTGTCCACTCACTTAGAAATTTCCCTAAGGGAATTTATTTGTAGCAGTTTTTAGATACTGAGTACAAGTAATATTTTAAGTAGCATATTTTTTCTCAATGCTCTGTAACTCAGATTTCAGTAAGTTAGACTTAGATGTACAACACAGTATCTTATCTAAAATTTTCATTTAATGAATGCCTACTGAATTCATTTAAATTTAAAGCATATTAGACATGTCAGGAGTGCTTTGTTTATCTTCCGAAGAGGATATTCAGCTTCCCAAAAGGACCTCAGAAAAGTCCCTGACTAATCATAAAATTATTACAAGTCTGGAAGATACTTTCAGTGTCTGCAATCAGAGTAATAAAGCCTCCATTCTTGTCTTCTGTGCTCTCTGGTTCCTTTTATGAATGACTCATAGTTACATCATGCTCTTAAGTTGTATATATGGAGGAGAAAAGCTTGCAGCAGTTATCCCTAGCATAGAATGCATCAATGTGTCATCCTCTGCCTGGTTACCTCAAGAAGTGGGCCTTCTGTGTCTTAACCTTTATGACTCTTTGGCTTGGCTGGGCTAATCTTCTCTAGTTAAGCTAAGAAGTCCTCTACCAGGGTCCAGTGGTGCACGCCTGTAATCCCAGTGGCTCTGGAGGCTGAGACAGGAGGATCATGAATTCAAAGCCAGCCTCAGAAAGAGCAAGGTGCTAAGCAACTCAGTGAACCTCTAAATAAAATAAAAAATAGGGCTTGGGATGTGGCTTCGTGGTTGAGTGTCCCTGAGTTCAATCTCTGGAACAACAACAACAACAAAAAAAGCAGCAAAAAATAGTCCTCATCTCCCTGCTCCCCAAGGTCCTTAAGTTACCTCTGGATGAGGAAAGTTCTAGTAGTCTGTGTTTTTTGTTTTACTCATCTCATTTGATTAATTTTTTATTTGCATTGAAGCACAAGTTCCTTAGAACACATAGGTTTTGAACCTCAAAACTGTTTGGTCCCTTTTAACTGCAGAAGTCAGACAGGCATTTGGTCAGGCGTTTTGATGGCCTTTACCACATTCACATAGGCAGCAGGCAACAACAACCTGATTACACAAAAAATATCCTACGCAGAGGCTCTGGCAATCAAAGCCAATTCTTGCATTCTTCAGCATATTGGTCTGAATAGATCTGTAGAGAGTAGGATTGTTTTGTGTTATTTATGTTTTGCTTTTGAGAGAAAAATCTGTTGGCATTTTTCTCAGGGTTGAGATAGCACATAAATCAGCATATTTATATATGTATGAAGTATGCAAACATTGAAGCAGAAGCAGGATGTTAAAATGATGGAGCTTTCTGAGCAGAGAGGGAGGAGTGTGAATTAAGGGATTTGGGTGTCCCTATCAAACTGAAATTATAGAATTATGGTTAAAATAGAGGAAAAAAATTCCAGCTATATTCAGTTTAGCAGGTTACTCATTCAGTTGTTTGTACATGGCACTGTGCTAAGTACTATAGGAAACAGAGATCAAACCCCTGAAGATCTTCCCATAGGGGAAATAATGACAATTCATATTAGTGTACCCCCTCAGTTTACAAGTTTTCACTAGTATTTTTAACTAAAGTCCATAAAACCCTGTGAAGCAGGTTTCTTCCTTATCTCAATTTACAGGATAGGAAAATTGAGCTTCAGGGATAGGAAAATTAAGGTTCAGGGATAATAGGTGACTACTTCAGGAGCACACAGCAAGCCCAATCTGCATCTAGATCAAAATATGACTCCATAGAAAATTATAACATGAAGATGTGTCTGGTGATATGAATCCTACTGTACTTAAGGAGAGGTTAACAGATTTTTTCTTCTCATTTCAAGATACCTGAATCAAACCCCCAGTCTTCCAATCCAAGTCTTTCCTTGCTTCACAGATTTTCATACTGACTCGCCTCAAAGTAGATTTTCTATTTTATCATCCTTGACTCCATCCTCTAGTTCAAAATGCAAATTTCCCGAACACCCTAACCTACAACCTCAGAGAAAAGGAACTAAACAAGATCTGTTTGACACCAGCCCTGGGATGAGGCTGATCTGTATCTAGTTCCTCAGTCTCTCTTTTGGATTCAGAGCCTTCAATAAAGTTAAATTTTGTAGTCCTATTCTAATTCTCATACACTTAAATATCCATGTTCTGCTTTCATCTATTGTCTGATCTTTCAACCTCCCTAGCTCATCAAATCCATGCAGGCCCTTGATAATCAAATTGCTTTTATTTAACATGCATGAGCCAGCTCACAATTTCTCACACTCCCAGGCCAGAAAATAAAGAAAATTACAAAATTCTCTCTCTCTCTCCCTCTCTCTCTCTCTCTCCCCCCACCCTCTATCTCTCTTTCTCCCCCTTCCTCCCTCTCATTGGGTTTGAGAAAGGTCAATCCAGGTAGGCTCTATTCTCTTTACAGAGATATCAAATAAAGACTAAATGACATCATATTAATTTCACTAATATGCCTTACCTACAACTTTACCAAGTAGTCCTCTGCTAAATTCTGATGAAGGAAAATCATCTGTGGATGTTCAGATTTATCAGTTTATATCATATTAAAATGAAGATATGAGTGTGGAAGTATGTAAGTACTGATGCATCATTTACATGTGTATGTAAATATCAAACACAAACAATGTTAAGGCTCATCTTCAAAAGACATTTAATTATCATTAAGACACACTAAGTAGCACCAGTTTGAAATTGATGCTGGGAAGGTACCATACTGAGGTTGATTTATCCTTTCTTGAGGATACTCAAGTGAGCTCTTTTTTTTTTCTTTTTTGCAGTACTGGGGATCAAACTCAGGGCCTTGTGCTTGCGAGGCAAGCACTCTACCAGCTGAGCTATCTCCCCAGCCCTCAAGTGAGCTCTTGACAAGGGTTTCTAAGTTAATACTTTCTGAGTCAGTGCTGAAATTTGGACTCTTGTTGAAGTTTGAACTCTCATTTTGGAGGTTTTTCATATACCTTCTCTTTTCTTATGTCACCATTTACATTAATAAAGTTATATAGATACCACATCTTGAAGTACCTCCTAGGGAGGCTACAGAATTAGAAGGAGCCATTTAGGATAAAGAAAGGAACTGAAGGTATTAGATCATGTGAAGGATATATTTGAGATATAGAGTAGAGAAAAATAATTCACAGAAAGAGGCAAGAAAAGAAAAAGTGGGAGAGATATAGAAAGGGAATATCAGGATGACCAATTTGTCTTATTTTGCATGAGACTTTCTCAATTTTAGCACTGAATGTCCCATTTTTTGAGACATCTCTCAGTCCTGGACAAAATAGGACTGTTGGTAACCCTAGGGGATATTCAAATGACAAGTAAAAAGGAAAATATCTAAGAGTTTTATAACCAGGCTAGCACAGGGACTGACACATAGCCGACATTCAACAATCAAAACAAAGTCCACTGCTTTACATAGAAATCTTATTTTTGAATTGGCATTCAAGACTTTTCTGAAACTGAAATCAAATTGCTATTGTTGTTTCATTCTTACCAGTATCCAACATATTTTCACCATATCAACCTTATAATTTCACTTTCCTTCCTCATATCATCACTGACCTATATAAATTTGCTCGGCTTGCCTCCTCGATGCTTATCTCCACCAATCCCCAAACTTTGCATTGCCTTCAAGGGTCCTCTTGGGTCTCATCTTCTCCAGAGTGTTGTTCCAACTATTTCCATCGTACACTGATGAGTCTCTTTCCTCTGAATGCCTGTAGTCCCTAAAGTCAGCACTACTCATCTAGTTCTTAATCTTTTGCTATCTAGCATTGTCAGTTAACTGTTTCATTAGTATAGGACTTCAAATTCCCATAAAGATATAAAGAATGAGAAAGACTAGTGTTACTGTCACCTGCCCTCACCAGTGAAACCACCATTGTACTTTCCCAGGGCTAGGTAAGCAACTCAAGTTTGCTGGTAATTGAAAATAGATGCCATTCTCCCAGTTCTCACCATAAAGTTCTCCTTATCCCTTCCCAAGACTTTCAAGAATCCACAGGTGGTTCTGCCATCCCACAGAAGGGATGGGATTTGGTGGCTTCATATTCCTTGACTTTACCAAGGATTACTGAAACTATAGGAGGACTTAGACCTAATCCACTACTGTATCTTCAAATGACAAACCGAGAGTAGGAGGGCTACAAGACCTGTAGAATTGACTCATCCTCATGGGAAGTCACGCTCCTTCCTTCCTCTGTCTACTCACCTCAGGAAACCAAAAACTGGCAGCTCAGTTCACAAACGATGTTCCCTGGTTTTCTTTTATTTTGGTTTTCTTCTGATTCAGGTGGTCGCATATATATCTAAGTACAATGCCTAGTATACAGTAGGTGTTCAGTGATTACTGTCCAGTGGTAGGTCTAGTGAACAAATGAATGCAATAATCTTTGACATGTTAATGAGTATCTAACACTACCTTTCCAACACCATTCTACCTCCAAACTCCACATCAATGTCTACTCCATCAAGACTTAGAGGCTCCCTGGGTTAATATAACTACTTAATATACCTAATTATTTCTTCATATTGAGCTCTTTTTATCCTGCTATTTCTAACTCTACCCCATTTTTTCTCCCCTTCAGTAAGATTGCCCGAATTCTATATTATTTCAAAGTTATGTTTAAGTCTTACCTCTTCTAGAAATCTTTATATAGCTTTTTTTGTCTTCCAATCCATAATTTTTATGAGGCCATACTGAAAATTATAGTCTAATATCTGATTATATTCAATTCAACAACTGTTCATGAATTATTTTCATATGACATTTTCTGTCAGTCCATGGGATGAGGGGAAGGTGGTTATATTCTTAAGCCTTTGAATTCTTTTATAGACTTGTATTTCCAAAACTTTGTTTCTTGAAAGCAGGGCTAAACTTTCATAACTGCCTACCTCTGTATGCCACCAAGTAGTCATGATTTGACATCCACCTCTGCAATCTTGGAACCATTCCAGGAAGTGTTAAATAGACACAAGCTGATAAGTGATGCTTAGTATTTCAGATACCAGAATGAATGGTCTCTTAAACATTGTAATCTGTGGACATCTCTATGAGCCCTCAGAAGAACATGAAATTTGAACCATTATTCTAAGTTTATTACAAGTCATCTAATCATTCTCCAAAGCCTCTACTGTCCACTTCCCAAAGATCTCATGAATTCTTTGCCATTTTCTCCCCTGTTGTTAACTGCTGAAAATGAAGCTCTTGTCATTTTCCCCTTCAATGGTACCAATAGCTTCCTTTCTCACTGGTATCCCTGTCCTCAGTATCACTCCTGAAAATACATACTTCATTCTGCCATCAGACATCTTCTCTTTGTCAATTAATCATGTCACTGTCCTATTTGAAAATATGTTATGATACTCTGCTATCTACAGAATGAAATCTCTGCTCCACAGTACGGTTTCAAAGGTCTTTCGTAATTTGGCCCAGTGCCCTTTTTCTAACCTGCCTAATTCAGATTCTGGAAACATACATTTTTTCTGTGTAATATATTCATGACTGGACTCATTTTCCTCTCCCTAGCATGTCCCTTTTCCCATCTCCATCTATCAGAACTTGGCCTATCTATCAAGGTCCAGATTAAATGCCACCTTCTGGAATCAGAATATTAAGTAATGCAGAAACTCTGTCTCCATTGGAAATAGAAAAAGGAAGAGAAACTAAAAGAGAAAACCAGACTGCTTCCAGGACAATTTTGTTTATGTTTCTCTTGTGGGAGTGATCATTTTCTGCCTTGTTTTTAAGTAATATGCATATCTGTCTTCTTTCATGTACCAGAGGGTGGGGGCTATGTGTGATTCAGCAATGGATTTTCCTCCTTACTCTCATTCCCAACCATAGCACAGTGTAGGCACTCAGTTCATAGTTAGAGTAGTAACATGATTGATGGAGAGGCACTGGAAGAATACCTAGCTTTTCTGTGTGGGAAGGAACTATGATTAATAGAGAGAGGAGACAACCAACCTAGAGCATATAAAATTACAGAATACATTCTGCTTTAAGATTTAAGAAGATTTAAGAAGTCAAGGAAGATGGAATGACCTCTGGAGTGATGATGTGAAGAGATTCATGAGCACCTACCCTATCCAAACAATTGTACAGTTAAAAATTAGAAACAAACAAACAACAAATACTCATCTCTAAAAATTGTTCTAAGGATAAGCAGCAAATGAAGAAACATTTATTCAGGAAAATTAATTAAAAAGTGAAAACCTGTTGGATTTGAGCCATGGCCTGCTCTATTCTCCCATTCCTGGTTCAGTATGATAGAAACTCTATATGGGACAGGCACAGATAAAAACAGGTATCTTCCCCCAGGATTCCAGTCTATAAGTGATATATCTTCCCACATGAGGGAGGCCTACAGTGCTTCTCCTCCCCCTAAGATATGTGTTTCAGAATCTTGAATGTTCTTTCATATATGTGGATGCTAACACACAACAAAGCATGGGAGGGGAAGACTAAAAGTTCAGTGGATTAGACAAAGGGGAATGAAGGAAAGGGGAAGAGATGGGAATAGGAAGGACAATGGAATGAATCTGACATAAATTTCCTATATTCTCATATGAATGCACCATGGTAAATCCCTACATCATGTACAATCACAAGACTAGGATCCTAATTAGAATAAGATGTACTCCATATTTGTGTAAATAAGTCAAATTAAACCCTACTTTCAGGTATAACTAAAAAGAATGAAAATAAAAAAAAAATTAAAAATTTAAATAAAAAATGAAAAGCAAAAAAAAAAAAAAAAAAAAAAAAAGAGTGGCTGAGAAGTTTGAAGCTCCTTCCAGGTCCCACACAGGGGATAGAACCTATAACCCAGGCAGGGCAGAGCAGGAATATTGAATCCCTATCTTCCTTATCCTAGTGTGCCTGTAAGGAAGATTCCAAATCAGAAGCAGTAGGCATAGATCAAGGGTTACTACCCTGACTAATATGCTTCTCATAAAGCAAGGGTGTCTGTCAAAGAGAAGCAGGCCACAGTATCTGCCCCAGGTTCAGTAACAGTGGTGCAAAGGATTTAATCACAGGGGGAGGTAGTACATAAGAATAGAATTTCAATAGCTCTCTGAAATGTAACAGACTTTCTCTGGAACTGACTTTCTTTCAGCATGGGGAAGCTCAAGCCTTAGGGTGCTATTGAAATAATGGAGACTTAGGTAGTAAACAATGAAAGTGAGACTGGTAGCTCAATGAGAACAACAATCTAAAGCTCAGAATAGCTAGAATATTAACAGGGAGAAACAGGGAAAGAGATATAGATAAGAGTCTTCTGCCTGGGGTTGAAGAAGGCTTCAAGGACTGGTGTAAAATGTTAACCCTGCAAAAAAAAAGTCCAAATGTAATTGGATCACTGTAGAGCAATTTAAGTTACAGGGCATTGTTGAAAACAAAATTGCAATCATCTAGCAATTACTGGTGGCTAATATCTAGGTATGATACCATCAGGACAAACAACAAAGGGATGAGAGAAAGAGTTCATCAGAGATATTTCTGATACAATCACTGTCATCCTAGAATGATTCTGCAATACCTAAAACTAAACTCAACATCAGAAGGTGCACATACTAAGGGAAATATACTTCACTAAAAGAGTCCAGTCCATTCACAAATCAATCAATCATCAAACAAGAAAATCTCTAGTTTTTTTGTTGCAGCATTGCTACAGTAAAAAATCTAAAATACTCACTTTCAACCAAAATCATAGGACATGCAAAGAAACAGAAAGTGTGATATCCTCAGGGTTGAAATAGCAGGCAATGAATACTTCTTTTGAAAAGTCACATACATTTAATTTAATAGATAGCAAGTTTAAATTAGTTATTTTAAACATGTCCAAATAATTAAAGGAAACCATGCCTAAATAAATAAAAGTATGACAAGGTCTCATCAAATAGAGACTATCATTAAAAACAGAAATTACAAAAAGAGCCAAATGGAAATTCTGAAGTTAAGAAGTACAATAAAATGAACAAAAATTACACTGAACAGCTCAATAGTAGATTTTAATTGACAGAAGCATTTAGTTCAAAATAGGTCTATAGATATTATATAATCTCTGTCAGAGAGAAAAATAATAAAGGAAGATGTCCCAGAAGTACATGGGACATCATTAATAAATTCAAAGCAGGATAAACTTTGAGAAATCCATAAGGAAACACACCACAGTCAAAATTTTGAAAATCAAATAAAAAGAGAACACTTGAAAGGTGCACAAAAGAGACAGCTCTCCACGTATATGGGGATCTGAAGATGTCTCATCAGAAACAAAGGAACCTAGGGTACAATAATTCAAAGTTCCTAAACCCGACAACCTAGAATCTTATATCCAGCTAAACAATATTATTTTAAATCAAGGCAAAGCAAAATATGAAGCATGTTAAAATCTGTCAAGTAAAGTCATTGCTGTATAAACAAATACTGAGAAAATTAATTTCTAGCAGACCTATCTTACAAGAAATATTAAAAGAATAAATTTAGCAAAGTGAATGAAAAAGTTGTACTTTAAAAACTGAAAATCATTGGAGAAAAAATTAAGGAAGATCCAGGGCTGGGGATATAGCTCAGTTGGTGGAGTGCTTGCCTCATAGGCACAAGACCCTGGGTTCAATCCCCAGCACCACAAAAAAAAAATATTAAGGAAGATCCAAATAAAAGACAACTGTGCATTCCATGTTCATTGACTGAAAGATATAATGTTGTTATATCTATAAAACTGTAATACTCCACAAAACAGTTTACACATTTGATGCAATCTTTATCAAATTCTAAGCTTCTTTTATTTCCACAAATTGATAAGCTGATTCTTACACATGAATATACGAGGACTCCATAATATCTAAATCATTCCTGAAAATGAAGAATAAATTTGTAAGACTCACAGATCCTACAAAGCTACAGTAATCAAGACAGTGTGGCAATGGCATTATAATATACAGAGAGATTAATGGAGTAGAATTGAGATGTTAACCCTCACACTTTCTATGAACTGACTTTCAACAAAGATTCCAAGATTTTTCAATGGAGAAAAAACAGTATTTTCAAGAAATGATATTGGGCCAAATAGATATCAACATGCAAAAAAAAAAAAAAAAAATAGGACCACATCTCATACCATATAAAAAATTCACTTAGAAAGGAACAAAAACCTAGATATCAAAGCTAATCCTATAAAATTCTTAAAAGAAAAATAGCAGTAAATCTGTTTGACCTTGGATTAAACAATGGTTCCTTAAATATAACACTAAAAGCATAATTAGCAAAGGCAAAATAGATAGATAAAATAGATATCACCAATATTTTGTGCTTCAAATAACATAATCAAGAAAGTGAAAAGACAACCAACAGAATGAGAGGAAATATTCACAATCATACATGTGATCAGGAACTTATACTCAGAATATATAAAGACCTAACAACAATTTGATAAATAAAATAATCAAACAAATCAATTAAAATGTACAAAAAATCCGAATAGAACCTTCTCCAAAGAAGACATACACATGGCCACTTATCATATGAAAAGATGTTGAATATCATTTGTCATTAGAGAAAAGTAAATCATGATCACAATGAGATACTCCTTTAAAATCATAGGATGACTCTAAACAAACAATAACAAGTGACAATAACAAGCTTTGTTGAGGATATGGAGAAATGGAAAACCATGTAGCTGCTTTTGAAAACACTTTGACACTCTGTCAAAGAAGTTTAACATAGAATTACCATTGGACTTGACAATTCCATTCTCAATATATACTCCACATAAATTAAATTATACCTCCATGCAACAATTTTTATATGGAACTTCATAGCAGCAATGTTCACAATAGCCAAAAGGTGAAAACTATCCAAATGCCCATAACTGATTAATGGATAAGTAAAATGTAGTATGTCTGTACAATGGAATTATATTCAACAATAAAAAATAAAGAACAGATAACATAGTGCAGAATGCATGAAGCTTGAAATAATACTACATGAAAGAAGCCAATCATAAAAGATCATATATTGTGTGATTCCATTTATATGAAATGATCAGAATAGGTAAATTCATAGATTCAGAAAGTATATTAGTGTTTTCCCAGGGTTTGGAGATGGGTGCTTAGGAAGATAGGTGGAAATGGGTATAAAGTTTCTTTCTGTGGTGATGAAAATATAATCAATTTTATGCACAAACTGATGACTATGAATATTGTACAACCACTGAAGTGTATGCTTTAAATATGTAAATTGTAGCTTATGTGAATCACATTTCAATAAAATCATTAAAAAAGAAGGAAGTCTTCAATGGGAAGTGGAACTAGAGCTGAAAATAGAAAATAGGATTTGGGTTGAAGATGAGGAAATTAATTGAAAGATGTAGGGGCTAATTTCAGAGAAGTCTCTATACAAAGCAGAGTTCATGAGCTATGCAAACTTTTCATATGAGGTGATCAGACATGATAAAATTGCATTGAGATTAATCTGCCTTTGTTGACCCAGAGTCATGGATATCAGGGGGGTTTAGGGAAGGGAGAATAGGCTCTTCAAATAATAGTCTGAAGACGCTGAAAATATATTAAGATAAATATAGAAGAGACATTTGTGGAAGAAAGAATGAACAGTGTTAGGTGATTGATTAGGCTACCAGAAATCCCAAGCTATTGAAAAACTAGAGATGAAAGAGTTTGATTTGCCATATTATCTCTGGAGAAAGTTACATATCATTTACTTAATTGCCCAAATGCATGTTACAAAACTATCTTGAACACAACGCACCCAAGCCCCAAAGTACTATATTGCATGATCAACCCAACAGCTCAAAACGAAAGTGAACACACTTAACATTACAGTGTCAGTTCAGAGAATTTATATTGAGGTACCAGGGAATACCTGGAGTTAGACTATGCAGGGTTGATATATGACTAAGCCATCAATATTTTCATCTCAGAGAAATTATTTGCCTGTGTGTTTTTCCCTCTGAAAAATACCTCATCATCTGGAAACAAAAATTCATTCTTGTTTTGTAGGGCTTAATGATAAAAACAAAACAAAACAAAATCCAAAACATAAAGAGGCTAATGGATGCGAAAGAACTTCCTGCACTATGAAAAACAAGCTTACATCTTCATATTATATATATATATATATATATTACATATATATATTTATATGCTTCGTATATTTTTTTTCTTACCAAAGCCACTAACTGGATTTTTCTTCAGATCACAATAGACATGAGATTAGGCACCAGGACTGTTCTAGTCGACTAAAGAGAAAAATCCTGTTACATTTCTCTTTTGGTGGACAGGGGCTGTGCCTCAGTAAGTGGAGAAGGTGGAGGAAAGGAACGCCATAACTGTTACTTGATTTGATCCTGAATTCAGGGAGACAGTCACTGGAAAACTGAGTGCCACCTTAAAGCTTCCCCACTGCGTGGGAGGCGAAGGGGGGAGGTGATCCAGAGCCCTCAGCCCTGTACAGTCCTCCCCCGTCATCCCCTCCTCCCAACCCTCGCCGCACTCTGAACCAATCGGCTTAAGCACCGCCCTCCTCCTCCCCCCACGTGGAATCCTATAAATTGGTTATCTAGGGGCTTTGGAACGGTCTACTAGTGCCTGATTGCTGGGGAGCTAGTGCTGTCTCGCCTCGGCCCTTGATTGGCTAACTTTAGCTAACTCTCCGGGAGACCCACGTGCAAACGCTGCAGTTCTTGAGAGGAAGGAGACTTAAGAAGAATACCAAGTGGTGCAGAAAACCGAGTTCAAGAATCAGTGAGAGGATCCAGAGCGGAATCGCGGACCTATAAAGAGCTGGAGCGCTCTGCCCTCTCGGCGCTGAAGCCTGGCAGGTTAGAGACCAAGGGTTGGACCAGGTTGGTAGTGGTGCTGCAAGCCTAGGTACAGATGAGAGAAGGGGTGGGTCTTATTGGTAGGAATGTGGAGAATTGAACCCTGGGGCCTCCTGGCGCGCAGGGAGGGCTGAGTGAAAGCACTGGCTTCAAGACTACTGAAAGGTGTGGAGGTAGTTTTTCTTATGCAAATGTCTGCATTCTGGGGTCTGGAATTCAGAATTTTGACCCTCAGACACTGCAAATAACTGATTTCAGTTTGCAAATGTAAGCATCTGTTGACACCAGCCACTGCTTTTTGTTGGCAGAACAGGGGTCCTGCATTGTCGGTTGGGGACCAGAGGATTTGGAGTCTTTGGAAGATTTGTGGGCCTATGGGGGTTTGTTTCTGCCTGTCGGGGCTGGGAAAGAACTCAAGATGTAGAAAAATGGAAAAGTGGTTGGTAATTTCTCCAGGGCTCTTGGACTCTCATCCGGTCTGGAGTAGACCGTCTAGGTTCTCTTAAACAGGAACCGTAGAACCAAGGGAAGACACTGGCTGTTTTATGATTTAGGGACAATTTGAGGAACGTGGATGAAGGTACAGATTCTCCAGCATTACCTGGGTGTCCATTTTGGCTGTAGGAGAAAGGCAGGATGCCCTTTGGTTGTCTAGGGAAAATAGTGTCTCCTGGTCCTGTTTGTGGTAAATTTAATGTGCGTGGCAGACAGCGTAACATTGCCGCATTGACCACCGGGGGGAACCTGGGTGCTGGAAAGATGTGCGTGCTCCCTCCCTGCCTTGGGTAAATACAAGGTGAGGCTGCAAAATTTTATGTTCAATGGATATTTTAAGGTATTTTCAAACATCCTAGGCAAAAGTTGGGATGAGGCAAAATTATGAGGTGTTTCCACCCCAAACTTAGGTAATTGTTTTTAATTTATGAGGGAGATAACTGGGGGGACTGTCACACAAACGTATAGAAAGCTGGGATTCATGGTTCTCCTGTACTGTCCAGAGGAAATGCAGAATGTATGGGGGAAATAATTGGTGATTTTAACCTTTCTGGGGGAAATTTGGTGAATGTGGCAGAGGCGAGGTGTTTCCATACTTTCTAGCAAGAATATAAGGTGCAAGGGGAAAACGGGATTCTTGCACTGTTGGGAGGGGAAAAAATGGGTTTTACGGAAGAAATCCGCAGTGCTTGCGTACTAATAAGGGAAAATTAGATGAGCAAACAAAGATTAACTATGGCCCCGCTCTACCCAGGGAGAACTCAGTGCGTCAGTGCTTCTGTGCGCATAAGAGTTTGAGTGTTTATTCATTCCTTCCAGAAGATTCGGGTGCAGGGGAAATGAGGAATCCATTCAGGAAGCTAAAAGGCTCACTGGGAGATTATTTTCTACATATGGACACACACACACACACACACACACACACACACAGGAAATTTCTAGAAAAATGACAACCAAACCCCAGGTGTCTCAAAGTTTTCAAGAAATAAGACTACTCTGGAATTAAAGCAAGGAATCTCCTGTTTCCCCCCTTTCCCATCTTCCTTATGTTTTGCCACCTCTATTTTCCTTTTTTTAGGAGAAAATGTGAATCATGGAAAATATTGACTACATCATTTATGTAAAAGTTGTTTTGTACTTCTGACTTGATAGGTTGTTTTACATCACTGATAACAAAATCATAGGCAGCTTTCAAAAGACCCCCTTTTCCTAAACTGTTTCTTTCCCCCAATTCCACCTGTCACTTCTCATCTCTGGATTCTAAGTTCCCACTGTCCTGAGGGCTCCACCAGTGCTTGAGTGGCCTGATGGGCAGCAGGTCAGGGAAAAAAAATTTCTGAAGGCCAAGATGAATTGGGTAGGAGGGTGCATGAGACGAGGAATGAAAGAATGTAAATGGGGGATATATGTTAACTACCTGCTGTTTGGTTGGATTGGGCACACTTAGATCTGTGGGGTTAAAATTTGATCAATGTGCCAATCAATCCCCAAATTCAAATGTTCCATCTGGTCTAGCCCCAAAACTGCCTTGTGCCTTGATGGAAAAGACCAGAGCCCCAGTTACATAGTTGGCTTCTAGAAAATTCACTCGCCCTCATTTCCGCGAGCCACCCGTGCCCCCCTCTGCGTTGCGGACCCAGACAGCATCTCGTGGTAGAGGCAAAGTCTCGCGCAAAGCTCTGCCTGCCCGCTCCGGGCCCCGCCCCTCTCTGGAGAGGGTCATTGCCCAGTCCCTCTGGCGCCCGCGAGTGCACACGCCACCTTAGCTGCTGCAGTCCGCTGTGGTGCACAGAGCCCCAGACACCCCTGGCTGTGAAGCACTCCGGGTTCGAGGAAGGGGGCAGCAGCGAGCCATCGCCTACCCCTTTCTCCCTGACCGGCAAACTGAGGCTTGAAGCTTCCTGACTTTTTAGTTATTCTTTGGCTAAAGCTCTTCGAGGTAAGTCTTCACGTTTGCAGGAAAGGCGGGAGAAGTCTGCGAGGGAGCCGCTGCCGCTACGACTGGCACCAGGTAAACAGACTGATAGGCAGACTAAGAGCCCTCCACATTTACATTTACCTTTGGGTAAGACTGCCCACCCCATGGAAGGGGTTCAGGTCAAAGGAATCTCCAAGTCCACCCGGTGCTCGCAGTTCCCGAGGCTTCATTTCTTCCAGAGGTTACCTGGGTGTGCTAAATCACGAATTCTCAAGAGCTTCGAGAATCTCTAGAAATTCCCTCCTGTATTTGTCTGTCATGGTCAGCCGGGATCTGGAATTCCTGAAAAGTCAGGATGTATGCCCCGAAGCCCGCTGAACAGTCAACTCTCCCATTCCCTACACCCCGTTTGTGTCCTCCAAGAGTCCATAGGCATCTTCTGTCTGCTTCACCAGCCCCTAAGCTTCCACGATTAATTTTTTTTTTTTTTTTTTTGTCACCGAAGTGCACACAGACTGTTAGCTTGCACCCGCTACCGAGGTCTCCAAAGGCCGGTGGTCAGCTCTGGAGCTAGAGCTTCCACATCCTTTCCTCATCCCCTCTCACAACCGGCTCTCCTCAGCCCCCTCCCCACTTTGCTCGGTAGTGCCATGGTGAGCTGGAAAGGATTTGCGTCTGAGATAAGGTTCCTGGCATAGGAGCTGCTCCCCCACTAAAATCACTTGCTCGATAATTGCGGAAGGGGCTCTAGCCTGGGATGGGGATTAATCCGTCTTCTGTATTCCTTCTGCCCGCGAGGCAAAAAAAGAAAAAAAAAAAACATGTCGGTAGTTAGAACTGCCTCCCACCTCGCTCATGTCCTGGTGTTGCAAGAGATGGTTGGATAGGTGGGTGTAAGCTGCGCGGATCCGCACAAGCGCTGCGTTAAGAGGTCTTACGTTGACGTGGTTTCTTTAAAGTCCCGCCCTCCTGAAATTTGGGGAAGGGGCTAAAAGAGAGAGAATATACATTCCTCTCCACTGCCCCCTTCTGCCTGTTTGGCTAAAGAGAAGCCCTACTGCAGAGAAGTGAATCCTTACAAAACTAGGTAAACTGAAGTTCTTGAGCCTTGTCTTCACCTGGGGTTCTGGGAAAATGCCAGAAAACGTGTGCTGCTCCCTCTCCCAGTCCAGCTTCCTAACGAACATTGGAAAAGGCTGAGACTGAAATCTTTATGTACCTTAGCGACCTTCACTGCTGGGCTGGGTCTGCTGTCGCTCAGAGGAGCGACACCCCTCCCCACCTCCCCTGGTACTAATTCAGGTAGTAAGGGGAACGGTTCACAGAAGAGGGCGCAACCCTCCCGCAGTCTATTATTCTTCCCTAGTGTACCAGTGAAAGCTGACCAAACCCTAAACTCATCCACAGACCTACCAAGATTTGGACATTTGGAAAGGTGTCGTAGCTTGGAATTTGAGTTTTTCTCCTTTATCCTCACCTCCGGTATTAAAGGTACTTTTCAGTGAGGTGCAGGGCTCCTGGATTGGAAAGCACGGGATGGGGTCGGGGAGGAGGGGCTGAGCTTTAACTAGAACACCTGCGTAATCCTGATCCTCTTAACCCAGTCCCCTGTTTCAGATTAGATGAAACAGTCTTCACCAGGAGTAGATAGAGAATCAAGCAAAATTTCTGGCATTAGAGAGCAACAACCCCCCCACGCCCCCTCCCACCATACACAGACTTGTGGCATAGGCAGTTGCTATGAGATGTTTCAATCAGAAATGGTGGCATTTTGCAGCATTAAGGAGGGAGGGGCCTGCGGTGATTTAATTTGGCCTTGAGGAACAGACCCTAGCTCTAGGAGCTGACTATCCCCGTTGGCCTCACCACACTTACTTTGCGGGAGGGAACAGGTAGAGGTGAAGAGAAGAGAGAGACAAATCAGGGAAAATCTGTAACTGACTCTCCGTATTATGTAGAATGTAAACAACACCACACTAATTTACAACAAACACACTACAATAGCATGTACACCAGAGAAACCATATAAGCACAGCATGCAAACGTAACACATAAAACATACACCATATAAAAAGATAAATACCCAACATACAAATCTACATCTTGCAAAACACAACAAACATGCTCCACACAAGTTCACACAGCAAACATAGCACAACTTCCAAACACAAATCACTCAAAACACACATACCACAAATGTACACACACAAACCCCATGAACACATACCTGCCACATAGATAGTACACATATACACACAAAAAAATAATTGCTCCTTTTAAAATGAGCTTACTGGTTTAAAGACAACAAAAATGTTGGTTAAGGTGGCTCATGCCTACAATCCCAGCAGCTTGGGGACTGAGGCAGGATGATCACAAGTTCAAAACAAGCCTCAGCAACTTAATGAGACCCTAAGTCACTTTGAGACCCTCTCTCAAAATAAAAAATAAAAAATAAATGAATATTAAAGGGACTTGGGATATGACTCAGTGGTAAAATTCCCTTGGGTTCAGTCGCTGGTTAAAAAAAAAAGTAGGTAGCCATAGAGAGAGGCTGATAGACTGAGGGATTTTACACAACAGTATAAATGATCACAGTGAATGGGGGGTTGGTCAAGAAAGAAAAATTAATCAATAGAATTATGATGAAGGCTTTTATCTGAGTACTATACATTTTTTGCATACTCCCAACATGCTAGTTTGATCTTCATCACCTGTTTATGAGGTAAACACAATTTCAAGTCTAATTAAGGAAGCCAAGGCGTGGAAAAATATTTTCAATATATTTTTTTTATTTTGGTTGACACACAGTAATTGCATATACCTATGGGGTGCAGTATACCACTTCAATACATATATACAATGTGTTAATTATCAGGCCAAGATAATTTGCATATACATAACCTCATATATTTATCATTTTTGTTGTTTTTAGAACATTCAAGATTCTTTCTACTAACTTGTTTGAAATATGCAATTATGTGTTGTGAATCATAGTTATCCTACTGAGGGTACAGAAAATTTATTTTCCCAAAGGTATGCTGCAAGTTACTGGCAGCAGGGAGGTGGGGTGGAAGTTGAAAACAAAGGTCTTCTACTTCTAATTCTATAATACTCAGAAAACAGTTCATTCTCCCACACACATACAAACATACACATTATGTACCACATTCCTTATTAACTGGTTGCCACCTCCTGGAGTTAGAGATTGGTCACCTATTTAAAACCCCATTTCTTTTGACTTGATCTTTTTATTTGTGTCACCTAGCACAAGAACGAGCATCCTTTCTTCTCATAACACAAGGTAGAAAGGTCCCTTGCCCTGCTCCAGGATGCTTCTAGGGCCAGAAAGCAGAGTTATCTAGCCCACCAGGCCCTGATAACCCAACTCTGTTAAGGAATTCAGTTAGTAACTAGATAATTAATTAATGCAATATACGTTAGATACAGTGGTCTTTGTAGGGCAGACTAGGGCATGGTTGGTGAACTATATGGTGGTGAGAATCCCTTTTTTGAGTGGACAGGTATTAAACCTAGGGCATAGTAAGCTCTTCCACTGAACTACACCTCCAAGAATCCAGGATTGTGTGTCTTCCAGTGTACAACAAAATCTAGATCTGATTCTACCCTCTTTAAAACTTCTCTAATTCAATTTATATTGATAGCTTTCTTTTCTCAATACCTAAACACTTGTCATCTGATTTTACTCTTAATATAGTGTGTAGTTTTCCAACTTGGATCGCTCTTTATTTGGCTTTATATTTGTCTCTATGACTTGTCAGTAAACAACTTATTTTTTCACCAGATACCTGACCTAGCTGAGTATCAGGGATTTCTGGTCAAGCTTGCTG
Organism: Sciurus carolinensis; assembly: GCF_902686445.1. NCBI lineage: Eukaryota > Metazoa > Chordata > Mammalia > Rodentia > Sciuridae > Sciurus > Sciurus carolinensis. Next base: position 50,057,333 of record NC_062232.1, read on the forward strand.
ATGGATTGATTGATTGTAAACCTGTATAGGTTAATTTTGATGTAGTGAAATGAGTCATACCTCCAAATAATTAAGTCTGAAAAGAAACAGTGTGCAGGAATTAACTGGATGCATTTGCTAAGTATTGCCTGGCCAGGAAGTAACACATAGTAAATGCTACATATGCTGCCTAATGCACAGTTGAGTATTTTAAAAATCACAACCTGCTGTTTGGGGCTAAGTTTTTAGTGGAAGAGAGTGGAGACTAAAATGGTTTAACCTGAGAGACTTAGAAATGAATTAGTGCATATTATTTCCAACTTAAATGATTTAAATTAGTGATGGGAGTATTCACTGGGACTGTAATATGAAAATTGGTTGTTCCTTTGTTACAGGTGTTGGTGTTTGTCTGAGTGTCATTCACATTGACTGATGAAAGATTATCTCTGGTTTTACTTGGAGCAGGAGAGAAATCACTTTAATTTTTCATATAGGTGTACCTTTCTGTAAATTCATGTTTTAAAAATGGAGCTAAGAAAAGCTGGATCAAATTAAATTAGAAGGATGATTATTTGCTTTTAAAAATGATTTGCTACAAGTTTCCTTTAGCAATTCCTTAGTCACTACTATTTGAAGATTTGTCAGAAATAAAATACCTCAGAGGTGAAAATATAAGTAAAGAACATTCAAAATTCTTAAATGTGCAGTACACATTTAAGAATCTGAATGAACTTTACTGGTGTTTCTTAATTAACACTTTTCTCCCCCTTCTGCTACTCTGCAACCTGATCTGGAGACTGAAAACAGGGACCTAAGGACAGCATAGTGCCCTATGCCTGCATTAGAAATAGTTGCTTTTTCTGACTCACAATGACAGATAAACTTCACTGTCAGTCAGATTTCAGCCTATAAAGACAGTATAAAATACTTATTCTTTAGTTTCTCTAACCCTATTTGAGAGAGAAACCTTGGTTAAGGTACCAAGATTATCATTTGCCCCCTCCCACAATGATAATTGGAAATAAATAAATATGCTTCTAATATACTTGATAGATATTGCCCACAAATGACCTGAAATTTCAAACTCACTGAAGGAAATGAGAACCAGGAGTAATAACTGAACCCCATGTAAATGATTGCTCTCATTGGACCCACAGGACTCCTTCATCCTGGTGAATGTGAATTGATCAGCAGGACTCCTGGCTTCCCTTCTCCTGTAGAAGTGAAGACCTGGCTCCTGAGGATCCCACTTTCTAACAAATTTTGAAAAGCTGACTCACTATTCTGTGAAACAATGAAGTCTGTGATTCTTCAAATTTAAGGTGAAGCTGGGCTCAGTGGTGCAGGCCTGAAATCCCGTGGCTCAGAAGGCTGAGGCAGGAGTGTTGTGAGTTCAAAGCCAGCCTCAGCAATTTAGTGAGGTCGTAAGCAACTCAGCAAGACCCTGTCTCTAAATAAAATATAAAACAGGGGTGGCCAATCCCCCAAAAAACAAAAGACCAAATGTTTTTTCTGGTATGGGTATGCTAACTCACAATAAGGGATGGGTAGGTAAGAATAGAAGTACTCTGGATTAGATAAAGGAGAATAAAGGGAAGGGAGGGGGAATGGGAATAAGAAAGATTGTAGAATGAATTGGACATTACTATACTATGTGCATATATGATTACATGACCAGTATAATTCTATATCATGTACAACCAGAAGAATGAGAAGTTATATATGTATAATATGCCAAAATAGATTCTACTATCATGTATAACTAATTAGAACAAATAAAAAATATAAAATAAGATGACATCTGTAGTTGATTCTGGTAGAATTAGTTGTCATGCAAAATTTTTAAGAGTGGTTTAATTTATAAAATTTTATTAGCCTTTAAAAAGTAACACTAATAAAATACAATTGGTTTTCTATTTAAAAAAAATATAAAAGGGCTGGGGATGTGGCTCAGTGATTGAGCACCCCTGGGTTCAATCCCCATGACCACTATATCTATCTTTCTATATCTATATCTATATATCTATGTGTATGTATGTGTATGTGTATGTATATAAGGGATATGTGAGTTTGTCAACCTTTGGGGAAGGTTCCTCATCCATCTCCTTTTTATTCTCTAGGGGCCTGCTTAAATTGTCACCCTAAACAAAAATGAACTCTTCATTTAATGGAAATGGAACATCCCCTTTTCTATTACAAGTGGAAGGTACTGTTGATTGGCTCCACCAAAATTTCACTGGGGTTCCACCAATTGAGGATCAAAGCTGTAATCACACAAATCTAAATGAAACCAGTGCCTCCAGCCCAGAATGGGAAGGGCCAACAGGAATGGCCTGGAAATGGCTGGTAGGCAAACCCCACATTGCAGCAAAGATAATACTATCTGTGGCATATGCAGTCATCATAATGATATCCCTCTTTGGCAACTCGCTGGTGTGTCAAGTTTTCATCAAGCACAAGGAAATCAACAAATCAACAGGCCTTCTTATCTTCAATCTGGCAATATCTGACATTTTGATAATTCTGCTCAACAGTCCATTTGCTCTGGTGAGTGATTATTTATGGCTGGTTTGGATTGGAGATGTTGCTCCAATCCAGGGATAGATGATGGGACTAAGAGGAAGAAGGGATATCAGCCTGCCTTAAGCCCCCATTCTAGAACCTACCTTCTGTGTTAGGCCTGAGAAGATTATCTGAGTGTATAAACAATCTCCCTTTTGCTTCCCTTCTTCAGGCCCGATTTCTGAGTGGACAGTGGATATTTGGCAGGATCATGTGTCATGTCAGTCGCTTTGCTCAGTACTGCTCTCTCCACGTCTCAACTTTAACACTAATGGCAGTTGCCATGGACCGACATCGGGTAAGGCATCTGGAGGGCACTTGTTAATAAAAGGGAAGAAAATGGGCAGTGCCCAGACAGATTAGACACCTCCTCAAAATCCTCAGGATGGGGCTACCTTTGAAGATAACCTTCACACTTCCTCCTCTTTCAATGGGGTACCATTTAGAATTCCAGTATTTTCAGAGCTATGATATCTTTTTGTCTATTTTCCTTCTAAACTATTTTCAAAACAATCATGTTTTTACTGGAATAAAGTAAATAGTATTAATAAGACTATTATATAATGCAAGTATGTACTCTTCCGTGTTTGCCCATGTTTGAACTGATGTCAAGAAGGGTATTGCCTTTCTGTTCCAGGTAATTCTGCATCCAACAAAACCAAGACTGACACACTCCCAAAGCATATTGACTGTTGTTGTTATCTGGAGTCTTGCAGTGTTCCTTGCTCTTCCTCATGCAATTTATCAAAATCTCTTCTATGTCATCAGCACGTAAGTCAGACCAGTTACTTAAAGATTATTTTGCCTTTCTCTTTCCAGAGACAATCAGGAAATTGACTTTTGAACAGTTCTTAACTGCATTTTTGTCCCCTTCCAATTTTCCTCAATACAGGAAATGAAGTCTCAATATGTCTCTAACCTTTATTAATGAAACCCATATGATGGGTCACCAGGTTAGGGACATTGATGATTAGGAATCCGGTAGGTCTCAGTTTGATCTCTGTTTGGATCAAGACCCATAAGAGAGAATACAATAGCTCCATACGTTTATTTTTAAATCAAAGAAACTAAAAGCTAGAGATGGGTGGGTACCTAAGGACATACTGTGGCAAAGCTGGGACAAGAACTCCAAATTCCTGAGGTTCATTTCACTGTTCTTATTATCATAACCTCCATTTTCTTCTGTTCCAGGGATGGAGTTGTCAGAAGCCACTGCCTCCCTGCTTTTCCAGGACCCAGCAAACTAGTTGGGAAGTATGTGGATCTTGGGACATTTGGCTTGCTATACATCCTGCCACTGCTGGTGATAGTTATAACATACTCTCACCTGGGGAAGAGGTTGTGGATCCAAAATTCTGTTGGTGATGCATCTGCTCGTCAACTTATGGCACACTACCAGAAGCGGAAGAAGAGCATCCGAATGCTGATTCTTATTGTAATGGTCTTTGCAATATGTTGGTTTCCCCTCAATTGCTATGTGGTTCTTATTTCCAGTGCAGGTATAGAAACCGAGAGTGTGCTTTTCTATGCCTTCCACTGGTTTGCAATGAGTAGTACGTGCTACAACCCTTTTATCTACTGCTGGCTCAACAGGAGCTTCCGTGCCAAACTTAGATCTATAGCATCTTGGTGTACAAAATTTCTATTGTGCAAGAGCTCCCAGGTTCAGCAGCAAGTACAAGTGCAGGAGAGTCATGAGCTCCAGGAGCTCCAGGCATCTGCACTGCCACAGGTGCCTGTGGCCATTCCAGAGCCTCAGGTATTTGAGGATCCCTGTTTGGCTACAGGGGAAGGGAACTCCCAAATCTCTGCCCAGAAGGATTGGGAAAATCCAAAAGTCTCCGTGAGTCGAGTGGAGCAGTCTTCTACCCTGCGTCCTTTTTTCTGTATCCGTGTTCATTCAGTCAAAATCTAGATGGGTACCCATACCAGAAGGGCACCTGACCCCTCGGAATTTTGCTCAAAATAGTACCTGGGCACATATTTCTGATGGCATGCCAGCTGAAAGCATCCCTGAGGCCCTGGTCATGACCATTCCATTCTCCTCCAAGGGAGTTTTGGCCTACCTATTTAGCCCAGGTCAGATGTTTATGTTTAACATGGTAACAACAAATCAGACAGATGGAATAACCCTTAAGTCAGATGCAGAGACCCAGTGATTTCCTATCATGGACTTTCCTACAGGTCCATCACCATTTCCCTTTTGTGGTTGATGATTCCAAGTCCTGGAATCAAAAGGGTATTCACACTATACCTGATGGAGTCTCTGCCACTGTAGGGGCAACTGACATCATCACATATCCTACAGGAGTCTATTGACTAACCCACCTTGCTTTAGAGATGGGAGAGACAAGAACTAGATTCTTTAATAATCATTTTGACTTCACTTTGATCAGTGATTACCATTAATAGGTGGTGATAGAAAGATGGAGGAATTGTGAGTAAAAGAGGGAGTGAGTAAGGCATCACAGGTCAGACTAATAACGCCTCCTCAACAACAGGAATGCCATCTTTTTCTTCAGTGTACCCCTGAGCACTGCCTTGGTATTCTCATACCTTTGTCTTCTTGCTCAACTTGAGGCAAATGGTCATTTTAAGGGAAAAGGAATACTGGTAAATGGTCCCGGACATTTGTTTTCCCCATATTCTCAAATGTGACTTCCTAAATTCAGTTTTTGCAGTTCTGGTTGTAAAATGCTTTCCTGGGTTTCAGATTCTCCCATTTTATAATCCAGAATTGGGCTTTATCATTTGGAGGAACTCATTGGTATACTTGCATATCTGGTCTCCTGTGAATTTTAGTGATTTTTTCCATATGAACCCTATCCTAGTTGGCTATTATTATACTGACTTAGAGTCATGCACTTCTCCAAATACTTGCATGACAATTAAATAAACTTCTCCAACTCCATTTACTCCCCATCTACTATAATCTGTTGCATCCTAAATTGGATGAATACACAAATACATGCGTGCGTGCACACACACACACACACACATACACACACACTTTTATATTCACACAAATACAAGCCTGTATATACTGCCCCTTGTGACCTCTCATGCTACCCTCTTGCCTGGTGCTCTCACTTTTTTCTACTTGTAATTTTCATGCGAACTGAGCCTGGATGTGATTTCATGCCTTAAAGTGAAGTCTTGGAGGTTCTCAGATTGTGGCAAATTTTTTGCCCTAGGAATCAGGGTTGTTTATTTTTTTTTTTTTATTTTTATTTTATTTTTATTTTTATTTTTTTTACTGCTGGTGCTTTACTTCCCCTTCCCCTAACTTTACTTTTCTTGATGTGTACTTCTCGGTGACAATTCTATAGATTCCTATCCTAAGGTCTTGTGCTTCTCTGTGCTGATTCTCTTCCAGTGCTAATTCTATGCTTCCACCCGAACTATCTCAAGTTATCTATAAAGGTTCTAATTTTTACCTTTCTCTCACACCCTCTTCAAGTCAACTCACTTTAATGCATATCTTGTATGCCCTGTCACACCTTTTGTGAACTTTAACAGTCTCATTCCCTCATTGCACATTTCTGCTCTGCCACCCCCAGACATTGTCATATACACACATTCAGAAACACCCTCATAAGGTACAAAACTGCTTCTCTCTCCTCCCAACATTTCACCCCGGTGCTCACTTTTCCACACCTGTTTGCTCTGGGTTGCTCACACCTAGGTTTTGGTTGCTGCCTTAACCAGAGTTTCACAACTCCTGGGCTGAGGCTCATCATCTCCTCAGTAAATAAGGTCTATCCATTTCTGGTGCTTTGTTAACTGTAGGTTCTAGCCCTTTCCTCCTCATTGAATACTTTCCCCATTATCCTATTTTCCTTCTTTCTGTTCTCTCTCTTTCACTTTTGTCTTTCTCACTGCTTTCTACTTAACTCCTGAGTTGTTAACTCCCTCTGTACTGATTAGCTACATCTGACATTTCAGTATTCCTGCTCTGTATTTTCCCTGTACACAGACCTCCTTTCAGCCACTGCTACCCTCATGCACAAACTCATGTGCACGCATGCACCCAATGACACACCTGAAAATTTACTTACTCTTTGCCACCAATTCTGGATATTTCTCCTGTCTTTTAAGCAAAGTAAGGATGAGTAGCAAATCCAGGAGATATTGAGGACTCTTGGAAGGATGTGTGGCCTTTTCATCAGCTGAGGAGTATCAGAAGGTCCATGAGAGGACACAAATTTTGGGCCTTCAAAGGAGCCTGTCTTTATGATGACGTTGATAACAAGGAACATGAACAATGTTTCTGTTTCAGGAATCTTGTTGAGTTAGATGTTTCCTCCTTGCCCTTTAGAAGACTAAATGTTTCTACCCTCCTGAATTATGTTGGCTTAGAACATCCATCAGAGGGCACCATGCACAAGGGTACTAAGAAGAGTCTGGCAGTTTCCTAGAGATCTCAGCATTCATTAATGAGATTGTTCTTTCTAGCCAAATTGTTTGGTTCTGTCTTCTTATAGATTAGTTAACAGTTTAGTATCTGTTTATAAATGTAAGTAATAAACCATGGTCACAGTGAAGTCAAGCTATGAAGTGACCAATTTACTTTACACAGAGGACAGTTTTATCCATGGCCACAAACTCTGCCCCAAATATGGGGCTTTTGGTGACCTAAAAGACTTAAACAGAGACTGGATGGCCCAATGCAACCTGTCCTTTCAACAGAAAGAATTCTGGTACATACCCAATTCCTATGATAGAAACACCATCTATACAAGCAAATGACTTGTGTTTTGGTTTAGATGTAGTACAGGATAGTGTGAATAATGGAGAAATCTGGGAACTTAAGAGTATTGGGAACCGGGTTTTTACTTTACTCAACCATTTGCATGACATTGGATAAGTCACTTGACCTTCATGTGATTCAGTTCCCTCATCTGTAAAATGGGAATAATAATACCTACCTATCTTACAGGGCTGTTGTGAGGGTTATCTGTGAAAACAGATGACACACTTGGAAGTGTTTTAACATCTTAACGCCTTCTCAAACATAAGATATTGTTAACATCACTGTTAATAGTTTCATTTTCTTGTTATCGCTATTATAATCTTAATTATGGCTATTATTGTTGTTGTGAATACTAATGTAGTTATATTCCCCTCTGAGTGCTGATCTTTCTTTAGACCTTTTAGAGGGCAGTAGAGATATTTAAAAATAGACTGCTTGAGATAACTCATTGTGGAAAAAAAGGAAAGCTTCCACTGCTTGAATATGATTGAAGGCAAAAGACTGCAGACTTAGAAAGCCAACTTGAGCAGGGAAACACTGCTGAGGGGGGAAATAGTAGATTGATAACTAGAGAAACTAGTTGAATGGAAGATTTCTAGACAATTGAATGAGAGAAGCACAAGCAAACTTATACACAAATGTATATTTTTAAGTTAACTCTTCTGGTGGGTTTTCAAGTATCTTAGCAGTGAAGATGTCAGACAGGAAAGAAACTTGAGATATGTTAGGTGGTGACAATTAGAGCATAAGTACAGAGATGGTACAAAAGTCCTATTCTGAATCCTCATTTCTATTCTAAGAACCCTATTAATCTATGATTACATTTACTTCTCTAAAATGTTAGTGTATATTCATATTTATTGATGTTTTAGATGTAATAGTAAAATATTAGTTGTAACAGTGCTAATTTATGGTGCTCTTCTAAAGTGTGCTTGAAGTGTATTACAGTGTTACATTTAACTATATCTCTGCCAAAATAGCTCACAAAGAAACAAAACAAAACGAAAAAAAAAACCTTCCATAATTCCCCCAAAGTGTTATTTATGTATTCCTGTTTATGGAGAACACTGAGAAAGCCCAAAAGTTTGAAATCTGATGGTGGACTTTTGGGCAATGTACTACCCTCAAATGCATCTGAAGTAGGTTGTGCCTTCTGAAGAGTCCTTACCTGGACTCAGAGACTGATTCTGAAATCATGTTCTACCTGACAACCAGCAAGTATGAAATGTGAAGTTCTACAGCTCCAAGCCCAAACTCTCCCCAGTGGTTCTCTTCAGAGGGGAGTAGATGAAGGGACGGAGTAGAATGACTGTGATTGTACTATGTCTGTTGCTTTTTGTACTTAAGAGTATTTTGGCTAGGGTGATTTTTTCAAGTGCTTCAAACTGTATCCCTTTGTGTGAATACTTTGTGACTGTGTACGTGATCAATTAAAAATAAATAAAGCTTGCCTTGGTGGAAACCCCTTTTAAGCTAAAGTGATATACTTCATCAATGCAGACCTCCTCTGCTATTAGTGAGCTCAAAAAAGCAACTTGGTAGTCACTAGCCTGACAAGGGATATACAGATTTTAGAAGAAACAGCCTGTTAATGACACTTGATTACCCAGAGTCTCTGATTGGAATTCTCAGATCTTAGCTGCTGAAAGAAATATGTGATGAATGAAAAGTTGCTCTGGAGTCTGGGAGTTTCTCTTAAATGTCAAGCTCAACAGAGGGTGAGCTTCCAGGAGATAGGAGCACTGAGAATGGAATGCCTCAGGAAGGAAATGTGCATAGGATGTGTCACAGAAGTTTATAGAGTACTTATGAACCATTTTACTTATGGTGGTTTCTTGCCAGAAGAAATGTGAAGAAAATTAATTGGTAAATGGCTATAAAGAGAGAGTGATCTGTTATCTAGACAATTAAAACTGTCAAAATTTGAGGGTTGGCAGGGCCATCTTGCTGTCTCTCAAAATCTGAAAGCACCTATAAAGCACCTTGCAATAATCACCAATTCCACAGGGGATTATACAACATATTTAACCAAGTATGGTCTGGGTAGTAATCAATCAGGATAGTAATGAAGGGCATGAGGACTGGAGTGGGGTCCCAGAGACCTTCTACAGTGCCTGGCATCAACAGATCAGTTGCTAGATTATGGAAGATAGGGTAGTTTAGAGAGTGGGGTTGAAGCTCCAGTTGAGAAACTTAGGGAAATAGAGTCTTATTTTCTAAATCAGAAAGGATGTATTTAACATTTTAATAATTGGTATTATCAGACCAACACACACCACCTGACTATCATCTTCACCCATGCAGAAGTATACTTCCTAAGCAGACCAAGATGCATCTGAGACCACAGCAGTGTGTGTTAGTCAGTTTTCCATATTTATAACAAAATACCAGAGATAACTTATAAATTAAGAAGGCTTATTTTGGTTCCAGTTTTGGAGTTTTAAGTCTGTGGTCACTTGGCTCCATCTGCTTTTGTGCCTGTGGTAAGGCATTACATTCATGGTGGGGAAGACAGGGCAGAACAAAGCCAATCACCTCATGTCCAAGAACTGAAAGGGAATAAGGAAGAGACCAGGGTTCAATAATCTCCTATGAGGGCACATCTGCCAATGACTAGAAAATCTCCCAGTAGGCTCACCGTTAAAAATTTCCACCAGCTCTATTAGTCAAGCTGGGGATTAAGTCTCTAACATATGCACCCTTTGTGAACACCCAAGATCCAGGCCATAGCAGAGAGATAGTGTTACTCATATTTTTACATTTTTTTCCATGAAAACATACTTTATTTTTAGCTGATAATCTCAGTCAACTCACAGTTCTTGGCTTGTATATGAACAAAGTAAAGTTAAATACAATGGATAAATGAAACCTACATGTAAGCTTTTATAATGTTAAAACTTCTCATTATATACATTTTAAGCATCAAAGAATATATAATAATGTAACACCCACCAAGTTCTATGATCCACTTTCAATACAGTCAACAATCATCAATAATTTTCCAATTTTGTTTCACTTTTATCTTTTCAATTCTTGTTGCCTTGGAAGCAAATCCCAGACAGTATCATTTCATCCATAAATACTTCAATGGGAATCTTAATCTGAGAAGCTCCCTGTCATATTACTTCTGTGAATGTTTATAGTATTCACTTTATCAAGAGGAAAGTGTATGGAGTTGTTGTGTGAGCATGCATACACACATTCATTGGCTTTTAGATGTGAAATTTAGAGTTTATATATGAAGAACAGTTTTTTAGCAAAGGCAAAACCAGATTCATGTTTTCTAACTAATGACCCAGAACTTTTTAAAAATATATTTTTGGATGTTGATTGACCTTTACTATTCATTTATTTATGTGTGGTGCGGAGACTCAAACCCAGTGCCTCACACATGCTATGCAAGCACTCTACCACTGAGCCACAGCCCCAGTCCTGACCCAGATCTTTTAAATGATACCTGGCATTGGTATTTGAACTTAGCAAAAGTGTTTTCCATAAGAGATGTACCCATTTATATTCTTACCAACAATATGTGGCATTTTCAAATTCTCCTTATTTTCATTAACGCCTGCTATTTTCTGTTTAAATTTTACACATCCTAGTGGATGTGAGCAGTATCTCATGTTTTTTCTTAAAAGTCATCAATGGACCTTTATTTTATTTTTTATATGTTGTGCTGAGAATTGAAACCAGTGCCTCACACATGCTAGGCAAACACTCTTAACACTGCACTACAAACCCAGCCCCTCATGGTGGTTTTGAGTCATATTTATCTAATGACTAATGATGTTGAGAGAGTTTTCATTTGAATAATGTAAATTGTATATCTTTGTGAGGAAAATGTCAGATCAAAATTTTTACTTATTTTGAAAATTGTATTATTTGTCTTTTTGTTGATTTTCAACATTATATATTCTTGATACTATACCCTAATCAGACATATGATTTGCAAACATATTCTCCAATTTGGTATGCTGTTCTTTCTTCCTTCCTTTCTTCTTTCTTTGTTTTTTTTTTCTTTTATCTTCTTTCTCTCTCTCCTCTCTCCTTTCCTCTTGTCTACATCTCTCTCTTCTTTCTTTTTCCTTTCTTTTTTTCCTCTTCTCTTCCCTTCCTTTCCCTTCTTCTCTCTCTCTTTCTTTCTTTGAACCCAGGGCCTTACATATTCTAGGCAAGCACTGTATCAATGAGGTATATCTGCAGCCCTTTTTTAAATTTTATTTTGAGGAAGGATCTTGCTAAGTTTCCCAGGCTGATCTTGAACTTTCAATCCTTCAACCTCTGCCTCCCAAGTAGCTGGGATTACAGATTAGGAAAATATTTAATATAATTAAAATGGAAATGACCTTCCCATGAAACACAGAAAACCCAGAAACCACAAAAATTTAGAGAAAATGTACTTGATCAATAGCAACTAATTACCATATTACAGAAGACATCATAAATATAGGTTTTACCTAAAAATTCAATGAGGCGAATTTCACATAACCATGGTATTTAGCCTTATGAAGTTAATGATTTTGTAGCATTTGACATATTCACAATGTTATACAACCACCACCTGTGTTTCCAAAATATTTTATCATCCCAAAAGAAAACCTTGTATCCATTTAGCATTTGCTTATCATTCTCCCATTTTCTCATTCCTTGTCAACCATTAATACATACCCTATCTCTAGATTTACTATTTCTAGGTCACTTTCAGTCTCCTTTGATTTATGCTTTTTGTCCTTTTCCTCAACTCCTGTTGTTTCCCAGATTTTCATTCTCAGACCATAGCTTTTTTCTCCATACATGATGATATAGGAAAACTCATCACTTCCGTTGCTTCAAACTCCTCATTTAACAACAATCCCCAAGACGATTTTGCTAGTATCTGTCTTTATTCTCTGCTATGACCCTTATGCCTTAATGCCCATCGGTGTCTGACATATAATCAGTGATCAATAGAAAATTGTTGATAGGCTGGATGCTTACAAAAAATCTGTATATTCCCTCTTGAGCTCTAGTTGAATTTGCAAATGTTTCCAGACATCCTTATTTAAAAATGGAGAGCTATTCCCCCAGATACATCAAACCAAACCTGCCTAAGGCTGAAATTATCTTTCATTAAAACCCAATGCTTCTCATTATTTCAAGTTAAAATCCCTTAACAAAATCCACAGGAACATTAAGAATCAACTCCCATTCACTTCCTAGAACTACCTCACATTCTACCAGCCCACCAGTGGAATCAAGTATACCTGTCACAGAAAGATCTTCAACATATTCTATTTGTGTGAATTTATTTCTGGCCTTCCTATTTTGCTCCATTGGTCTTATTTGTCTGCTTTCTCACCAGTACTAGACTGACTTCATTTTATGAGAATTTTGTAGTATTATTTTTTTTTTTTTTTTTTCAGGGTGATTAGCTGCATTTTATTGGTGAAGGAATTGAAACACAGAATAGTAACTTCACAAAAGCCACACAGGAAATCAGTTTCATGCACACATCTTGTTCAAAGAATAGATTGCAGAAAGGTAAAATAAAAGTATGACCAGAATCTGGCAATGAGCAAGACTAATTTTTTTTTTTTTTAACTGTTGAATATAATTTAATTTCTGCATAGGAAAGTATCACAATGTTTAAAAACCATAGAAATTTTCATTAAGAAAGACAAATAAATTTAACTACATGAAACTTACAAATCTAACATGCCAAACTGAACTAATCAAAATCAGGAAGTAAACAATGAACTAGAATAGAACAAAACATTCACAGAAAATATGACAGAGTAAAAAAACCATTTTCAAATAAAGGCTCTTAGAAATTATCAAAACAAATACCAAAGTTCCCATAAATAATTTGACAAAGAACCAAGAACAACTACTGTGCCAAAAACACTATACTGTTAAAACTGTCAGATTAGCAATGTTGAGAAAAACGTAAGGGAATCAGAACTCTCCTAGCCTATTGCTGGGAATTTAAGGGTACAAAGAGAAATGCAACAATATATTTCAAAGGCCCTAAAAATCTTCATACAATTTCACTTCTTTTTTTTTTTTTTTTTTCTTTTCATGAGTGACTTTTACTTATTTTAAAGAAGTAACCATTAGAAGATTTATCAAACAAGACATATATAGTCCATTCTTAATGCTCACCAGTAGCTTTGCTTTGATTGTTTCCTTCCTTCCCAATGACCTGGGATCCCACCTCATTCCCAGAACAACACTTCAACGGTGGGCTAAAGCTAGGTGGATTTTGTCCTAAGCTCTGGCAACTTATTGCAATTCCTTTTATTTAATTTTTCCATGGGAATGCCCTACTTGTTTCCTATGTTTTGGCATTGCAGAAATAGTTAAAGTATTTAATTCAGGATAATTTAAAGCTTATCATACAGCAGGATGAATAAGAATAGAACTTTCCTATGTTCATATACGAATACATCACCTGTTTAACTCCACATAATGTACAAGCACAAAAATGGGAAGTTATATTTCATGTATATATGATGTCAAAATACATTCTACTCTCGTGTATAACTAAAATGAACAAATAAAAAAATTTTAAAAAAATTGTATATTGCTGTTCCCACTTACAGGATGAGGAAACTGAGGCTCAGAGAGACTAAATTACTTATAGTTACATAGCTTTATGGTATCAGAACTTGCAGCCAGGTACAAGTTTTCTTATGGGAATGGCGAACATGTCCTAAAATTAGATTATAAAGATGCACATACAACTCTGAAAATACAAAAGAATTTGCCAAATTATACACTTTAAACAGGTGAACTTTTTGTTATGTAAATGATATCAGTAAAGCTGTTTTAAAAAACTTATCATAGATATCATGTATTCTATGAAGATACCTGCTTACCAGAGCAGAGACATATTTGCTTACAGTACAGTTTTGCTTTTTTTTTTTTTTTTTTATTTATTTATTTATTTTTTTTTTTTTTACGTTTACATAGGGTAATGATGTTTATTATATTTTTCCCCTCCCCCCCACCCCTCCCACCCCTCCCACCCCTCCCACCCCTCTTTTCCCTCTACACAGTCCTTCTTTCCTTCATTCTTACTGCTCTCCTTAGCCTAACTCTAAACCTAACCCTTGTTCTTATTGTTGTCATAACTTAATAATTTATTACTTTTATATTGCTGACTTTTGTTCCATTAGATGGATATACCACAGGTTATTTACCACTCACAGATTGAAAATAATCTTTATTATAGTCTATTATTCTTCCTAGATTTGGGAAGTTATTATTTTTATGAATAAACCTTCTTTCCCCTGCCTCCTCCTTCTGGATCTGCCATAATATTTATTTTATCAAGTTCACTTGGTAGTGTCTCAAAATATTTGCTTTATTGGTTTATTTACTTTGGTTCATATTTCCATGTTTTCATTTTCTTTCACTCTTTTTTCATTTTCTTTCACAAGTTACCAGGTTGTACCTTTCAAAGAATTGGTTCATCTCATCACAGTTGTCAAATTTGTGAGCATACATTTTTTCATCATCTTACTTTATTATCATTTTAATGTCAAAGGGATAAGAATGATGTCTCTTCTTTCATTTCTAAGATGAGTAATTTGTGTCATCTATTTTTTCAGAGTTAACGGGGCCAGAAGCTGATTGAATTTATGGACCTTTTAGTTTTGTTGATTTTCTCTATTGATTTCCTATTTACAACTTCATTGATTACTTGTCTAATTTTTATTATTTCTTCTCCTTGCTTTGTATTTAAATGTTTATCTTGTTTTCTGAGGTCAAATCTTAATAATTTTAAACCCTTCCTCTTTTTTTCCTTGGAGTAAGAACATTTAACATGGGATTTATTATTTGAACAAAATTTTAAGTTTATAATATGGTATTAACTATAAGCATAATGTTGTACATGAGAATTTATGATTTTGAAGAATTTAGATTTGATAATTCTTGAATCACAAATCCTCATTTCTCCCTCTCTCCTGTCCTGAACAACCATTCTATTCTCTGCTTCCATGAGTCTGTTTTATATATCTCACAGAATTGAAATCATAAAGAATTTGGCCTTGTATGATTGGCTTATTCCATTTAGAATAATGTCATCCAGTTTCATCCTTGTTGTTGCATGTTGCTGCTTGAACTTTAAAAAGAAGTTTGTATAACATTCAATTATATATTTGTACCACATTTTCATTATCCATTAATCTGTCAAAATATATTTATTATGTATCCATATCTTGGTTATTATGAAATCAACAATGCATATGGAAGTACAACATCTCTTTATTCCCTTTATGACTCTCATAATGTATAATGTATAAATAAGTCTTCTTGATTGTGTTCCCCAAATCCCTTAAGCTATCTTCACTATTTTTTTTTATTTTTGTACTTATTTACTTACTTTGCAGTGCTGGGGATCAAATCCAGAGCACCATGTATGTTAGGCAAATGCTCTACTACTGAACTACATCCCCAGTCCTTTTTTGCTTTTTATTTTTATTTTTTATTTTTTGACAACAGGATCTTTTTTTTTATTTCCCTTCCCCCCACCCCTCCCACCCCTCTTTTCCCTCTATACAGTCCTTCCTTCCTCCATTCTTGCCCCCCTCCCTAACCCTAACTCTAACCCTAACACTAACCCCTCCCACCCCCCCATTATGTGTCATCATCCACTTATTAGCGATATCATTTGTCCTTTGGTTTTTTGAGATTGGCTTATCTCACTTAGCATGATATTCTCCAATTTCATCCATTTGCCTGCAAATGCCATAATTTTATTATTCTTTATGGCTGAGTAATATTCCATTGTGTATATATACCACGGTTTCTTTATTCAATCATCTATTGAAGGGCATCTAAGTTGATTCCCTAGTTTGGCTATTGTGAAGTGAGCTGTTATGAACATTGATGTGCTTCATCACTGTAGTATGCTGATTTTAAGTCCTTTGGGTATAAACCAAGGGGTAAGATAACTGAGTCAAATGGTGGGTCCGTTCCAAGTTTTCTGAGGAATCTCTGTAATGATTTCCAGAGTAGTTGCACAATTTTCAACCCCACTAGCAATGTATGAGTGTATCTTCTTCCTCATCCTCACCAACACCTATTGTTGCTTGTATTTTTGATAACTGCCATTCTAATTGGACTTGGTTTTGAAGACCAACACAGGAAAGAAATTATTTTGCTTAGAGATGAAGCTCTATGCTTCACGATGTTAATGTAAACAGGGCACCACATGCCTGTAATCCCAGTGGCTGGGGAGACTGAGGCAGGATGATCACGAGTTCATCAACCAGCTTTAGTAACTTAAGGAGGCCCTAAGCAATTTAACAAGACTCTGTCTCAAAACAAAAAATAAGAAGTTCTGGGGATGTGATTCAGTGGGTATACACCTCTGAGTTCAATCTCTGGAATCAAAAAAGTTAAAAATATTAATGTATGTATAAAACTGAAAATAAATTTCAAAATAATTATGAGAAAGAAGATACCCATCTTTATATATCATATATGTGTCATATATATACACATACCTATGATATATGAGAATAAGGAGGAGGAGGGACATTTATGTTAAATGGATTATTGGGAGGCTTAAATTAAAAGAGAGTTTATTGATATCACTAAATCAATAGGAAATAAAAAATATTTGATTTTTGGTATCTAGTTTTAATAGTGTCATGACTTAAATTAAATTTATTTTTTTAATGAGGATTGAACACAGGGTCACTTTACCACTGAGCTACATCTCCACTCCTTTTATATTATTATTGTTATTATTATTTACTTGTGGTGCTGGGGCTGGAACCTAGGTTCTCATTCATGCCAGGAAAATGCTCTGAACCACATCTCCAGTCCTATATTTTATTTTTAAAATTTGGAGACAGGGTCTCACTATGTTATTGAGGATGACACTAAATTGCTGAAGTTGGCCTTAAACTTGTAATCCTCCTGGCTCAATTTTTTCAAGTTGCTGGTATTACAGGCATGCACCACCACATCTGGCAATCCTTTTATATTTTAGAGATTGATAAAACATATCAACATATTCTTGTGGGAAATGATTCCTAGTAGATCAAAAATTAAAAGAACAAAAGCAAGGGAAATATAATTCACATAAGCAAAAGACTGTAGGTAACAGAAAACAAAGGAAATGAACAAAAAAAGGAATATCTAACCTCAATGTAAAGTAGGATCTCAATTTTGTGTTGAAAATACTGTTGATCACTCATCTTTCTCATTCATCTATCTAATTTTGGAAGGTAATTCACTAAAATAAGTGTGAAATAATGGTTTTCTTTGGAATTACACGTGTTTTAAATATTTCAGTTTATGGTTTTCTATATTTTATAAATTATATACAATAAATACATAGCAGTTTATAGTTGGAAAATAAACATCTTCACCTTATTTTTAGCCACCATTAGTTAAAGGTGATATTCGTGTATGAAAATTTTCCTAAATAGGGCTATTGCCTACAAATATAACTATCCTTCTTTCACTGCCTTCTTCTATCCCCTCCTCACAGGGATTAACCTTCCTTTCTCTCCTTAATATACCAAGTTTTTTCTTTTTTCTTTTTTAGAATCTGTGGCATAAGCTCTAAAAATTACAAATTTATACTACATAGAATATAAGTAGAATTATTTAAACCTGGAAGTAGTTTAAAGCAGACACATTACAGAAAAACTACAATAATTCTCTCATATAGTATATGATTTTAAGAACCTTAATTTTCCAGTAAACAGACCAGGATAAATTAATTGTGAAAAGTTCCCCTAATAAAACACATGAGCTGACCGCTGCAGACTTATTGAATAAAGCCAATTACATTTGGGGAGACAGCTGCCAAAAATGATTTGTATTTTATAGTAGCTAGTACTAAGCCAATCTGTCTGACAATAGATAAAAAAGTAGAATAAATTGTCTATTGAGTCAACTCTTAGATTGGAAAAACAAAATCATATTGTCTATTTGGAAAATGCATTTCTTTATCCTCTGTAGGAGGGGAGTGGGAAAGGATAGCACGCATATATTTAAATGATTCTCAAAGCATCTGAAGTCACTAGCATATACATTTGTAAAGGTCAGAACATAGCCTGTTTTAAACCTTTAGGAATTATCATATTCTCTATATGAGAATTTTCTTTGCAAACCATGAATAGACTATATATAAACATCACCAATTTTATCAATAAGAGTTCTTCAGAGAATAGAACCAAAAAATATTTTACTGCATTTTCTGGAATGTTGTATGAAAACTGAGTTAAGTCTGACCTAAACTTGTTTTCATACTTGAGTGGTCCAAAATAGCTTCTGTACATGGTGAATTGTACAGTAGCTTGATGTGTAAAGAAAATGTAACTTATCCTAACAGTATGTCATTGTTACCATGCAACTGAGTTACAATCAATCCTAGCAATCAAGCTTCAGCCAATCACAGGGTGACAAATGATTAGACCATATTCACATTAGGCAAATGACTCATCACACCAGAATCATTTAAGACAAAGGCTGATTGTGGCCAATAGTGTCCTTTCAGTCATTTTCTTTTCTCTGGTTATAAACTGCACATGTGGTGGGGCTGGCATTGTGAACCAGCTTTGGTCCAAATGTTGCCAAGTTTAAGAAACTTTTTTTGCTCACGTAAACTTTTATTAAGTTTAACTCATTTTATAATTTTCTTTAACATATCCAAAGTGCTGTCTTTGATTTTGTCTTCTCTCAATAGGCAGGATTATTTTTAATACTTGTTCTTATTGTTGTCATAACTTAATAATTTATTACTTTTATATTGCTGACTTTTGTTCCATTAGATGGATATACCACAGGTTATTTACCACTCACAGATTGAAAATAATCTTTATTATAGTCTATTATTCTTCCTAGATTTGGGAAGTTATTATTTTTATGAATAAACCTTCTTTCCCCTGCCTCCTCCTTCTGGATCTGCCATAATATTTATTTTATCAAGTTCACTTGGTAGTGTCTCATAAATTTTGTTCACTTTCTTCACTCTATTTTATTCTTTTTTCTTTTTCTCCTCCAAATGCATTGTTTTTTTTGTTGTTGTTGTTTATATCCTTGGTTCCATTTATCTTCACTTCTCTTTCTTGTCTTCCTGTGGGTTTTTGGACAGTTTTCAGATTCCATCTCAATCTATTGTAATTTTTGAGTATATTACTTTGTTTAGTTTTCTTAATGATTTATCTAGATATAACAATATGCCATTCATACCATGACACAGTCTATTGATATCTATGTTCAATGACTTTAAAATAAAGCATAGTAAATTTATATTAAATTTGGTGTTTTCACAATACACACTTTTTAAATGCAATTGAGGAATATCAAGAACATGGTAGAATAGAAACTTTCTACTTCCATCCCTCCACAAAAGAAATTCCACATGATCAAGAGTACCAGTATTGAAACCATGAATTCAATGGAGAATTTCCAGCATGTTGTTGGAGCAAATAATTCTGATAACATCATGTTGAAGAGGTTAAGAATAGTTTCACTTTACCTCTCTCACCCTTCCTCCAAAGTGTTGCTCAATGCCCAGGTACACCCCTTCAGCCTATAATTTCTTCCATAGTAGAGTATAGTAAATGTGTACTTTGCTACAAAAATTGTATGAGATACTGCTCAGAAGGTCCTTTTCTTCCTCACCACTACTAAGAGAGAGAAGTAATGCCATGACTGAGGAGTTAGGAAAGGCTAGGAGTATAGTAAGCAGGTTTTAGACACAATTAATCACTTTTCAGACTCCATCAGGAACCCAGAAATAAACTACTTGGAACAACTCACAGTGGACCCCTCCAATTGATCAACATATACACTAAAGGCTCAATATGCCTCACCCAACTCTCCCTCAGGTTGGATACCTGAGTGCCTCTCCCATGGATGGTACAACTGCCAGCTTGACTTCCTGGGACTCAGAGAAGGTAAACAAATGAGCATTTCAGGTAACCATGTTTAGAAAAATAAACAAGATTCTCTCAGCTCCCAGATTATCTTAAGGTATCAAGGAAGCCATAAAATAGTTAAGAATCCCCTCTAAGGAGAAACAGGAGGTGTGGAGTGAGCATTTCCATACGAAAGGTCATAAAGAACCTCAGAATATCAAGTGGAACTGTTTAGTGAAATCATTTATCTTATAAAGTCAGTCAGTAAAGACTGGAAGAAATGACTTCTTTAAATGTGAATATAGCAAAATAGGACATCAAGGAACATGAAAAATCAAGGATACTTAATACTACAAAAAGAAAACAATGATATTTTAGTATTCAATCACAAAGAAATAGAAATCTATATATTGCTAACAAAGAATTACAAATAATTATTTTAAGAAAGGGTAGCAATTAACAGAAGAACACAGGTGGAAACCTAAATTTAAGAAGAATACATGAACAAAATGAGAATTTAAAGAAAGAGAGAAATCACACACACACACACACACACACACATCCACACACACAAACAAATATTCTGTAGCTGAAGACCATGATTATGGGAAGTAAAAAATATTTTAGTATCTAAAGCAGATTTGATCAAGCAGAAGAAAGAATTCATGAATTCAAACATATACAGCAGTTAGTATCCAGTCATGGGAGAAAAAAGGAAAACAATGAAAAGGAATGAAGGAAGCCTATGGCTAACTTTTGCATAAAGAGGAAGAAAGAGAAAATAAAGGACAGAATGCTTATTTAAAGAGTTAATGGCTAAAAACGTCCAAAAACTGGGCAAGAGACATGGACATCCAGATACAGGAAGCTTAAAGAACTCCAACTGGGTTTAGAGCAAAAAATACTTCATCAGCACACATTATAATTAAACTGTCAAACATCAATGACAGAGTTGGGGATGTGGTGCAATGGTAAAGCACTTGCTTACCATGCCTAAAACACTGGGTTTGATACCCAGTGCAAAAAACCAGCCAAACAAACAAAAACCACCAATCACAAAGAAAAATGTGAAAGAATCAAGAAGAAAAAACTCATCTCATGAAAGGGGATTTCCATAAGCCTATCAGCAAATATTTCAGCAGAAAACTTGCAGGTCAGGTGATAATGTGATAATAAAATCAAAGTACTGAAAGAAAAAAAAAATTACCATAGGACAACACTTTACGTAGCAAAGCTATCCTTCAGAAATGAAAGAGAGGTTAAGAATTTCCCAAAGAAAAGCCAATGGAGTTCATCAGCACTAGATCAGTCTTACAAGAAATGCAAAATGGAAATCTTCAAGCTAAAACAAAATGATTCTAACTATAAAAATGAAATTATAAAGCCCAATGATAAAAGATAGTACAAACTCAAATTCAGTATGCTCTAATGCAATTGCAATGACATATAAATTATTTATAATTTTAGTATAAGAGTCAAAAACATGTTATGAAATATAACCATAATAATTTGTTCATGGATGTATAACATAAAAGATGCAAATTTTAGCATCAAAAACATAAAACATTTGGGGAGAGTAAAATAATTTTTGAATGTGATCAAAGTCAAGTTATCAGCTTAGAATAAACTATTATATGTATATGTTGTTTAATGCTAGCCTTATGTTAATAACAAAGGAAAAACATGGTCAATATGAAAAAATTAAAGATAAAAGAATCAAAGCATACCATTTTGGGATACAATCAAATTGCAAAGGAATGCAACGGGAGAGAAAGGAATGAAGAATCTACAGATAGTCAAAAAACAGCAAAATGCCTATCATAATTCTTGCCTGTCAAAAATTACTCTAAATATAGATGGATTAAACAATTCAAAGACATAGGGTAGCTGAATGAAAGGAAAAATGAGACACAACTATATGTTGCATGCAAAAGACTTACTTCAACTTTAAATCACCTAGGCAGAATATGAGTGAATGTAAAAATAAACCCCTTGCAAATGGAATAGGATAGAAGTAGCTATACTTATTTCATGCAAAGAAGAATTTATGTCAAAACTACAGAAAAGGGACAAATACAGTAATTATATGGTTGAAAAAGCTGTCAAATCATTGAGAGGATATAAAAATTGTGATTACAAATGTGCCCCAAAACTGAACATCTAAATCTATAAAATATATATAAACATATCTGGAAGTACACATAGACACAACATAATAATGGTAGAGGACTTCATCAATACCCCACTTTTAACAATGGACAAATTATCCAAATTCGGAAAATATTGCAAGGAAGCATTATATTATAGCTGTACTTTAAAACAAATAGACACACCACATATTAAGATTTATTGGACATAGAAAAAGCAGCTCCAAAAGGAAGTTTATATCAATGAAGACCTATTTGAAGACAAAGGAAGATCTCAAATGATCAACCTCATTTCACAACTCCAAGGAACTAGAAAGATAATTCAAACTAATCTCAAAATTAATAGAAGGAAGGAAATAACAAAGCTCAGGGAAGAAAAATAAAACTAAGACTTGGTTTTTGAAAAGAAAAATCAGGATGGTAATCCTTTATACTGCCTAATGAAAACTGCAGAAGAGTGAATAAAATCGTAAATAAAAATGAGACATAACCAATTCTACAAAAATACAAAGGATAAGAGACTACTATGAAAATTATAAAGGAAATATTATTGAATGACCTAGAAAAAATGGATGAATTCCTAGAAATACATAAACTACCAAGAATGAACTAGAGAGAAATATAAAGTATTAACAAACCAATAATAAATAAATATCAACATTGGTTTGGTAAATAAATTTTTTTCATTAAATGAAAGTCAAGAACTGTGGGTGTTTCACAAGCCCTTCCCCACCCTCCCAAAAAAAAAAAAAAAAAAAAACTGAAGAGGAGGAAAGACTTCTAAACCCATTTTATGTGGATAATTTTATACTATCCCAAAGACATATAATGGCAATATAAGAAATTAAAAAGATGATTTACCACAATCAAGTTAAATTCATCCATGTAATGCAATGATAATTCAACATATGCAAATAAATAAAGGTAACACAGAATGAAGGATAAAACTCACAGCCATTTAAATAAGTGCTAAAAATCATTTATCAAAATTCAATTAAATTCTTATAAAAACTCTGTACAGTTATAGAAAAATATAACTAAACAAGGGAAAGATCATAAATGAAATTTCCATAGCTAACATCATTTTCAAGATGAAAATTGCATACTTTCCCTCTACAATCAGGTAAAACAGAAGGGTGCCCAGTCACATCACTTCTATTCAACCTAGTACTGGAAGTCATAGCCAGAGCAAATAGGCAAGAAAAATAAAAGACATCCAAATTAGAAAGGATAGTTTAAAATATTTTGTATATGGCATTATCTTATGTATAGAAAATGCAAGAAAACCTATAAGCATTAATAAACCCAATAAATTTTCAGATATATCAACATTAAAAAATCAGTTGCAACTCTATACACTATTAACAAACTGTCCAATAAATAAATAATCATAAATATAATAGAATAAAAAATAATAAAGTTCTTAGGAATAAATTTAATTAAAATATGAGTATATATGTATTTATAATATACATATAATGAGAAGTATAAGATATTGATGAAACATATTAAAGAAACAAATGGAAATATATCACATGATCATGGATCAGAAGAATTAATATTATCAAAATATCCATACTTTTATGACATTATACTAATTGGACATAATCAATGAGAAATCAGAAGAATCAAGGAATCTAATCCCACTAAAATTTAGGGATCTTCTACCTCAATTATATTTCTAAGGGTCCTGTGCTATAATGTCAAGGATAAACTTCCACCTGGCCCCACATACAACCAAGAGATATGTGCAACGTTTAGTGAACCTTTTTGAATTTTGAAAGACACATATTTCTCATATGGGTGCATTACTCTGTTCCATTAACTGAATGACCCAAAAGATGCTAGTTTTGAATGGGACTGAGAACAAAAGAATGATTTGTATGAGATTCAGGCTGTTGTGAAAGCTGCTGTGTATCTTAAGTCATATGATCCAGCAGATCCAATAATTCTTAAGTTGTCAATAGCAGATAGGGATGCTGTTTGAATCTTTTGGTAGACCCACTTAATATAATTTCAGCATAAACCTTTAGGATTTTTGAGCAAGGGTCTATCATCCAAGATAGCTATGCTTCTTTTGAGAGACAGCACTTGGTCTCAGTAGAAACTGCATTCTTAATGATGGGTCACCAATTTAGCATCCAAACTGAGTTGCCTATCATGAATTGGGTTTATTTGACTCACCAGGTCATAAAGATGGGCATACACAGCAATACTCCACCAACCAAATAGGAGTGGCATATATGAGATCATGCCCAGAAAGACCTTGAAGGCACAAGAAAGTTGCATGTGCTCAAATATGCATGTTCTCTCTTCTTGATAGACTGCTTTCTCTCTCCCAGTCTCCACCTATGGTCTCATGAAGAATCCTTCTATGATCAGGACTATATGATCAGTTGACAGAGGAAGAGAAGACTAGGGTGTAGTTTAAAAGCTATTATGCATGTTATACAGGTGTCACCTGAAAGTGAATGTCTATGGTGCTACAGCCATTCTGGGACATCCCTAAAGCATAGCACTGAAAGAAAATATTCCCAACAGGCAAAACTTTGGATACGTGGTTGTGCACTTTCCTTGGAAGTAGAAATGTGCAGATGTGAAATTATATACCAATTCATGATCTGTAATTATGAATCATGAGCTGTATGGCCAAGGACTTGGGAGGGACATGACTGGAAAATGTGTGGCAAAGTAATCTGGAGAATTAGTATATGAATAGACCTCACTAAGTGGGCAAAAAATGCAAAGATATTTGTGTCCCACATAAATTTTCACAAAAGGAGACCTCAGCAGAGGAGGATTTTAATAATCTAGTGGATAAGATGACTCATTTTTTGGATACCACTGAGCCACTTCCCCCAGAAAATCCTGTCATCATCCAGCGGACTCATGAAAAAAGTGAATATTGTGTTAGGATATGGAGGTTATGCATGAGCATAATAACATAGACTTCCAGTAGCCAAGGCTGGCCTGGTTATGGTCACTGCTGAGTGAACAATCTGCCAGCAGCAAAGGCCACCACTGATCTTCCAGCATGGTACAATCTCACAGTTTGGTCAGTCACTTACCAGGTAGCAGGTGGATTATATTGAACTTCTTCCACCATCAAAAGGACAATGTTTTGTTATTACTCTTATAGAAATTCATTCTGGATATGGGTTTACCTTGCCTAGACACAGTGCTTTGCCAAAATATTCATAAACTTACACAAGGTCTTATCCACTGTTGTGGAATTCTGCACAACATTGCTTCTGACCAAGGAACTCTCCTTACAATCAAGGAAGTGCAATAATGGGACCATGCTTTGGGATCACTGGTTTTACTATGTTCCCCATCATCCTAAAGCAGCCAGTTTGATGGAACTATGGAATAACCTTTTGAAAACTCAACTTACAGCACAAGTTAGGTGGTAAAACCTTGTGGGGATGGGAAAAGTTTCTCTAAAATGTTATATATGTTCTGTATGATTATCCAATATAGTATTTTTTTCTTCAATAGCCAGTGTTCATGGGTCTAGTAATCAAGTTGTGGAAATTGGAGTGGCATCACTCACCATTACCCATGGTGACCCATCCAACATTTTTCTTCCTTTTGCTACAACTTTAATCTGTGGCATATTGGAGTGCTCCTACCAGTATACACAATGATTCCATTGAACTTCTACTTAAGACTGCCACCTGATCAATTTTGGCTACTTATTCCTCTGAGTCCAAGTCACCAGGCCAAGAAATGAGTTGTGGTCTTGGCTAGAGCCATTAATATGGACTACCAAGTGTAAATTCAACTATATTTGCACAATGGACGTAAGTAAGAGTATGTTTGGAATACAGGAGATCCCTTACGTCATCCTTCAGTATTACCATGGCCTGCAATTAAGGTCTATGGAAAACTACAAACACCTAATCCAGGCAGGATGACAAATGACCCAGATCATTCAGGAATGAATGTTTGAGTTACCTCACCAGATGAAGAGCCAAAACCAGCTGAGGTGTTTGTTGAAGGCAAAAGAAATATAGCCCCATGACAGATTATAGTAATGAATACTGTAATGGTCATGAGTATTTCCTCCTTTTTATATTTGTGTATGTATGTGTGTTTGTGTTTATGTGTGTATATAGATATATATATAAATAAGATATTACATATATAATCTTTGTATTATATATTGACTTTATATCAATATTAAGTATTATTAATTTTGTATCATAATATTTAAACTATGAGATTTCAGAAGAAAAAACAGCACTAGAAGATTTTATGTTCTCTTTTAGAGAAGAATTAGTACATTTTAGGTTGTATAAAGGATAGTTCTATTGTGTTAGGCAGAACTATAACCTTGTTATTTTCCTTAGTTTGAGATTAAATATGATTTAAGGAGATGCCTACAGATGCCACATCTTCAAGGGATGGATTTTATGTGTGAAATTCACTGGACTTAACACGGATAACTGTTAAAATATTATTTCTGAGTGTGTTTTTTAGGATGTTTCTGGAAAGTAATAGCATTTCAATCAGTAAACAAAGTAGAGAAGATACACCCTGATCAATTTGAATGGGTAACATACAATTAATTCACTGAGGGTCCAGATAGAACAAAAAGGCAGAAGATGAGTTAATACATTCTCTCTTCTGAAGTTGGAGTATGCATCTTCTCTGTCATTCAAACATTTGAATTCCAGGTTCTCAGGCCTACAGAATTGAGAGACTTCAGTCATTATTTCAATGCCCCTTCAACTTCATTGGTTCTCAGGTTTTCAACTTCAGACTGAGAGTTATACCACTGGCTCCTCTAGTTCTGACATCTTCACACTCATACTGAGTGACACTGTTGGCTTTTTTGTTTGTTCATCTTTCAGAAAGCATATCATGGGACTTCTCAGCTTCCATAATTGTGTGACCTAACCCCACAATAAATCCCCACTTATAATTTCTCTCTTTATATATCCTATTGGTTCTGCTTCTCTAGAGAATCCTGATGAATACACTCCCCAAAATGATCTACAGATTTAGTGCAATCCATCTGAAAAATTCTAATTGCATTTTTCACATCAAAGAAAATTCCTAAAATTCATATTGAAGCACAAAAGACTCCAAATAACAAAAATAATTTGAACAAAAAGGACAAAGCTTGAGTGATTAAGCCTTCTATTTTAAAATTATATTTCAATGCTATAGTAAAATCAACGTGGTATGCTAGCAGCAAAAGCAGACACATAAACCAATGATAAAAAAGCCCAGAAATAAATCCAAGGATATATTGTCAATCAAACTTTGATAAAATGGTCAAGAACATAAAACGGGAAAAGGTTAGCATCCCAAATGAATGGGAAGGAAAAACTGGGTACCCACAAAACAAAAATAATATAAACAATATAAAATAAAATTGAATTCTTATCTTACTCCATATACAAAAACAACACAATAGATTAAATATTTAAACATGAGAACTGAAACCATGAAACTTCCTAGAATTAAACTTAGGAGGAAAGAGGGGTGGGAGGGGTGGGGGGGGAAGGGAAAAAAAATAATCAAACATCATTGCCCTATGTAAACGTATGATTACACAAATGGTATGCCTTGACTCTATGTACAAATAGAGAAACAACATGTATCCCATTTGTATACAATAAAAAAAAAAAAAAACTTAGGAGGGAAGGCCCATGACATCGGTCTTGGTGATGATCTTTGGATACTACATCAGAAACCCTGGCAACAAGAAAATACCGCCCTGTGAAACTGAGCAAGACCTTTTCATAAAATGAAAAGGGGTGGTGATATAGCTCAATGGCAGACCACTTAGCTAGCATGTGTGAGGCCCTGGGTTCAGCCCCCTATAAAACACTCCAATACGCACACACACATACACACATACACACATGCACACACAGTCAAGCAGAAATAAACAAGAAACTTTTTAATAAATAAAAAAGTTTTTGCGCAGTAAAGAAAATCATCAACAAAATGAAAAGGCAGTCTGTGAATTAGTAGAAAATATATGAAGCATACAACCAATAATGGGTTAATATCTAAAATCTATAAGAACTCATACAACAATTTTTTTTTGGATTAGAAAAATCCCAAACAAAAATGGGCAAAGTACACGAATAGAAAACTATTCTAAAGAAGATATGGAAATGGTCAACAGGTATTTGAGAAAGGTGCTCAACTCTATTCATCGCCATGGAAATGGAAATCAAAACCAGAACTATATATCACCTCACCTTTGTTAGGATGGCTATTATAAGAGTCAAAAGGTAACAAATGTTGGTGAGGATGTGGAAAGATAAGAACTCTTATACATTTTTAGTGGGAAAGTAAATTGGCACATGCATTATGGAAAATAGTAGAGAGGAAATTCTTCAAAAAATTAAAAACAGAATTACACATGAGTCAACAAATCCACATCTGGGTATATATAGCCAAAGGAGATAAATTAAATTCTGATTCACACAGGGTCTAATAGCCTCAATTTCTTCCTCTTAAAAAATATCATCCTCAAGGACTTTTCCAGATTTAAAAAGTATGTGCCATAGGTGGATTATATCAAAATCAATATTCTGGCTATAACATTGCATTATAATTTTTTAAGATATTTGTGTTGAAAGATGCTATGTAAGAGCTACACAGAATCTCTGAATTACTTAAATTGCATCTATATTGAGACATAGTAACATACCAAGAAATTCAACCATTTAAAATGTTCAATTCAAAAGTTTATAGCATACTCAAAAAGTTGTATAAACATCATCAAAATCAATTTTAGAATATTGTCATCATCTCTCCAAAAATCCCTTACTAGTTAGCAATTCATTTTCTGTTTACTCCCAATCTTTCCCCACACTCCAGTCCCAGGCAACCACTAATCTAATTTCTGTTTCTAAAGATTTGCCTATTCCTGAAACCTAATATAAATGGAAAATAAAAATGTGGTCTTTTTAGGCTAGCTATTTTCACTTAGCATATTGTTTTCAAGGTTTATTCATGTGGTACCTTGTATTAATATTTTACTTCTTTTTAAAAATCTGCATATGGCTATGCAGGCAGTTCCTGTACAAGAGTGTACTGATGAGCGAGTGAGCATGTGTGAAAATATATCCTGCACCTTGCTTACCAAGCTGTATACCCAAGAACAAAGGATGTTTTCTTTTTATTTTTTCCATCCCACAAAGTTGTGACTCACTTGCTAACCTCTGTACCTCCAACAATGTCTTGGCCCACAAGTTGTGCCAAGTATCTCATTTGCCTACCCAGAAGAAACAAATGAGGCATATAGGCTAGTGAAGACTCTAGCATTGCCTCATTTTGTTCTCATAGTGGCAGAGCAAGTTTTCATGTGAGAAGTTGAATATGCAGTGGATAGAGGGAAGGCTGTATACAAATTGGAACTCTGATCCACAAACTGTTACCAGCAACCTGTCTGCAATGCCAAGTCCCAAACCTCTATAAATTTTGGTCCAAAATTATTAGGATATAATTAATAAATGACAACTTCCCTAATTTTTCTCCTTCTTTCAATTTAGGAAAAACCAAAGTTAGACAAATATTCTCTCCTAACCAATCACAGATACTTTTAAGTATCTGTTTTCCAGTTTCACCATGCCAATAGCCTTCAATCAGGGCATATGTGAAGCTTTGCTTTGTTTCCCTACTATAAAACTTTTTGACTGCTCTGTATGCCCTTGAGTCTCTGCCAAACACATTTTAATGGTGGTTGACTCCCTTGCTAAAGCAAACTCTACTAAATATTCTTTTTCCTTTTCATTTGGGTGGTCTTCACTTATTGCCTCTTATCTCTTAGCACATAGACATTTCCATGTCATCTTACTAGACACCTCCCACTCAACATTGCTCAGAAATGCCCCAAAACACATATCCACTAAGCCTACTTCAACCCTGGTGAAGTCATTTAGCCACTCAAATCCCCTGGTATCTGTATTCGGCAACACTCTAAAGGATCTGCCTGCCTCCAGGTTCTCCTCTCTATCCTTCACGCTGCTGCTATACCTGTGGTCACTCCCTCCTCCAACCTAAGGGCCTCTGATCACTTTACTTCCCTACCTCTCATATTACTATGGCTCCCCTTTCTGGTTGGGATAAAGGTCAAACACCTTGTTGTAGCATGTAATGGGTTTAATTATCAACTGCTGTCTTTCCTTTTAGTGTCATCTCTGATCCCTTCTTGTTTCAGCAAAACTATGGCAATTCTTTGAATGAATAAGCTTATGTCATTCATCTATGTATTTCTCATGCTGTTCCTTCTACTCTGAATACCCTTGTGCTCCCATCCTGGTCCTAATTTTCTCAAGATTAAATTTGAGCTTCATATTCTCCAAAGCACCTTCTCAATTGCTGCACTTTGCGTCCCTCATTTGTCCTCCTACTTTATCTGGTATATGCCTTTATCCTTTTAAACTGAATTTCATTTTAATTGGTTATTTTCCTCACCAGACTGTGATTTTCTTGGCAACTGAACCTTTCTTATATATTTCTGCTTCCTTCATTGCCTAGTATGGTGCCTGATATACAGTAAAGCTCAATAAAATATTTGTTGAATAAAATGAACAAGTGCTTAGATGAATGAATGTTAGCCCTACTCTGATAGTAATGAAACTCATGGAATAGGGCTACAAGACCAGAGTAAACAGCATTCCATGAAGGGTCATAATGTGCAGACAATGACAATTACAGGCTGCAGTGTCTCCACAGGGCAGTAAATGTTTATCTGCCAGAAGCCCAAACCAAAATGTTAAGCTCCATCTACGTAATCTTCTCAGAAATTCCAGGCAATTTTAATATTTCCATTAACCAATAGATTTTTGTTTATCTCTCAAGTAATATTTCAAATTACAAAAAAACACAAGACGCTACCTACATGGAATTCTCATTTTACAGATTAGGAGACTGAGGTTATTAGACATTCCAAAAACTTTCTCTAAGGTCATGCAGTAACTCATTAGCAGCAGAGCCAAGAACAAACACATCTCAAGTTTCATTCTCCTATGTGGTTTCCATGACACCTCAATGCTTTACCATCAGCACTAATGACGTTCTCTATAATGTGGCTCCCAGACTGGAGGTGTCTCTCCAGGCAAATGCTCCACAAGGTAAGAATATTCCTCTGACAAACTGCAGATCACAATAACTATCTTGTACATTTTTTCTTGAAGGAGCGGTAATTTTACCCTGAAAGAGTCCCTGAGTTCCCAAAAGAGAATTCAGACCACAGAAATGTTTACACAGCCAGATACAAAGATCAAAAGAGATAATTCGATTCAAACAAATTTTCATGTGCAAACAGGAAAAATGAGGCTGACAGGTGGAGGAAGAGACTTGCCTAAGGTCTTACTGCAACCTTAGGGACAAAATCTAAATCAGAAATCACGTCTAATAATTTACAGGTTTAAGCAGTGTTCACTGAAGTCGTTGTTCACCAGGCAGAAATGACAACCCCATAATGACCCTAGATAAAGTATCCACACACTAATGCCTCATTTACATAAATTGTTCCTTAATGTCCACTCTGTATATATCACCCTAAGCCTCTGGCTTAATTAAAATAATTCAATGTTAGAATTTCCCTAAAAGTTTGAGTGGACTTACCTGAATTATAAGCTTGCCTCTACTACCTACTAGCTTTGTGACTTTGAGCAAGCTGTTCAATCTGTCTTGCCTCTGTTTCTTCATATTTAACATATATAAAAACAATACTGTCTCATGAGAATATTGAATTATCCTATGTAAAAGGCTGGTCCCTGGTACAGAGTAAGTGCTAAATAAATGCCAGCTCTTATCACTAACTCGTACTCCTAACTTTAGAACCATATGATTTTGTGCTTAAAAATCTGTTCTGTTCTAGCATGGCCAGGTTATTTTATTTTTCTAAATTTCCATTTGGTCATAGGTTTATTGGAGATAATAGTACTTATGAGGAATTTGTGAGGATTCATGCACATGAAAGTTATGTCAGTTACTTACCTTTCCCTTTTCTGTTCCATATTATTTTCTAGAAAGTCTACATATTGCCTTTCAGCAGAATTGAGTGCAGGAGCAATCTCCTTATTTTAAAATCAGGGCATTCCGAAATCAACTATCATCATCATTATCATCAGCAAGAAACCACTCAATCAGAACTCCAGAAGATTTGATTTCCTTTGGCCTCCATCTGTACCTGATTTCATCAATTGCTCACCAACCATCTTGAAACTTAAATATTGTTCCTAGGTCTTTCACTGAGTACAAAAACAAACTTGAGTTTTGCCTATTCCTTGAATTTCCTTTACTTTCCACTTACCCCTCAAATTTCCCTCTTCCCTTTTACTGTCAAACTCCTTGACAAAATAGTTTCTCCTCTTTTTAGTCCCCCTCCAACCACTCATTTGTTCATTCATTCATTCTTCCACCAATTATAGAACACCTAATAAGTATGCAAGTCACTATACTAGGCCCTGGACATGCAAGACTGAACCACACTAAAATGGTACCTGCCCTCAGGAAGCTTTCAATGTACTGCAAATCTGATTACCATGCCAAAGTCACCTGAATTTTTCCTCTGAAACATACTGACACACACTGAAAAAATTCTAACCATGATCACCAGCGATCAATTTACCAAGGACAAACTTTATTTTTTC
This sequence comes from Sciurus carolinensis, assembly GCF_902686445.1. Taxonomy (NCBI): domain Eukaryota; kingdom Metazoa; phylum Chordata; class Mammalia; order Rodentia; family Sciuridae; genus Sciurus; species Sciurus carolinensis. The sequence goes on from NC_062232.1 coordinate 50,090,274, forward strand.
TTAATATTTAATGCCCTTTGCTTTCTCACAGACTTTGATATTCCTGACCTGTATAATCTTTTGAAAAACTTTTTCTTGTTGGCATCATGATGCTACAACCTTGCAATTCTCTGATCATTTTTTGCCATCACTGAGACCTCTTTTAATGCTTAGCCTCTGAAATCTCAGTATTCCACCAAGGTTCTGGCCTTGCAAGGTATCCCTCCTCTCATTCATTCCCATGACTTTAACTATCAACTCTAGGTTCCTGAATCCCTTCCCCATAAAATGAACTTCAAACCTCTCCTTTACATCAAGATTCTCATTTTAGAATTTATTTTAAATTGAAAGATAATAATTATGTGTATTCACATAATGTTTTGATCTATGTGTACATTGTATTCAATGAATATAATTCATGTATGCATTGCCTTATCAATGTTTCAGTTTTTGTAGAGTAAACATTAAAATCTTTAATTTTTGAAATTTTTTGAAATATGTAATACATTATTATTAATTTTGATCACCACATAGTCCAAGGGATTACCAAAACTTATTCCTCCAGTTTAGTAACTGAAGGATCAAAGTCTCTCATTTCCTCATCCTGCCCCAGCCTCTGGTAATCACATTTTTACTCCCTGTTTCTGTGGGACTGACTTTTCTAGATTCCATATGTGATAATATCTGGCAGTTCTCTTTCTGTTCCTGACTTATTTCACTTAGTTTAATGTCCTCTAGTTCTAATCATGTTCTTGCAAATGACATAATTTCCTTCTTTTTAAAGGCTATGGAGTATTTTAACTGAAGATAAGAGAACTCTACCTGGGTGTTCCATTAACCTCTCAAAATAATATAATCCAAATTCCAAGCAAATAAATAATTCTCCTCTCCATCCCAAATATGTTTATTCTCTTGAATTTTTCCAGTTCTACAATTAGTGAGATGGTATCACCATTCTTTCTAATAAACAGAATCAAACATGGGATCTTCATTCTGATCAGTCACTTCTGCCTCTATTTCATCAGTTACCAACAGTGCCTCTCAAACCCAATCCTTACATAACCACTGTTGCTTCTTTACGTCAGAACATTATTAGCTCTCTCATGGACTACTGACTTCTACCATTAGAATATAGTCTCTTCTTACCAATTTAGTTTGTATCAGGGCCTGGCTATGAGCATGCCTAAAATGATATCATGACTATGACACCTATCCCACCCTCAAAACTTTTTATTCCATTTTATGAATTTTTATATCCATTTACTGGTGTGTAAAAATCAAATCCTTTAGGAGAACATTTACCTGAATTTGGCTTGTTTTAAAATTGTGGTATACTATAAAAAGGACTCACTAGTCCTCAACTGACTTGATGTCTTCCTGCCCAGATGTCTGGAGAGAATAATAGCTTCCATTATCTTTACCTACTTGGCACTGGAACACGGAATATGAGTTAAATTATTTTCTTCATTAAGGACATCATTAAATTCAGGCTCAGGGAGGAGAGGTATTTTACATATAGATTTGAGGTCAAGTCTAATTACATTAAACCAGTGCCCTTTTAATGGCACTCCCAAACCAATTGTAGGAATGTACAGAAGAAAAATAAATAGGTGAATGCAAGGGTTTTGGTAATATTATATTTCTTAGGTTAAGTTGAGGTTTTGTGCACATTAGTATTATGTTTCATTAAGTATTGTACATTCCACATCAAATACTGCACAATAAAAAATTTCACAGAAACACCTTAGATTTGTTCAGTGCCTGACAAAGAATAGGTGATTAGTACATTTCTACTGAATAAAAAAGAATGAAAGAATATATGATTAGGTTCATAATCAGAATTGAAATGGGAAAGAGGAAGGCATGACATGAGGAATTTCTAGGCAGTCATGTTACTCTTAGACAGGTACATACATAGCTTTGGGTGATACTATGGGTCTGAATATGGCTTATTCATAGCCAAGTTCCACATGTTGGAAACTTGGGTGTAATAGATAGTGGTAGAACCTTCAAGAGGTGGGGTCTAATGGGAAGTCCTTAGGTCACTGGGAGTGGAAGCTTGGTATCATGTGATCCACTGAATATTCAAGAAAGAGTTGTTATAAAGTTATAAAGGATAAAGTCTGGAACATTTCAGGGAGATAGCAGAAGGAAGTTAGGCAGTAACCCCAAACTTTGCACAGCATAAAAAGGAGGCAGGGAATAAACAGCTGACCAGAGAGGTGGGTGAGAGAATAAATGTTTTAAGACCTAATATTTGACAATCTGAGACTTGGAGAGCCTTCAATATCAATATCAAATAGGGTATCAAATATCAAATCAATACAACACATTTGATTGTATTTCTTCAAATGTTCAAGTTTGGTTACCAGAGCAGAAAATAAAGACAGAGTTCCTTAACCTCAAATCTGGAACAGGGTGGGGGAGGGGGATCAGAGTGAGACAGAAGGAGAAGAAAAGGACATAAACTCACTTCCTTAATGAGAGCTGGAAAGAAGAGCAGACAAGATTAGAATGGGACAGGAGCAATGGAGTCAGTAAAGAGGATTAAGCAGTTTACCTAAATTGTTGACTGAAAACCATGACTGTCATGGCAGCCACTTTGTGGAGTCCACAGCTGGCTAACCTCCCAGAAGAAATTAAATCAACACAGCATCTCCCCACCATTGCATATCAACAAATAAAATGAGGGAGTACTTCTGCAGTGGAATGTCTTAATAATCTAGAAGGAATTTGTAGTGGGATCTCTACTAGACAAAAGTTGCTGAAGTTCCCGTCCCCTCACCAAGGACAAGCGGTGGGTTGGGTGTAGCAGAACCAAGAGCTGGTCATTTCCAGGAAGTGTTAACCTAACCCGGGATTCTGTGTAGCCTCCAAGGAAACACAGGCAGAGATAGGAATGGATGCCCACGATTAACAATGGTGGGAAATGAGAACCCAGAATGGGATGGCTGTCTCTGCCCCAGGCAGCACAGGGGTACTGCACCTGTGATTTGAGGCCATGACTGGTGGGAACAAGGACACAGGTAAGACAGTTGTCTCTGTCCCAGCCTGCAGAGCGGATGAGTACTTGCAATTCATAAACTTGGTCAGTGGGACTTCAAACCAAGGCAGACAGGCTGAGTCTTCTTCCTGGTTGAAGGAATGATGCCCCTGCAATCTGTGGTGATAAAAGGGGCACACTTATGTATCACAGACCAATTAGAGAGAGCCCACAATCACAGGTCTTGTGCTTGCAGACAGTCACCAGGCTCTATGCCACTTTGAAGAGGGTCCTGTAGAGGGGAGCCCGTGTGTGATGTCTTGCTCTAGTCAGAGTGACAGCCTGCATTCTGTGTTCCTGCACACAATAGAAAAAGCTAACAAATGGAGGGGTGGGGAGGGGATGGGGGAAAGGGAAAATAACAGAATGAGACAAATGTCATTACCCTGTGTACATGTATCATTACACAAATGGTGCAAATCTACTTCGTGTACAACCAGAGAAACAACAATTGTACCCCATTTGTGTACAATGAATCAAAATAAAAAAAATTAAAAAAAAAAAAAAAAAAACTAACAGATGTAGCACCACATCCTCCAAGGTTCCAGCCTCAGACCCCTGGGCTGAAAAATGGAAAGAAGCTTGTGTGAGGTCCACAGAAAAGAGGGGAGTGTCTCCTGTGCCTTTGTGCCTTCTGAGGGATCCAAATCTGAAAAATGATGGACATTTTCTAAAGGTCCGAAATTCTAATTAAATTGAAACTAGGGGTGAGATGGAATCTTAGGGTGGTTTTGATTTGCATTTCTCTTATTACTAGAGATGTTGAACATTTTTCCATATGTTTGTGTTTGCTTGTAGATCTTCTTCTGTGAAGTGTCTATTCATTTCCTTAGCCCATTTGTCGATTGGATTATTTGCATTCTTGGTGTAGAGTTTTTTGAGTTCTTTATAGATTCTGGAGATTAGTGCTCTATCTGAAGTATGATTGGCAAAGATTTTCGCCCACTCTGTAGGCTCTTTCTTTGCATTGCTGATAGTTTCCTTTGCTGAGAGAAAGCTTTTTAGTTTGAATCTATCCCAGTGATTGATTCTTGCTTTTATTTCTTGTGCTATGGGAGTCCTGTTGAGGAAGTCTGGTCCTAAGCCGACATGTTGAAGCTCTGGACCTACTTTTTCTTCTATAAGATGTACGGTCTCTGGTCTGATTCCGAGGTCCTTAATCCATTTTGAGTTTACTTTCGTGCATGGTGAGAGATATGGGTTTAGTTTCATTCTGTTGCATATGGATTTCCAATTCTCCCAGTACCATTTTTTGAAGAGAAATGCAAATCAAAACCACCCTAAGATTCCATCTCACCCTAATTAGAATGGCGATTATCAAGAATACAAGCAACAACAGGTGTTGGCGAGGATGTGGGGAGAAAGGTACACTCATACATTGCTGGTGGGGCTGCAAATTAGTGCAGCCACTCTGGAAAGCAGTGTGGAGACTCCTTGAAAACTTGGAATGCAACCACCATTTGACCCAGCTATCCCACTCCTTGGCCTATACCCAAAGGACTTAAAATCAGCATATTACAGAGATACAGCCACATCAATGTTCATAACTGCTCAGTTCACAATAGCCAGATTGTGGAACCAACCTAGATGTCCTTCAATTGATGAATGGATAAAGAAACTGTGGTATATATATACAATGGAATATTACTCAGCCATAAAGAATGATAAAATTATGGCATTTGCAGGTAAATGGATGAAATTGGAGAATATCATGCTAAGTGAGATAAGCCAATCTCAAAAAACCAAAGGACGAATGATATCGCGAATAAGTGGATGATGGCACATAATGGGGGGTGGGAGGGATTAGTGTTAGGGTTAGAGTTAGGGTTAGGGAGGGGGGAAAGAATGGAGGAAGGAAGGACTGTATAGAGGGAAAAGAGGGGTGGGAGGGGTGGGAGGGAAGGGAAAAAATAACAGAATGAATCAAACAGCATTACCCTATGTAAATTTATGATTACACAAATGGTATGCCTTTACACCATGTACAAACAGAGAAACAACATGTGTCCCATTTGTTTACAATAAAATAATTTTAAAAAATTGAAACTAGGAAGATTCAATAAGAATTTTCTTCATCATGCATGGTTTACTATAAATAGCTCTAACTTTGAGCATGTATTATTTTTCATTTTGATTTGATATCTGATACCCTATTTGATATTGTGCCCTCAACACATTTGATTGTATTTCTTCAAATGTTTTAAAACATTAATTAGAATCATTCTACCTTTGTTTTCCTAGGTCAGGCTTACATTTGCTCCTCTGGAGGCCCCCCATTTTTCCTCTTATATTTTCTGCTTTTCTTCAAATCCCCCTTCATCATTTTATTTCTTCTTACCTTGGTTGGTATTATTCTTTTCTATTCTTCTTTCTCTTTTCTTTTGTGCATTTTTCTCTCTTCACTTTTCAGCCTTCGTATAATATAATAATTTTCTATCTTTATTACTTAATTTTCAAACCATTCTGAACATTACTACAAGTTTATACCTGGATTAGAGAAACACTATCCAGGTATAGAGAAAAATATCAACAAGTTTTTATTTTTTCTAAGGTTGAATAATATGTGGCTTTACTCTGAAGTGATCGTAAAAATTAGGGTTATTGTCTTCTCTCAAAGTGGTTCTGATACTGGGTACAGTAGAGAACACACATTGAGTGAAATTATCAAAATCTGGATATTTACGCAGTTGGGGCTTTTGAGAGAAAGAAGCTCAATAAATAGTCTCCTGCATTAAAGATGTGAGAATCATCCCAGTAGATGGGTAGAACTAAGAACAATGTGAAAAATCCAGGGAACAAACCACACCAAATAGCCCACAACACTTCAACAAATGTTCCTATTGACACTACGATGGAGGAAATTGAGAAAGAATTTAGAAAGTTCATACTTAAAATGTTCAATGAGCTAAAAGAAGATGTAAGGAATGAACCTGGAGAGAATATACAGGAAGTGAAAGATCATTTTAATGAAGAAATGGAGATTATGTAAAGGAACCAAGCAGAAATCCTGGAAATGAAAGAATCAACAAACCAAACTTAAAAAGTCAATGGAAAACATCACCAGTAGATTAAATCACTTTGAAGGTAGATGCTCAGGATTTGAACACAAAGAATATAATCTTGAATATAAAGTTGAGAATAAAGATGTTAAGAGACCACAACCAGAATATTCAAGAAATCTGGGATAACACTAAGAGACCAAATTTAAGAATCACTGGGGCAGAAGACTTACCAGGACTGATAAGTAATTTCAGTCCTGGTGATGGGTATGGGATTTTATGAATGTAGGCCTTCCTGGTTCAGGATTTTTTCAGAAACTGAGGAGATTCAAGAATTTAGGTTATAACTCAGGATTTCAACTGTCTGGACTATAGGGGATAAGGAAGTCTGAATTCCATGGCAAGTGCCTAATATGGGCAAGGCAGTGTGCTAGTGTAATATTATGTTCTGCTAGATCTTACAAGAGATCCAAAGAGCTGAGTCTGCTGCCCTCACAAATTATATTTTTAGCCAAAGGGAAAAGACAATATATACATAAAAAGATATCCTGAATGCCACGTAAGTGATACAGACAGTGAGTGGTTCACACACATCTTCCACACTCTCTGAGACCAATTTTCCACCATCATTTTAATCAGGAAGATTCTTTGTTCACAGTTATAGTCTCCTCTATAGCCTTTTATGTAGCCCCTTTTGGAAAAAGAAGAGGGCATTAATGAAACCAGGAGGCACTACGGCTTAAATAGGCATTTCCCAGGGTGGTTGGGTACGTGGATTGAGACTCTTGAATACTCTTGTCAGCTTGGTTTGTTTTAAAAGTTTCTATTTTTTTTAAGGAACCAGAACATTTTGTCTCCAATTCTTTAAACTCTGTCAGAAACCTGGCATGTAGCAATCATTGTCAGCTTGTCACATGTACCTGAAAGAGATTCATAGGATAGCAAGTTTTACATATGTCAGGAAAAGGAACTCATTTTCAGACTTATAGTATCTAATATGTGAAAATTCATGAGCATCCAAAAATGTAAGAAACAAAATTACAAAGTCAAGAGAAATGTTAAGGAATAATAAAAATACCTAGAAAGGTGGGGGAGCAGACATTGTGGACCACATGTGGAATATGAGTCAACAGTGGTCATTAAAAGAAACAAAAAGATGCTGGGATCTGCAAAATAATTGAGCATTCAATAATCAGAAGCAAAACCAAATCATGACACAAATGGAAAGGGCCATTTACAGATACGGGAAATGAGGACCGGAAGGGTGACAAATTTTGTCCAAGGCTTAAGAGTAACCTAACAACGGAGTCAAACCTAGACCCTGAGTTTTTAACTCCCTGACCTATGTTTATTTCATTATATCAGGTAATTATTTTAGTATGTATTTTTCTTCACTCAAAGTTTTGTAAGAATGTCACTGTATCTAGTTTTATTTCCAAGTTGCTGAAAGAATATTGTGAATATGATCCAGAAAAAAAAAAGACCTGATTAAAGGAGTGGAAATAATTGTCTGGTAATCTAAAGTAGTTTAGGCTACTCTACTTGAAAGGGAAGGAAAAGGAGGAATGCACATGTTAAACATATTTGTTGATTTTGTAATAGTACATTCTACAATAGGAATTTCAAAAGGGATAGAGTGAGCTGTGACCCAAAAGGAAGTAACACTGAGTAGTTGTGCCTGTAGGACACAACTGTGAGGAAGTGAAGAAGACTAAGGCATGGGAAACAGGCTGAGACTGATACTCCCTCCTGTCATTGCTTACACTTCCTGATTAAGAGATATTTCTTCAACTTCTTATGAAATGGATCATTGATGGTTAATTCTGAGGACAGCAGTGATACCAGACTACATGCCAGCAAGACACAGATTTCAACCAGATTTTAACTGGTTAAGGACAATTTTCCTTTTGAATCCTCTCAGGCCCCTAATACACTGGTGTCTGTATAGCACAAACCATGTTCTGCTCATTGTCCCTAATATCTCACTCATAACTTTTCCTTACATCTGGTTCTTCTCTTCCTTTGGAGTAATTTTAATCCTTGTTGAGATAGTCATTGAATACATGTGGATTACACAAATATTTTATTTAAAACTTCATTCTTGGTCTCTGTCTTAGTGGTAGAGTGCTTGCCTAGCATGCATGAGACCCTGGATTTGATTCTTAGCACCATGATAAAAAAGCAAAATAAAATTTAAAAAACCTTCATTCTTGTGAGTCTGCTGCCTAGAATAACAAATAGTCACAGCCTGCAAGAGTCAGGATTTCCATCTTCTTTCAAGTATTTGGTGATAAAAACTGAGAACATTACATGGTGTAGCTATACCAGCACGCCTACAGTATAATATGACCCTTAAGTAAGATTTGGTTAGAGACACATTTAGTATTCATAGTCTTAGTTTGGGGAGACAGCAGAATAAATGATGTGCTCCCAGGGCTGAAATTAGAACCCGTGTGGTTCAATATTTTAATTAAAGAACAACATATGATGGATGGTGACAGATATATCAATGGCAATCAACTAAATTATAATTGCATAGGAGGAACTTGAACTTCTAATTTTGCATGTTTTAGCCTGACTAATCTGAAAATACCACTTTCCTCATATCATTGCTCTGATAAAGAGACTACAATGAATTCCTAAATGTTGGTACTTGAAGAGTAAACGCTGCCAGTATGTGTAGTTTCTTCATAACCTATCTATATGCCACTCATAAAATTTATATTTTAATTTAATTATCATATATTACTTATGCATATTAATGGGGTTCAGTGTGATATTTGATTCATGCATATAATATGCACTGATCAAATACAGCCTCCCTTTATCCACCCACCTCCTTCCCCTTCCCAACCATTATTAATATTATTTATTTAGGTCAACATTTTTTTAACTTCCACATTTGGGAGATAACATGTGTTACTTATGGTTCTGGTGTCTAGCTTACTTCCCTTAATGCAATATCCTCCATTTACATCCATTTCGTTGCAAATGACAAGATTTTATTCTTCTTTATGACTGAATAATACTCTATTGTGTATATGTACCATATATTCATTTGTCCATTGATGGGAAGCTGGGTTGATTCCATATGTCATTTATTGTGAATAATGTTTCAATAAGCAAGAGAATGAAGGTATCTCTTTTGTTTGCTAATTTCATTTCCATTGGATATATTACCCAGAAATGTGATAGCAGGATCGTATGGTATATTACTTCTAGTTTTTTGAGAAACCTCCCTTCTGTTCTCTATGATAGTTGTACTATTTGCATGTTTGTCAACAGTGTATGAGAGTTTTCTTTTCTCCAAATCCTTTCCAGCATTTGTTACTTTTGGGTAACAGATATTTTTACTGGGCAAGAGGGGGATAATTTTGATTTGCATTTCTTGGATGGCTAATTATATTGAGCACTTTTTCATATATTCGTTGTCCATTTGTATTGCATCTTTTGAGAAGTGTCTATTCAGAACATTTCCTATGTTTTAATTGGATTACTTATTTTGTTGTTGCTTGAGTTCCTTATATATTCAAAACATTAGCCCTTTGTCAGATGAATAGTTGGCAAATATTTTCTCCCATTATGTTGGTGTCTCTTCAGTGTTCTAATTGTTAACATTGCTGTGTAGAAGATACTTAGTTTGATGTAATTCCATTTGTTTATTTTTGATTTTGCTTCCTCTGCTTTTGGGGTATTGACCAGAAAATAAGTGCCTATACCAATGTCTGGAAGTGTTTCCTTTGTTTTATTCTAGTAATTTCAGATCTCAGATTTAGGTCTTTGATCCATTTGAGTTTATTTATGCATGGGGAGAGAGGTAGGGATCAATTTTCTATCTTCTACAAATGGATAGCTAGTTTCCCCAGCACTATTTATTGAAGAGTCTATCTTTTCTCCATGAATGTTTTTGGCATCATTGTGGAGAATCAGTTGGCTATAGATGTATGGATTTATTTGTAGATTCTCTATTTTGTTCCATTGGCCTGCATCTATTCTTATGCCTGTACTATACTGTTTTGTTTACTATGTCTCTGTTTTATATTTTGAAATCAGGTATTGTGATGCCTCAATTTTTGTTCTTTTAATTCAATATTTCTTTGGCTATTTGGGGCTTAATTTTGCTTCTATATGAATTTAGGATTTTTTCTAGTTATGTGAATAATTTTGTTGCTATTTTGATGGGGATTTTATTGAACCCCTAAATTTCTTTGGGCAGTATGGGCATTTTAACAATATTAATTTTTGTCATGAGCATTGGAGGGTTTTCCATTTTTGTGTTTGTTTTCTTTTACTTTTTATCAATGTTTTATAGTTTTCATGGTAGGGGTACTTCACTTCCTTGGTTAAAATTATTCCTAGATATTTTATTTTCAAATATTCTCATCAAGACACTTGTGGTTGGAAATAGATAATATATTTATCTCAAGTGGGATATTTCACTCCCTCTAGGTATCATTAAACCCTGAAAATAACAAAAAAACAAATAGAAGAAAACTCGGGGAGGTGGTGAAAAGAGGTAAAAAGAAAGTGGTGAAAAGAGTTCATTTGGAACTCCTGTACTGAAAAAAATAGTGGGTTTATCTAATACCGTATCCCCAGTCCAACAATATAATACTCCCCAGGTTGTTTAATTTCTTCCTCAGAACAAATTGAGTACATCCTACAACAACAGGTAAGTCTGAAATTATTTTCAAGCAGGTGTGTCAATCTTAATCTACCAAGAATCATATCCAACAACAGGGTCTTCCAAAAGTGAAAGTAGAATAAAGACATACCTAGATAAATAAAACAGAAAATCTATTCCTATCTGAATCACCTCGCAAGAAATACTATAGTATGTTCTTCACACTGAAAGCAAGTCACCTCAGGCAACAATTCAAATCCATATGAGAAAGCAAAAGCACTGGAAAAGGAGATTTTATAGTTATAAGAAATGATATAAATGCATATTCTTCTTCTTTATTTTAAAATTGGTGTGATTTCATCTCACCTCCATTAAAATGGCAAATATCAAGAACATAAATAATAATAAATGCTCTTGGAATGGACCCAACTTTTGACCCAGTTATCCCACTCTTCGATTTATACCCAAAGGACTTAAAATTACCATATTACAGTAATGCAGCCACATCAATGTTTATAGTAGCCCGATTCACAATAGCTAGATTGTGGAACCAACCTGAATGCCCTTCAACAGATGAATGGATAAGGAAACGGTGATATATATACACAATGGAATATTATTCAGCCATAAAGAAGAATAATATGACATTTGCAAATAAATGGATAATATCATGCTAAGTGAAATAAGTCAATCCCAAAAAAACAAAGGCCGAATGTTTTCCCTGATAAGTAGATGATGATATATAATGGGTTGCGGGGGGAGTGACAGAGGAATGGAGAAACTTTAGATTATGTAGAAGGAAATGAGAGGGAGGGGGGATATGAAAAATCATGGAATGAGACAGACATCATTACCTTATGTACATGTATGATTACACAAATGGTATGAATCTACATCGTGTCCAAACAGAAATTAAATGATGCATCTCACTTATGTACAGTGAATCAAAATGCAGTCTATAAAAATTTTTAAAAATAATTTAAAAAATTAAAAACTAAATAAAAAATAATAATAAATGCTGGCAAGGAGGTAGGGGAAAACCTACAATCATACATTTTTTGGTGCAACTGAAAACTAGTACAGTCTCTCTGGAAAGTAGTATGCAGATTCCTTCTAAGACCTGAAGGGGAACCACCACATGACCAGCTATCCAACTCTTTGGTATATATCCCAAAGGGCAGAAATCAGCATACTATGATGACAACTCCCTTCCAATGGTTATAGCACCACAATTTAAAATCATCAGATTATAGAACCAGCCTAGGAGTGAGTTAACAGATAAATGGATAAAGAAAATATGGTATGTGTGAGCAATGGAGTTTTACTCAGATGCGAGGAATGAAATGGTGTCATTTACTGGTAAATGGATAGAGCTGGAGAATATCATGATATGTAAAATAAGCCAGACCCAAAAAGTCAAGAGTAAAATGTTTTCTCTCATTTGTGGACTCTAGTGAGAAATAAGAATTTTTAAAAGGGGGCTCTCATGAAAATAGAAGGGAGAACAGAGTATTAGAACAAGGGGATTCAGGGGGAGGGAGAATGAATGGGAAAGGAGAGGAACTGTGGAATGAAATTAACCAAATTATGCTACAGACATGGTTGAATATATTATAATAAATTTCACTTTTTAAAGTTGCACCAATTAAAAAATAACAATGTTATATGCATTTATTAATTTGTTAAAATGAACCCTACTGCTAAGTATAACTATAATTCACTAAATAGAAACATTTAAAATTGTGTGTCTGGGTGTGGTAGTTCATTCCTGTAATCAAAGCTATTTGGGAAGTGAAGGCAAGAGAACTGCAAGTTTGAGACCAGTCTTGAGACCCTGTCTCAGAAATAAAAATGAAAATGCATGGGGATGAAGTTCTTGAGACCCTGTCTCAGAAATAAAAATGAAAATGCATGGGGATGAAGTTCAGTGGTAAAGTACTTCTGTTGCATGTGCAAGGTCCTGGATTCAATCCCCAGCACAATTGTATACAATACAAATTGCAAAAAATAGTATTATGTGATATATTGTTGGGTATTTAACATGGTAGAAATATGTTTGTCAATAATAGCATAAAGAACATGAATGGGAACAAACCTGTAAGCAGCTGGCAAAGTGGCTATAGACAGTATTGCAAATCCAAGAGAACACTGAAAAGAATCAAAAATGATAAATAAGAAGGTTAATATAACAAGTGCTATGAGTATATACTTAGTCTATCTCCTCTCAGTTTTTTAAAATGACATATGATTTTAGAAAGTATTGATTATAACAATGTTGTTTATTTTAACATACATAGATACAATATGTACAACAAAAATAGTGCAAAAAAGGACAGAGGTAATATAGAGGATTAACATTTCCATATTTTCCTGGAATTAAGTTAGTATAAATATGCTGTTGATTTTGATGGTTGCAGTGTGTGTGATAAGCTCTAGAGGATTTATTATGGAAATAAATATTTTGAAGGAATGAAAATGTTACATTATATAACACTCAAAACTAAAGAAATCATAAAAGGAGAAACAAGAGAAAAAGATATGAGACTAATGGAGGACAAACTGTCAAGTTGTATTGGGTGTGGCAGTGCACACCTGTAAGTCCAGCTGCTCAGGAGGCTGAGACCAGAAGATTGCAAGTTTCAGGCCAGCCTCAGAAACTTTGTGAGACCCTGTCTCAAATTAATAAATGAAAAAAAAAAATGGTCTGGGGATATAGCTCAGTGGTAGAGCACCACTGGGTTCAATCCCAGCACCAAACACACACACACACACACACACACAAAAAAATAAATAAATAAATAAAGTAAAAGAGCATATGCAAATCAATTATAAGAATAATATTAAATGAAAGTGTATTAGTGTATTATGTAGTCCAGTCAAATGGAGATATTTTCAGATAGGATGAAAACCAATATCCAACTATCTCATGTGCATAGGAGGCACACTTTAGGTTCAAATATACCAATAGATTGAAAGTAAAATGATGAAAAAATACATCGTGCAAAGATAAACCACAAAAAATGTTGAAGGGTCAGTCAGACAAAATACACACTAAAAGAAAATACATTGTTAGTAAAGAGGAAAATTTTATAACAATACAACAATCAGTCCATAAGGAAGATTTAATAATTTTTAAGTTTATATACCTAATAACAGAACATCACAATACATGAAGCAAAAATCTGACGGAAATGAAGGGAAAAATAGACAATTCAACAATTAGAGTTAGAGACTTCAATTCTCTACTTTAAATGGTTGACACAAAAACTAGACAGAAGAGTAACAAGAAAATAGAAAACCATACTGTAAACCAACTAGAAATAATTAACTCTACCCAACAACAACATTAGGACTTACATATAAAGCACTCAAATTTTTTACAGTTCCCACCCAAGAGACTGGCTCCTAAATCACCTAGCTCTGGTAATGGACAGGGTTTCGCATTCTAGAGTTCCCCCAAATCAGAGAAAATTAAAATGCAATTTTACTTAGCCTTTTAAATTTAAATTTTTATTGGTATATTATAGTTATACATAATAGTAGGATTTGTTGTTACATATTCTTACATGCACACACTATAACAATATAATTTGTTCAATTTCATTCCCCAGTACCTTCCCTTACCCTCCCCTTCTTCTTCCCTCTGGTCCCCTTCCTCTGCTCTCCATGAGATCCTTCTATTTTCATGAGATCTCTGCACATACACTTTGTTTCCCCCTTTTCTCTCTAGTTTCCACATATGAGAGAAGACATAAGTCAAATGACTTTCTGAGTTTGGCTTATTTCACTTAACACAATGATCTCAAATTCCATCCATTTTCCTGATAGTGACATAATTTCATTCTTCTTAACTGCTTAATAAAACTTCATTATATCTCACACTTGCTTTATCCATTCATCTATTGATGGGCATCTGGTTTGATTCCATAATTTAGCTATTGTGAATTGTGCTGTTATTAATATTGAGGTGATTGTATTGCTATAGTATGTTGATTTTATTTCTTTTGGATAAATAGCAAGAAATGGTATAGCTGGTTCATGTGGTGGTTCCATCCCAAGTGTTTTGAGGAACCTCCATATTGACTTTCATAGTGGTTGTACTAATTTACAATTCCACAAATAGCATAAAAGTTTTCAAAAGGAAGTTTTAAATAGATGGACCAGCACTGTGTTTCAACCTTCCTGCATTCAGTGCAGACTGAACAGGCAATAATGCCCAGCATCTTGTTTCTCCCTAGAAGGCATATTTCTCCAGCTGCTATCTGAGGGTCCGGCCTCTAACTAAACTATGTTTGGGTACAACTTGGGCAGGTAATTAGTAAGACTTCTGGAGCCCGAAAGGCATGTAGACACATACCACACCTTCCACCCCAGTTTTATTCTGTGATAAAAACAGACTTTCAGCCCTTCCCTGGACAAAATTTATGTCTACATCCAGTACCTCAACTTTTTAGCTCTCATCTGTGATAAAACTTCTAAATAATCTATCTCTGGGAGTTAATGTGGCTTGGGCATTCATGAGTACCCCGGTACCACAGAAAACAGAGAATCCATTTGAAATTGGCATGGGAGCACAGTAATGGGAATTCCCTATAGTTTAATATAAAGTAAGCAGGTAAAATCTACCCAGTTCCAGGTACCTCACTGAAGGGGTTGACTACATACCTAATGTAGTAGTCTTAGCTACTTCATGTTATGCTTTTAATTAGCCTGAATCTAAAAGTTGATGTGCAGACAAATTGTAGCGCTCTGGGAAACTGACCAGGCATGTGGGCACTTCCCACAGCTCTCCTGACTCAGTCTAGTGACAGAACTAAGCCTCCAGCTAACTTGCCTGTCCCTGAGAGTTGATGGCATTTGATAGACCGATGGGAGCACCAAAGAGCAAAGTAGTGGGCTAAAAGAGTGTACAGTCTGAATATGAGTACAGGCATATGTCACATATCCTCTACCCAGTTTAACCAGAAAGAGTAGAATATATATTCCAGCACCCAGGTTTTCCAGAGTTAAGAAGGAATGGAAACACATACTTAGAACCCCTACTTTTCTACATACTACTGAAAAACTGTATTCTATCTCACAGGTCTTTGGGGGGGACTTATGAAATTTGACAGTCCTAATCTAGGGGGTCACTGAAATGAAAACACCAGTTTAAACAAACAAAAAATTTTGAGAGGTGTCCAGAATCTTTCACCAGGCTGACTGGTGAAGACCAAGCTCCAACACAAGCCCAGCCTGACAAGAATTAAAAGAGTAGCTGGTTTACCTAATGTACAGAAAGCAACAGAAAGGTCAAGGAAAATGAAGAAACGCAGAGATATGTTACAAACAAAACAAGATAGCCAGGTATGGTAGCACACACCTGTAATCCCAACTGCTTGGGAGGCTGAGCAAGGAGGATCATGAGTTCAAAGCCAGCCTTAGCAACTTAGGAAGACCATGTCTCAAAATAATAAAAGGCCTGAGGATGTGGTTCAGTGGTTAAGCACCCTGAGTTCAATAATCCATGGTACCAAAAGAAAAAAAAAGATAAATCTCCAGAAATCAACCCTAATGAAATGGAGATATGTGATTTACCCATTAGAGAATTAAAAATAACAGTAAAAAGATGTTTACTGAGATCAGGAGAGTAATATTTGCACAGAGTAAGATTTTTAATAAAGAGATAAAAATATTTTAAAGTATCATGCAGAAAAATCATTAAACTGAAGCATATAATAACTGTACTGAAAATTTCAACAGAGGGATTAAATAACAAGCTAGATCAAGCAGAATCAAAGACGAGTCATTGGAAATCACCCAGTCAGAGGGAAAAAAACAATGAAACAATGAGAAGAAAAAGATAGCTTAAGGGACTTTTGTGATGCTATCAAGTGAACCAAGATACACATTATGGAATCCTCAGAAATAAAGGAAAGACAGTGACAGTAAGATTATTCAAATAAATAATTGCTGAAAGTTTCCCAAACCTGAGGAAGAAAATAAACACCCAGATGTAGGAAATTAGCCTAAATTGGGACATTCAGATGTATGCCCTTGAGTTTGGTTAATTTTACATGGTCTCAGCTGGCCTCTTTATAGAAATTAAAATGCAGATTCTATATGGCATGTATATGGAATGGAAAGTTACCCAGAATAGGCAAAGAAAAATTTAAAAAGAAGACAACTTAATTTTGAAACTTATTATACAAAAAATAGTCAAGACAGTGTGGTACTACTGTAAATACAAACATATATATCAATGGAATATAATTGAGATGAATACATGACCAGTGACCCTCCATGTCATGTATAACCACAATTAGAATAACCTAATTAGAATAAGTTATACTACACATATGCATAATATTTCAAAGTACAGTCTACAGTCATTTATATCTAAAAAGAACAAATGAAAAATAAATTTAAAAAAAGAACTAAAACCTTACATTTATGGTGAACTTATCATCACTAAGGTTGTAAATACAATTCAATGAGGAAACTTCTCTTTTTAATAAATAGTGCTAGGACAGTTGAATATCTGTTCAAAAGAATGAAGTTAGATCCTGATCTTGCACCATTGTGAAAGATAACTGAAAGTACATCAAAGAACTCCATACAAAAGCTAAAACTAAAAAGTTATTAGAATAAAGCATAGACATATGTATTCATGATCTAAAATTTGGTGATGGATTCTTAGATATGACACCCAAAGCACAAACAACAAAAGATAGAAGAGCTAAATTGTACACCATAGAAAATAACTTCTGTGCTTCAAAGGACACAATCAAGAAAGTGAAAGACAAACCAGGTGCAGTTGTCCACACCTATAATCCCAGCCACTTGGGAGGCTGATACAACAGAATCACAAGTCTAAGGCCAGCCTGGGTAACTTAGCAACCCTATCTCAAAACAAAGTTCAAAAAAGGGCTGAGCATGTAACTCATTGATAGAGTACTTATTTTGCCATGTGTAAGGCTTTGGGTTCAAACCCAATCCCCACATACACAAAAAAGAATCAAATCACAGAATAAAAAATGTGCACATCATATAAAAAGGACAAAATATCTGAATATACATTTTTCCACAAAGCATACAAATAACCAATAAGCACAAAAAGCTGATTAATATAATGAGCCATTAAGGAAATGTAGACCAAAACCACAATGAGGGGCTGGGGATTAAATTCAGTGGTAGAACACTTGCCTAGCATGTTCAAGGCCCTGGGTTCAGTCCTACCACTGATAATAATGATGATGATGATGATGATACTACTACTACTACTACTACTAATAATAATTAGTAGCAGTAGCAGTAGAGGAACAGGAAATGAAACACTTAGGTATAAGGCTAACAGATAACCTGAGGAGCTGTATAAAAATTACAAAATGATGGTGAAAGAAAAAAAAGATAATTTAAATAAATTAAAGACATATCATGTTAGTAGGTTGAAAGACTCAACATAAAGATGCCAGTTCTCCCCCAATTGTTCTATGGGTTTAAGATAATTCCTTTTACATTTCAAGCATGGTTTAGTTTGGGGTTTTGTTTGTTTGTGCACATAGATAAACTTACTTTACTGATTTTTTTGGTTGGTGTTTGTGTACGCACATGTGTGTGTGTGTGTGTGTGTGTGTGCGCACACATGTATGAGTGTTACCGAGGATAAAACACAGAGCCTCGTGCTTGCTAGGCAAGTGTTCTACCACAAGCTGAACTTATTTTGAAATTTATATGGAACAGTGCAGGCCCTAGAATCAAAAGCAATGTTAAAAAGGAAAGTGGGTGGAAACAGTCTGCCTGATATTAAAGATTATGTATCTATCAATAGTAAACAAGATAGTGTGGTATGTAGAGGGACAGATACTCTGATCTATGGAACAAAATAAAGAACCCAGAAATAGACACACACAAATTTGTTCAAGTGATTATTTATAAAAGTTATGAGTTTATTAGAAGGGCTAGGGAAAGGAAAATGGGCCTGCTCAATTGATTTCTGACCATTATTACTAGACAATTCCATGGAGGAAAGATAGGTTTTTTTTTTTGGTACTAGGGATTGAACCCAGGGGTGGGGCACTTAACCACTGAGCCACAGGCCCAGTTTGTTTTCTAAAAAGTATTTTATTTAGAGACAGGGTTTCACTAAGTTGCTTAGGGCCTCGCTAAGTTGTTGATTCTGGCTTTTAACTAGAGATCTTCCTGCCTTAGCCTCCTGAGTCACTGGTATTACAGGCATGCACCACTGCTCCCAACTAAGAAAGGTAGTTTTTAAACAAATGGCACTGCAGAAAATTTGGACATACACAGGTGAAAAGAATAAATGTTCACATAAACATTGTATCTTCTTTAAAACTAAACCAAAATGGATCACTGACTTAAATGTATAACATAAAACCATAAAACTCTTTGAAAAGAAAAGAGAAGAAATCTTGAGACTGTAGAGCTAGGCAATGTGTTTTTTATACAAAAGGAATGACTCATAAAAAAAGAAATTGATTAATTGAACCTCATTGAAATGAAATTGTTTTTCTATAAAAATCAATGTGTATGAATATAGAAGAGAAAATATTTTCAAGCTACATAAACTACATATCCAACAAAGGACTAATATATAGAATATAGAAAAACCTGTGAAAACTCAATATTAAAAAAGCAATCAAACCAAACATGGTGGCACATACCTGTAAAATCCTAGATACTTGAGAGGCTGAGACAGGAGGATTGAAAGTTCGAGGCCAGTCTCAGCAAACTTAGTGAAGCCCCAAGACTCTTTCTCCAAATAAGATATGAAAATGGGTTGGGGATGTAGCTCAGTGGTTAAGCACTCCTGGGTTCAATTTCTGGTACCAAATAAACAACAAAAAAAGAAATGCTATAATATCTTATTGATTTACTTCTATAGAAAAGCTAAAATAAAAGTATCAACTGCTGGTGAGGACACGAATAACCTAGATTACTCACACATTGCTAGTGGGAATGTGAAATAATACAGACACACTGCAAAAACAGATTGGCCGTTTTTTATAAACTAAATAGGTAACTACTATATGGCATAGAAATTGCACTCTGGGTCATTTATCCTAGACAATGGAAAAATTATATCCATACAAACATCTGTACATGAATATTCATAGAAGAATTATTCATAATCTTTCCAAAATGAAAAAATTAGAATGTTTAAACAAATTCTTTTAAAATGTTACAAAGGAATGCAACTCAGCAATGTAAAGGAATGAACTATTGATGCACTCAGCAACTTGAGTATTTCCCCAGGGAATTTTACTAAGTGAAATAAAGCCTATCCTTGAAGGTAACACTGTATAACTCAATCAATTTAATATTTCTGAACTGAAAAAATTAAAGAAATGGAAAGATTACTGGTTGTCAGGAATTAGGTACATTATGCTGCCAAATGGCAAGGGGTAGAGCATGGAGGGAAGTGGGAGGTGTGTTATTAAAGGCAACGTGAGGAATCATTAGTGATGAATCTGTTCAATATACATATGTGATTTGACTTTTTTAGAATTAAATACATGCACAAAAGTCAAAGTAAAATTAAAATGGGAAATCTGAATAAAATGGGTTGTTATCAATATGAATATCCAATTTTTGATATTATACTATAGTTCTAGAAAATGTTACCATTAGAAGAACAGGTAAAGTGTACATGGAACCTCTCTGTATTATTTTGAATAATTGCATGTGATTCTATAGCTATCTAAGTAAGTTTTTCAATTAAAAAATAACTTCCAACTTGACCTCCCCTGTTATGCCTACACCTATCTATACCTGTCTCCTCATCATTCACTACATGTGACATGATTGTAGCAGATCATTTGCCTTTAATAAAGTTCTTTTCTTCTTATAAATCTACCTGTTTCCTATACCTGGATTTTTCACCCTTTAATTAGTTATTTATCTAATTCATATTGTCCTTCAAGGCTCAATATCAGGATAGTGGTAGTCAAAAGGGTAAAAATCAGTTGGCGAATTGGTCTTCAGGACAACGTACCAACACATAGACTTAGTTACCATATTTGAGTTATCCTGTCTCATTGACTAGTTTTAAAAATTATTTTTAAAGTAATTTATATTTACTTTCTTTCCCTTCAGTATCTTTTAATTTATTTCCTTTATATTTTGATTTTTAGTGGTACATAAAAATTATTCAGAATGTGGATTTCATTTAGCCATATTCCTATATGTCTGTAACATAATTTGATTAAACTCTTTCCCCAGTACCTCCTCTCCTCCCTTCCTCAAGTTCTCTTCCTCTACCCTACTGGTCTCCCTTCTATTTTATGAGATCCCTTTTTTCTCTGTAGTTTCCACATATGAAAGAAAACAGATAACCATGGACTTTTTGAGTCTAGCTTTTCTAGCTTAATATAATGTTCTCCAGTTCTGTCATTTTCTTGCAAATATCATACATTCAAAGCAATCCCAATCAAAATACTAATGACATTTGTCAGAGAACAAGTAAAAAAAAGTTCTGAAATTCATATAGAAGAGTAAAAGACCCAGAATACCCAAAGCAATACTGAGCAATCACAATATCAGACCTCAAATTATACTAGAGAACTATAGTAACAAAAGCAGCATGGTACTGGCATTAAAAAAGAGACTTGTAGATGAGTGGAACAGAACAAAAGACATACAGACAACCCCACAAAGATACAGTCATTCAATCCTTGGCAAAGATGTCAAAAACATATGATGAGGAAAGGACAGTCATTTTGAAGAAAAGGCTGGGAAAATTGGATATCTACATGTAGAAGAATGAAACTGAATCCCTATTTCACCCTCCATAAAAGTCAACTCAAAATGGGTCAAAGATCTGGGATTAGACCAGAAGCACTGCAAATTCTCAGGAGAAAACATACGGAAAACACTCCAACATATATGCACAGGCAATGACTTCCTCAATAAGACTTCTATGGCTCAGGAAATAAGAAAGGGAATTAATAAATGGAATGGCATCAAACAAAAAAGCTGCTGCATAGCAAAGGAAACTATGGTTTGAAGAAAGCCTACATGATGGAAGAAAATCTTTGTTAACTTCTCTTTTGACAAAGGATTAATATCCAGAATATACAAAGACTTTTTAAATATTAACGCTAAAACCCCCAATTAATTGATAAGTAAATGATATTAATGGACACTTCTCAAAATAAGAAGTAAAAATGGCAAGCAAATAAGTGTAAAAAATGTTCAACAACTTGTCAGGCACAGTGGTGCACACCTGTAATCCCAGCAACTTGGGAGACTGAAACAGGAGGATTGTGAATTCAAAGCCAGTCTTAGCAACTGTGAGGTGCTAAGCAACTCAGTGAGGCCCTGTCTCTAAATAAAATACAAAATTGGCTGGGGATGTGGCTCAACGGTGTACTATCCCTGAGTTCAATCCCTGGTACCAAAAAAAAAAAGTTAACAACTTTAGATATCAGGGAGATTAAAGTTGAAACTGCACTGAGATGTCAACCCTCTAGTTAGAATGACAGCTATCATTAACACTAACAAAAATAAATGCTAGTGAAGTTGTGGAAACAGGGCTGGAACTCATATTTTGTTGATGGGAATATAATTTAGTATGGTCATGATGGAAATCCATAGGTTGGTTCCTCAAAAGAAGTTTTTAATTATTTTTATACCTTTATTTTATTTTTTAATTTTATGTGATGCTGAGGATTGAACCAATTGTCCCACATGTGTGAGGCAAGCACTCTAACATTGAGCTACAATCTCAGCCCAAGTTTTTAATTCTTAATAATTCTCCTGCTATTATTCTGCTTGTATGATCCCCAGGAACCTCAGTGTTGCTCTCTGTCAAAAGGTCCATCATTCTTATTGTCCAAAGTGAGCTTTATTCTGGTTTTGTCATTGTGCTATATTATTAATCCCCCTTGGCCTCTCTTGGCCTAAATTGTCTTTTGTTTAAAACAAGTAGAACCTCCATGGAACCTTCAAACTGAAATTCTACTTAAAGTGTTTTGTTTGTTTATTTGGTATAGGGGATTGAGCTCAAGGGTGATTTACCCTGAGCTAAATCCCCAGAACTTTTTTTTATTTTGAGAAAATATTTAATCTTAGAGATAACCAGTGTTCACTCTCCCATCTTGACCACTTACTAGGTTCCTTAGGCAAATTATTTAACTTCCCTATGACCCACTGAGCTCAAACATAAAGTGGGGATAATGATATTTTCTATCACTGAAGGTTGCTATGGGGAACAAATAAGATGTTTAAGTTAATACCTGACATTTTATCAGAATTCTGCAGCTTCAGTTTATTGTCATCATTTTTATTATTAACATCCTAAAGTGCCTAGCATAAGAAGCATATAATATCTAACACTAGATATAATGCTTCTACTAAGTGTCACATGTTGTCTATATTTTGTTTTAAACTTCATTAAATTTCTAAAATATTTGTATTTTTATCTCCCATTTTATAAATGAGGACCACAGACTTAAGAGAAATTATGTAACTTTCCCAGGTTTAAGCAGCCATTAAGTGATGGAACCAGGCTTGGAACTCAAGTTGACCTGACTTCAAAAATCTGTGCTCTTTCATAGTGACAAAAATGGCATGGTATCGGCCCCACAACAGATTTGTCAACCAATGGTAAGAATAGAAGACACAGAGACAAACCCACATGAATACAGGTACCTCATACTAGAAGAAGGGGCCAAAAACATGCAATGGAGAAAAGATAGTCTGTTCATCAAATGGTGCTGGGAAAACTGCAAATCCATATGTAGCAAAATGAAATTAAACCTCTATCTCTCAAGCTTCAAAAAAGTCAACTCAAAGGGGATCAAGGACTTAAGCACTAGAACAGAGATCCTACACCTATTAGAAGAAAAAGTAGTCCCAAATCTCCAAAATGTCAACTTAAAAACAGACCAGGTCTCAAAATAAAATAAAAACAGCTGAGGATGTGACTCAGTGGTTATGCACACCTGGGTTCGATCCCTGGTACCCTGCCCGCACCCCAAAATAAATAACCTATCAAGAGACTAATTGACAGATGGATATTTCATTTTCTATAATGCCACATGCAAGGTTATTTTAGTATATTCTAATAAATAGGTTTTTTTAGTCCTTATTCTTGTTATACTGAGCTAGCAATGTGGGTTGGTGGGTAAGAACCAGCCAGATAAAATAAACCTGAAGTGTCATATATTTAGTCAAATTATCAGTTATTTTATCTATACGCTGCCAGACTAGTAGCTGCAAACCTAATTTTCTATGACTTTAACCCAGTTGGTGGGCAGTGGGGGAGCAACAAGGAAGAAGCATACCAAAAGAACAGCAGCCCAGAGTTGAGGAAACCAGCAGACACAAAGAGCAAAAAGGACTTCTTAAACTCTCTCCTTCAACATCTGGTTGGATTGCTTTTTGAAAATAATTCCATTCTTGTACTTAAATAGTACTGAAATTTCACTATTCCTCATACTCTATCCCTCTTTGTAGCTGTTCCTTCCAGTGCTTAATAGGCAGAAATTTTTTTGTACCATATATTTTATCCTTTCATATTTATGTCCGCTTAATGGATTGTCCTCTCTTATGACACTTTACCACAAACCTTACCAAGGACTTGGTCTTGGTCACTTCAATATTTGTAAGGTGTAATCTGAAATCCACTGTCTCTGTTAGACAGCTATTGAGAAAAGCAAGTCCCCTTTTGGGGTTACTGCTTCTCAAAGTCAAGTACAGTATTTATCTTTTTATGTCCAGGTCATCTATAACCTTGTTGATATGTCAATCTCTATAGATTGCTGGTTATTTTAAGACACACACATAAAATAAAGAGAAATAAAAGAAAGAGAAACCTATTGTTCTTTTATCCCAATTAAGTCTCTAAATGTGCATTAATGATCTTATGGGTTCTCACACACTATGCCGAGGATTATGGAGAATGAGAGAGGCATGACATGCTGCTTCTTTCTCATTCCATGTGGGAATACAAAATTTACACTCAGGATAATGGCTGAACAATACAAGTCAGTACATGATGAAGTACCAAATGATATGGCAGAGATGCTAAGTGCTCTTGGAGTTCAAAAGGTGGCAATAAATGTAATCAGACAAGACTGCAAGGAAGAGTTAGTACTCAAAGAGGCACCATGTAGACTGGATTACAGTGCTGACCTGAAGTCTAAAAGTTGGGTTGATATAGGTTTGAATCTGAGCTGTAGGATCTTAGACAATTTTCCTTTCTACAAGTGACCATTTCCTCATTTGTACCGTGAACCTAGTTTGGATGGGCTAAATTTCAGGCACTAAGCAAACCATTGTAAATATGGGCCTGGATCCCGAGTGAAAGTTTAGATTTGATATCATGATTTCACAATCATTTTTGTACAGAAAATTAAAAAAAAACTTATGTAGATTTTCTACTAGAGGAAATCATACATTACCTCATTTAATCTTTTTAATGATCTTTTTAGCATGTTGTGGGTATTCACACATTTTGAGACCAAGGTCAGGAAAACTCAAACCCAAGTCTGTAGGACTCCAAAGAACTTTCTCTTTTTAAAATACTACACTAAGAAAGTGAATCAATTTGCCAAGGTAACAAGTGTGGAGGAATAAACACCTACACTGTGGAATCAAGTCTGAGGAACTGATAGGTAATGTGTAAGAAGAGGTAAATTAGCCAAATGATAGAGAAACATAGTCAAGGAGTTAGAAAAAAGCAAGGAAAAATTTGATCACATAGATTGTACTGTTGCCTATTAGAACCTATGTGGTCCAATACCCTAGATGGAGAAAATATACAGATTGGGAAACTGAGGTCCAGATAGAGGAACAGAATTGCCCAATGGAACTCAAATAAGGGAGTCTAAAAACCAGAAATATTCTTCAGTGTCAAATGTTATAGAGAGATGGAGG
This sequence comes from Sciurus carolinensis, assembly GCF_902686445.1. Classification (NCBI taxonomy): domain Eukaryota; kingdom Metazoa; phylum Chordata; class Mammalia; order Rodentia; family Sciuridae; genus Sciurus; species Sciurus carolinensis. Next base: position 50,115,799 of record NC_062232.1, read on the forward strand.
AGGATAAAGACAAGAGAAATATTGGTTATTAGGAGGTAGGGGAAAGAGGACAGAGGAAGAAGAACAGAATATACAACTGGGATGAGAAGGTAGTGGATGGTGAGGATTAGGAGCAGCTGGGATTAGTTTTAGAAGAGTCAAGCATCCCATACTGTGATGAATTAGTTTATAGTTCCCCATGCTTTATTCTCAAAAGGGGGTAAGAAAAGGCAGGGAATGAATACCTTCAAATTAAACCATTTTTATTTAAATTCTGTGGTTCACATAATTATCTCAATCTAGAACATGGACCTTAGAATCAAGAGACATCAGTTCGAATCCTGAATCTGTATTTTCTAGCTGGAAAATCTTAAACAGGTCCTTCCTCCCTCCAATTCAGTTTCCTCATCCATAAAACAGAGACGATAAATTTCAATTCATAGAGTTATAGAAGAGAAGCTAGGTTTTTATGGCATAGGGGATGTGAAAGTGCCTAGTCTGATGTTTGGCATATGGTAGGCAATCAATGAATGCTTATTCCTTTCCTGAGATGAACTTTTTGGATAGGATTTGTCAGGTCACAGTTCCTGAAAGTAATTAGGTGAAGTAGCTAGGTGATCTTCCATATCCCAATCTTTACCTATAAAGAAGATAATGAAGCCACAAACCCAAAGCTGCAATGTCGTCTAAGGAAGATAAATTAAGCCATAGTCATAGGAGTAATTTCCTTTGGAAAGGATTCACAAGAAATGCTAGTGAATCAAAGGCTATGGATGTTAGCAATCATAACCTTGAGCAAAGATTTACCTAGTACCCTAGGTGGGGAATGCTGGTTAAAAGTGATGTACATTGATTGAAAACAGGCTTCCTGGCCAAAGAAAGGAAACTAGAGTAAGGAAGGAAGACAGAGAGTAAAAATCTGTGCTTTTCTAGAACAAAAAGGAATTGACCTTGTATTTGTGGCTCTTGTTGGGGTCACTTAGGTAGAAGAAGCCCCAAGAGAAATCAATAGTGTTCCAGAAGCTAAGGAAGCACTATAGCACTATAGCACTATACATTTCTTGAAAGCAGACACAATTTCACTTTATATCTCCAAGACCTGGGATAATGGGAAGTACCCCCAAATTTTGGTTAACAGATTCAGTTTATTATCAGCACTAAAACAAAGAAAATGATTTTGTTCAATTTAAAAGTTCTATCAATACGGCTGACAAGCATAGATCAGATATTTTCCTTATTTTTTTTTTTTGAAGACAACAACATAGTCTTGAACACAGGACCAAAAAGAGAAAGCAAGTGGTAGTGGTTGGATGGAGTGAGGCAATTGAGAGACTAACTTGACTGACTAGTTTTGATGCACCATGTGGTTTTTACTGGCCCAATTATCTTCAAGAATCTGCATAATCCTCCCTATGTAGTAAATATAATTAATTTTGTTTCTCAAATAAGAATACACACCCTGAATGATGGAGTTAATTGTCCAAGATGGTAAATGACAGGTTTAGGATTTAAAAACTACAGATATGCCTGTCTTCTCTCTTTCTTTTATGCCTCACTGAAATCCTTCTGCAGGTTTGTTCTACAGAGAGATGTCATTGTATTTAGAGGTTGAGAGAATTTTAAGAGGTGCCAGACATTCAAAACAATTTACGATGGATATAGAGGAGTTAATCAAGCTACTAAAAATTTATCAGTAAAAGGTCATTCTGTGACTGGGAGAAGCTTTAAAGCACTAATTTCCTAGCCCAAAGGTGACTATTAGTAATAAGATAAATATTAGAGACACTTCTAACTTGGCAATTAAGGGGAGAAGGGTGAAGGAGATAAACACAGCTTGAAACCCTCTCAGAAATTCTTTGATTCAGTATCTGGGCCCCTGAATTATATAATTCCAGGGAGTTTAAAATGGGGCCATTTAGAGTTGGGTAAGATGGGCACCACTGAGAGGAATTCTTATGCTTCCCTCTCCACTATCTCTACCCTTCTAACTTTCCAATTCACCTCTATATTTCTTCCTAATGTGGAATCCAAAGGCCAAAGGGGCTTGAATCCTTTCTAAATCTTCCTCATGGAGCAGTTATTCAAGATCGACTTTCATATCTCCCAGATGGTCACTCCCACTTTCCCATCTCCCACTAACTTATTCTTCCATTGACTACCTGTGATGATTTAAAAACTCTAAGGCAGCTTGGTACAACAGAAAAAGAACCTTATATAGATTCATGTGAATCCTACATACATACTGCATGACTTACAGTAAATCATTCCACCTCTCTGAGCTAATTTTCTCCTCATATAAATGAGGAATATATTTACATCTCAGAGGATCAGTGTGTCCAGTACTTAATAGGTATTCAATAAGTACTAGTTCTTTTACTAGGCCCTAATTTGAAATATATCCTCTTATAATTTGTACTTATGAGTTCTTAGTCTTTGTGTGTCTTCTCTAGGTCCAACTCATCCAGCTACTTCAACATTCTCTCTCTACATATTTGCTCCCATGGACTTTATTAATAATGAAAAATTACCATGACTTAAGTGATTGCTAAATTCTGAATGACTATCCATATGCGCTTCCTAACACTACTACTGGAACTTATTGCTCCAAGTTCACCACTGAATGTTAGAGCTTTACGTGAATGTGATAAGAAAATTGGAGACCAGAGACACAAAGGAATTCCTAAGGTCACACAACCTTTTTGTGGAAGAACTAGTTCTATAACCCATATTTTTAGATTCCCAATTCAGAGCTCATTCTACCATAAAGCACTCTTGAGCTATAACATAATGCTTAAGATCATAGACTTTGGGAACCACACTTCCTTTATTCGAATTCAGACTCTACAACTTACAAAACTTTAGACAATTTACTTAACCTCTCCATTCCTCTGCTTAATAATGGTACTTCCATCTTAGAATTGTTTAAGCATTGAACCAAAAAAATTAAAAATATTTAGAGCTGTTTGTTTGCAATAATTATTACAGTTAATATTGCCTTCTCTACCTCCAACACTACCCCAACTTTGACTGCATCTACATATTAGGTCACTACTGCAACATTTCATCACTTATAACATTCTGGCTGGGCAATTATATCAAGACATGCTGCTAGGCATTCTGAAAACTGGAAAACTTTCCCTGTAGACAAGTTCTCACTTGTTATACCTAGACTGCTTTTTTCCATTTTATTTTTCCCTGCCTCTCCTACGCCCAAGCCTTATCCTCTTACTTTCACACTCGTTAGAGATGATCTCAATCTCTTCCACTTCTAAAGAAAATCCCCTTGATTATCTTCAAGATTCTAAATTTTCCTTTAGTTCCAAGAATTCAGACTCTGAAAAGAACAGAACCATCCACTTAATGGCCCTTCACAAACTTGAGGAGAAATATTAAGTTTTCTTAACTGGTTAATGCAGGCTGTGGTATAGTCATATGTTATTTTAGAACTCCGCTCCAAGAAAACTTCTTTCTATACAGCTCTACATGTCTTTTTCATGGAAAAATCATGATTCATTGCTCTCTGAGTTGAAGAACTCAAGCCTTTTACACTTGTTGATTTTCTTTAGCTTCCTACCCTCTGATATTAAAATTCTTTTTTACCTACTGTTCAAATTTCAGAAATCATTTTACTCCAAAAGCTTTGTTTGTATGTTGTCACTTGATCTAGCTTCCCTGACTCCAGACAGTAAAATGGAAGGTGGGTGGTATACTGGTGGAGTTCTGTAATTCTAGCCCTCCTCAGCACCTTAGAAATAGCTATCAGGCTCTTTAGTCCATAAAAAAAAAGGAAAATACATTTGCAATTATTCATGTGTTTGCATAATGCTAAAGATACACTGCAGAGGGGTGCTTTCTCTGTAGAAAAATATTGATTCCTTGCTAATGGGCAAACTTTTTTTTCAAGAGCAAAATGTTTTATTTAAAGGATAGAACATGGGCTGGGGATATAGCTCAGTTGGTAGAGTGCTTGAGCACAAGGCCCTGGGTTCAATCCCCAGCACGGCAAAAAAAAAAGAAAAAAGAAAAAAGGATAGACCAGAAAGAGAGAGGGACAGAGTGTCCTCTGTAGAGGAAGAGGAGGGGTTCCAAGTTGGTGCCTTTCTTCTCACTAGGCAAACCTTTTAAAAACAAAAATCAAATAATATGATATTTAGAAACTTATAGCTGATTACATTTAGGGTGCTTAAAATGTTTTATTCAGGTAATATTTCTGGCTCTATACTGTTTTCATCATTTCATGAACTGGAAACAATTTCATTCATTTTAAAAAGCATTTGCTATGTTACTGTAGTTTGCTGATTTTAGATCCTTTGGGTATAAACTGAGGAGTGGGATAAATGGGTCAAAAGGTGAGTCCACACATCAATGTTTATAGCAGCTCAGTTCACAATAGCTAGATTGTGGAACCAACCTAGTTGCCCTTTAACAGATGAATGGATAAAGAAACTCTGGTATATATGCACAATGGAATACTATTCAGCCATAAAGAAAAATAATATTATGGCATTTGTAAATAAATGGTTGGAATTGGAGACTATCATGCTAAGTGAAATAAGCCAAGCCCAAAAAACAAAGGCCAAATGTTTTCCCTGTTAAGTGGAGGATGATATATAATGGGAGTGGGGGTGGGGAATGAGAGAACAATGGGGGAACTTTAGAATATGTAGAAGAAATTGAGAGGGAGGGAGTATGAAAAATGGTAGAATGAGACAGACATCATTGCCCTATGTACATGTATGATTACACAAATGGTATGAATCTGCATGTGTACAACCATAGAAATGAAATTATGTACCCCATTTGTGTACAATGAATCAAAATGCAGTCTGTAAAAAATTAAAAGCTAAATAAAAAAAAAGCTTTTGCTTTTGAATATTGGTATACCTAGGTCTTTCCACACGTCTGAAAAAAGGCAAACCATGTTGGCCTCCCCAATTCTGCCTTTTGCACTTAAATGGTTTCTTTTTAGTGGTATTACTTTTTAAAGAGTGTAACAACAGATGATGCTGTTGCTGACACAGATGGGGAAAAAGACTGATTATTTTCAGACTAGGTTGGCTGGTGCATGACAACATTATTAACTTGTTAGAAGCCTTTTCAACTCTGAAAAGTATAGTTATTTTGTGTTTCCCACCTTGTTTCTTCACCGTGTTTTGATAAATTCCCATCAAATAGAAAATGTAAAGGAAAGTAATAGTGGTAAAAGATGATTCTGTAGCCCTTTCCAACATCTATCAACAGGTTGTTTTTGAACATCTACCGTGTAGGCTACATAGCATGAACAGAAATGAAAAATTATCCCATGGAAGGTAGCTGGTAGCACATACAGTGCCTTTATGAAGAGTAGAAAAATACATCTCTTCCAGGCAGGCATTGACCTATGGAGAAGATCCTGGTTTGTAAATTTAAAAATGTTCCTTGTTGAGCAGATGTAAATCTTTGTTAGATGTAGATTTAGCACCCTCTAGATTTCAATCACAGCTCTCCTCCTTGGCAGGGTGTTTTCATGCAGTTTCCAATTTACATATCTGTATGCTGTGGCCCTGGAATTCTGTTACAATGTGAGTACACTATATGCCCAATCTTGAATAACACATTAGTGTTTTTGTGCTAACCAAATTACCAGCTTAATTCATTCTTTCAACAGTTATTTGGAAGTCCCTATTGTAAAACAGATGGACACTTTTCTAGTGTGAGTTACATTAGAAACAAAATGAATAAAGTCCATGCTTTGTGCCACTTACCTTCTACTGCTTAATACTGAGGAGGAAATGGTCAGTTTTTAAAAACACCCTAGAAGTGGTGAGGCTTAAACTAGCAGTATTTGGTTAGGAGTGAATAAAGAAGAAATCTAAATCTCCACAGAACATACAAGGTTAGGGAATTAATATTTTGGTGAGTTCTTGCTATTGTCTTATGAAGACAATGGGACACGTCATAGATAAGGAAACTGAGGTTCAAAGGGTTGAATTTCAAGTTCCCACAGGAAAATAGGAATTGAATCCAGGATGAACATTGATCCAGTTACGTTGTAAGCCTATACTGCCCACGCACTCACTTTACTTAAAAAAGCTGTTCAGAAAACTGTGTTATGGGCATTACAACTGTGACACAATGATATCTACCATTCTGTATAATTATTATGCACCAATAAAAATAATTTTTAAAAGTTGCTCAAAAGTCAGTGTAGTAGTCATGCCTGTAATCCCAGCAGCTCAGGAGGTTGAGGCAGGAGGATTGCAAGTTCAAAGTAAGCCTCATCAATTGAGCAAGGTCCTAAGCAACTCAATGGGGCCCTGTCTCTAAATAAAATACAAAAAAGGGGGTGGGAATGTGGCTCAGAGGTTAAGTGCCTCTGAGTTCAATGTCTGCTACAAAAAAAAAAAAAACTGCTCATTATCAGTATCAAAAAGATATTAAGTAGATGAGTTTCCTACCTCAGGGACTGAAGGAGTGTGCATGAGGAGTGATCTAACGCTGACTGGTAACAAAGAAAGAATGAACCTTTTGTTTTTCTGAACTGTGAGTCTTTTGCACTTTGCTGACTCTAATATCACCTGATAGTTGTGACAGTAATCTAATTGAGAGACTTTTGTGATTAATATCAAGACTATGCTAAAATATGTTTTTGGTCTGTTTCCTGGTTTAACTTCACACCTCCAAATTAAACTAAAGAACCAGCATTATGTCAGAGTAGTCCAGCTCAGTGAATATGCCATGAACTAATATTTCAATTTTTGACTAATATTTTTATGTAAAAATATTTTGATAAATTTTTCTGTTTTCTGAAACAATTTGTCAAACAAATATGTCTTCTAGAACCGAAAGACCTCTTTTTATCCATCCTTTAGATGGTTTTATAAGGGGCAGTCAAGTCACACAGTCAATACCCCCAATATTTGATCCAGGAAATTGTGCTTTGCAATTATTTATTAATAATTTCCTGCATTAGAAATTTCCTGAGCAGACGCTTCTCCGTGATTTTTGAAAATACCTTTTGGATATCTGAAGTTCAGGGGGACTTAGAAATAATCATTTTTGTCACCCAGGCCTTCTAGGCTGAAGGGGCATTCTTTTATTTTTTCAGCTTCAAGAACACGAAACACAGAATTTCTGCTTAGTCATCCGCCAGTGTAACCCCACTGTAAGTGCAACCGATGGGCTGGACAGGCTCTGGCTAGATAATCCAGGCTGGAATGGTCTCCTTTCTGGACTTTCCCACTTTTCTTATCTAAAGGAACAAAACTCAACCATTCCAAGTTCATAGAAATTATTCAACTTTAACCAGAGGAATTGAGGCAAGGAAAGAAAAAGACTTTCATATGTTCACACCATGAGTTGAAAATAGACCTACTTAACCTTCTTTTCTTCATGAACCTCTCTAGAAGTCTAGAAGCCTAAAGATCCACCCAGAGACTATGAAAAGTATTTGAAAATACATAAAATAAGTATCTATTCATTAGTATATACATAACAAGATTTAGAATGAATGTATGTAAGTACCATCATTTTGACATAGTGATGAGCTTAAATGCTATTTAGAGACAGCTGCAATAACTGATGTGACCTGACAAATCCATGGTTTCTATTAGTAGAAATGTCTCAAATACTATCAATACTATTATACTTTGGCACCTACAATCATCATTGGAAAATATGTTGTATTTCAAAGAGATTAATCAAAGTTAATATTTAATTTCCCCACCTAAATTCATTAACACCCCAATTTCTCCATATGAACTCAATGGATTGCAGTTTAAGATCTCCTAACTTAAAAGGAAAAAACCTCAGTTTCCTCATCTGCACATAGAAATAACAGCAACCTCACAGAGCTATTATGGCTACTTCATGAAGTCATGTATAGGAAAGCACTTAATCCAGAGTCTACCTTCCATTATAATTCTGATAAGAACTTATATTAACCAGTGTTAGATATCTTGCTTCATGCACTGAGTCCTTCTCCCACAATCTCTCCCTACCTTTCCTCTATCCTCTTTTTATCTCCCTTCCCCTCCACACCCCCCTTTAGACTCTCCACTTCCATATCCTCTCTGAAAGGCAAATAAACTACTATGGTTTGAGCTGCACAAAAAGGTTTTTCATTCCAGATCGCTTATGTGTTTATTTTCTTTTCTGTTTCCTCCCAGAGTTGTGAGCATATAAAAACATGTACAAATTTAGCCCGGCTCACTGACCAGTTTTCTATTACTGTGTACTGCATCTTGTCCATTATACTTATTGCAGTGTCTCTTACTAGATAGCCTGTATATTCATTCTTATTGTAGACTTCATTGTACCTAGATTGCATAAAAGCTTAGATAAACAGCACCAGTCATGACTTCCACTTTCAGAGCAACATTGGAAGGGATTGTTAGTACAAAGTCCATGCTGAGAGAGGGCCTTAACAGCAATCTGAACCTTATAACTTCCCTCAAGAGGATAGTTTTGCAAACAGGTGGGTGATATGCTTGATCTTAGCCTAAAGGTCAAGAAGCAATAATCAGGAGTTAATTTAAAGTGTTTGAAAGTAGTGTTTGCGTAGGAAGTTCCCTGACACAGATATCTGGGTCTGCCTTGTGTGCAGGATGGAGGACATAGGTAATCGGTCATCTCTTCTGCTCCACTCTCTGCTGTATGGCACAGATGCTGCCAGAATCCTCAATAGAAATGGTAAAAATGCATTCACAAAAGACTCTGGTGTCTACTTAATCTTACTATACAAACAACAATATATTTTTATGTTCACCAAAATATATGTTCAAGAAAATACAGAGAAGCAGCATTTGTAGTAAATTCCCACTAGAAACAGCCCATTAACAAAAGATTGTATAAATA